>NW_027475131.1:7413000-7721875 GCF_051020985.1 Nomia melanderi
CGCTGCACAGATTCATGCGCCAGGGCCTCCTACAGACAATGCAGTTTGATTTATTGCGCTATCTGTAATAGCACCCGAGATATCACCAGATATATATTGGATTTTTCCCTTACCCTGAGTGTCCGGCCCCATGAGACGGTGGTTTTCTCGGCCCCTGGTGGACCGAGGTCGTTCCCGCTGCACAGATTCATGCGCCAGGGCCTCCTGCAGATAATTCACTTTGGTTTATTGCGCTATCTCTAATAGCGCCCGAGATATCACCAGAAATGTATTGGATTTTTCCCTGACCCTGAGTGTCCGGCCCCATGAGACTGCGATTTTCTCGGCCCCTGGTGGTCCGAGGTCGTTCCCGCTGCACACATTCATGCGCCAGGGCCTCCTGCAGATAATACACTTTGGTTTATTGCGCTATCTCTAATAGCACCCTAGATATCACCAGATATATATTGGACTTTGCCCTGACCCTGAGTGTCCGGCCCCATGAGACGGTGGTTTTCTCGGCCCCTGGTGGTCCGAGGTCGATCCCGCTGCACAGATTCATGCGCCAGGGCCTCCTACAGACAATGCACTTTGATTTATTTCGCTATCTGTAATAGAACCCGAGATATCTCCAGATATATATTGCATTTTCCCCAGACCCTGAGTGTCCGGCCGCATGAGACTGTAGTTTTCTCGGCTCCTGGTGGTCCGAGGTCCTTCCCGCTGCACAGATTCATGCGCCACGGCCTCCTACAGACAATGCACTTTGGTTTAATGCGCTATCTGTAATAGCACCCGAGATATCACCACATATATATTGGATTTTTCCCTGACCCAGAGTGTCCGGCCCCATGAGACGGTGGTTTTCTCGGCCCCTGGTGGTCCGAGGTCGTTCCCGCTGCACAGATTCATGCGCCAGGGCCTCCTACAGACAATGCACTTTGATTCATTGCGCTATCTGTAATAGCACCCGAGATATCACCAGATATATATTGGATTTTCCCCTGACTCTGAGTGTCCGGCCCCATGAGACGGTGGTTTTCTCGGCCCCTGGTGGTCCGAGGTCTATCCCGCTGCACAGATTCATGCGCCAGGGCCTCCTACAGACAATGCACTTTGATTTATTTCGCTATCTGTAATAGGACCCGAGATATCACCAGATATATATTGGATTTTCCCCTGACCCTGAGTGTCCGGCCCCATGAGACTGTGGTTTTTTCGGACCCTGTTGGTCCGAGGTCGTTCCCGCTGCACAGATTCAGGCGCCAGGGCCTCCTGCAGATAACTCACTTGGTTTATTGCGCTATCTCTAATAGCACCCGAGATATCACCAGATATATATTGGATATTTCCCTCACCCTGAGTGTCCAGCCCCATGAGACGGTGGTTTTCTCGGCCCCTGGTGGACCGAGGTCGTTCCCGCTGCACAGATTCATGCGCCAGGGCCTCCTGCAGATAATCCACTTTGGTTTATTGCGCTATCTCTAATAGCACCCGAGATATCACCAGATATATATTGGAATTTCCCCTGACTCAGGGTGTCCGGCCCCATGAAACGGTGGTTTTCTCGGCCCCTGGTGGTCCGAGGTCGTTCCCGCTGCACTGATTCATGCGCCAGTGCCTCCTGCAGATAATTCACTTTCGTTTATTGCGCTATCTCTAATAGCACCCGAAATATCACCAGATATATATTGGATTTTCCCCTGACCCTGAGTGTCCGGCCCCATGAACGGTGGTTTTCTCGGCCCCTGGTGGTCCGAGGTCGTTCCCGCTGGCCAGATTCATGCGCCAGGGCCTCCTACAGACAATGCACTTTGATTTATTTCGCTATCTGTAATAGAACCCGAGATATCACCAGATATATATTGCATTTTCCCCAGACCCTGAGTGTCCGGCCGCATGAGACTGTAGTTTTCTCGGCCCCTGGTGGTCCGAGGTCGTTCCCGCTGCACAGATTCATGCGCCAGGGCCTCCTGCAGATAATTCACTTTGATTTATTGCGCTATCTGTAATAGCACCCGAGATATCACCAGATATATATTGGATATTTCACTGACCCTAAGTGTCCGGCCCCTGGGGACGGTGGTTTTCTCGGCCCCTGGTGGTCCGAGGTCGTTCCCGCTGCACAGATTCATGCGCCAGGGCCTCCTACAGACAATGCACTTTGATTTATTTCGCTATCTGTAATAGAACCCGAGATATCACCAGATATATATTGGATTTTCCCCTGACCCTGAGTGTCCGGCCCCATGAACGGTGGTTTTCTCGGCCCCTGGTGGTCCGAGGTCGTTCCCGCTGGCCAGATTCATGCGCCAGGGCCTCCTACAGACAATGCACTTTGATTTATTTCGCTATCTGTAATAGAACCCGAGATATCACCAGATATATATTGCATTTTCCCCAGACCCTGAGTGTCCGGCCGCATGAGACTGTAGTTTTCTCGGCCCCTGGTGGTCCGAGGTCGTTCCCGCTGCACAGATTCATGCGCCAGGGCCTCCTACAGACAATGCACTTTGGTTTAATGCGCTATCTGTAATAGCACCCGAGATATCACCACATATATATTGGATTTTTCCCTGACCCAGAGTGTCCGGCCCCATGAGACGGTGGTTTTCTCGGCCCCTGGTGGTCCGAGGTCGTTCCCGCTGCACAGATTCATGCGCCAGGGCCTCCTACAGACAATTCACTTTGATTCATTGCGCTATCTGTAATAGCACCCGAGATATCACCAGATATATATTGGAATTTCCCCAGACCCTGAGTGTCCGGCCCCATGAGACGGTGGTTTTCTCGGCCCCTGCTGGTCCGAGGTCGATCCCGCTGCACAGATTCATGCGCCAGGGCCTCCTACAGACAATGCACTTTGATTTATTGCGCTATCTATAATAGAACCCGAGATATCACCAGATATATATTGCATTTTCCCCAGACCCTGAGTGTCCGGCCGCATGACACTGTAGTTTTCTCGGCCCCTGGTGGTCCGAGGTCGTTCCCGCTGCACAGATTCATGCGCCAGTGCCTCCTGCAGATAATTCACTTTGATTTATTGCGCTATCTGTAATAGCACCCGAGATATCACCAGATATATATTGGATATTTCACTGACCCTAAGTGTCCGGCCCCTGGGGACGGTGGTTTTCTCGGCCCCTGGTGGTCCGAGGTCGTTCCCGCTGCACAGATTCATGCGCCAGGGCCTCCTACAGACAATGCACTTTGATTTATTTCGCTATCTGTAATAGGACCCTGAGATATCACCAGATATATATTGCATTTTCCCCAGACCCTGAGTGTCCGGCCGCATGAGACTGTAGTTTTCTCGGCCCCTGGTGGTCCGAGGTCGTTCCCGCTGCACAGATTCATGCGCCAGGGCCTCCTACAGACAATGCACTTTGGTTTAATGCGCTATCTGTAATAGCACCCGAGATATCACCACATATATATTGGATTTTCCCCTGACTCTGAGTGTCCGGCCCCATGGACGGTGGTTTTCTCGGCCCCTGGTGGTCCGAGGTCTATCCCGCTGCACAGATTCATGCGCCAGGGCCTCCTACAGACAATGCACTTTGATTTATTGCGCTATCTCTAATAGCACCCGAGATATCACCAGATATATATTGGATATTTCCCTCACCCTGAGTGTCCAGCCCCATGAGATGGTGGTTTTCTCGGCCCCTGGTGGACCGAGGTCGTTCCCCCTGCACAGATTCATGAGCCAGGGCCTCCTGCAGATAATTCACTTTGGTTTATTTCGCTATCTCTAATAGCACCCGAGATATCACCAGATATATATTGGAATTTCCCCTGACCCTGAGTGTCCGGCCCCATGAGACGGTGGTTTTCTCGGCCCCTGCTGGTCCGAGGTCGATCCCGCTGCACAGATTCATGCGCCAGGGCCTCCTACAGACAATGCACTTTGATTTTTTGCGCTATCTGTAATAGCACCCGAGATATCACCAGATATATATTGGATTTTCCCCTGACTCTGAGTGTCCGGCCCCATGAGACGGTGGTTTTCTCGGCCCCTGGTGGTCCGAGGTCTATCCCGCTGCACAGATTCATGCGCCAGGGCCTCCTACAGACAATGCACTTTGATTTATTTCGCTATCTGTAATAGGACCCGAGATATCACCAGATATATATTGGATTTTCCCCTGACCCTGAGTGTCCGGCCCCATGAGACTGTGGTTTTTTCGGACCCTGGTGGTCCGAGGTCGTTCCCGCTGCACAGATTCAGGCGCCAGGGCCTCCTGCAGATAACTCACTTGGTTTATTGCGCTATCTCTAATAGCACCCGAGATATCACCAGATATATATTGGATATTTCCCTCACCCTGAGTGTCCAGCCCCATGAGATGGTGGTTTTCTCGGCCCCTGGTGGACCGAGGTCGTTCCCCCTGCACAGATTCATGAGCCAGGGCCTCCTGCAGATAATTCACTTTGGTTTATTTCGCTATCTCTAATAGCACCCGAGATATCACCAGATATATATTGGAATTTCCCCTGACCCTGAGTGTCCGGCCCCATGAGACGGTGGTTTTCTCGGCCCCTGCTGGTCCGAGGTCGATCCCGCTGCACAGATTCATGCGCCAGGGCCTCCTACAGACAATGCACTTTGATTTTTTGCGCTATCTGTAATAGCACCCGAGATATCACCAGATATATATTGGATTTTCCCCTGACCCTGAGTGTCCGGACCCATGAGACGGTGGTTTTCTCGGCCCCTGGTGGTCCGAGGTCGTTCCCGCTGGCCAGATTCATGCGCCAGGGCCTCCTACAGACAATGCACTTTGATTTATTTCGCTATCTGTAATAGAACCCGAGATATCACCAGATATATATTGCATTTTCCCCAGACCCTGAGTGTCCGGCCGCATGAGACTGTAGTTTTCTCGGCCCCTGGTGGTCCGAGGTCGTTCCCGCTGCACAGATTCATGCGCCAGGGCCTCCTGCAGATAATTCACTTTGATTTATTGCGCTATCTGTAATAGCACCCGAGATATCACCAGATATATATTGGATATTTCACTGACCCTAAGTGTCCGGCCCCTGGGGACGGTGGTTTTCTCGGCCCCTGGTGGTCCGAGGTCGTTCCCGCTGCACAGATTCATGCGCCAGGGCCTCCTACAGACAATGCACTTTGATTTATTTCGCTATCTGTAATAGGACCCTGAGATATCACCAGATATATATTGCATTTTCCCCAGACCCTGAGTGTCCGGCCGCATGAGACTGTAGTTTTCTCGGCCCCTGGTGGTCCGAGGTCGTTCCCGCTGCACAGATTCATGCGCCAGGGCCTCCTACAGACAATGCACTTTGGTTTAATGCGCTATCTGTAATAGCACCCGAGATGTCACCACATATATATTGGATTTTTCCCTGACCCAGAGTGTCCGGCCCCATGAGACGGTGGTTTTCTCGGCCCCTGATGGTCCGAGGTCGTTCCCGCTGCACAGATTCATGCGCCAGGGCCTCCTACAGACAATTCACTTTGATTCATTGCGCTATCTGTAATAGCACCCGAGATATCACCAGATATATATTGGATTTTCCCCTGACTCTGAGTGTCCGGCCCCATGAGACGGTGGTTTTCTCGGCCCCTGGTGGTCCGAGGTCTATCCCGCTGCACAGATTCAGGCGCCAGGGCCTCCTGCAGATAACTCACTTGGTTTATTGCGCTATCTCTAATAGCACCCGAGATATCACCAGATATATATTGGATATTTCCCTCACCCTGAGTGTCCAGCCCCATGAGATGGTGGTTTTCTCGGCCCCTGGTGGACCGAGGTCGTTCCCGCTGCACAGATTCATGCGCCAGGGCCTCCTGCAGATAATTCACTTAGGTTTATTGCGCTATCTCTAATAGCACCCGAGATATCACCAGATATATATTGGAATTTCCCCTGACTCTGGGTGTCCGGCCCCATGAAACGGTGGTTTTCTCGGCCCCTGGTGGTCCGAGGTCGTTCCCGCTGCACTGATTCATGCGCCAGTGCCTCCTGCAGATAATTCACTTTCGTTTATTGCGCTATCTCTAATAGCACCCGAAATATCACCAGATATATATTGGATTTTCCCCTGACCCTGAGTGTCCGGCCCCATGAACGGTGGTTTTCACGGCCCCTGGTGGTCCGAGGTCGTTCCCGCTGCACAAATTCATGCGCCAGGGCCTCCTACAGACAATGCACTTTGGTTTGATGCGCTATCTGTAATAGCACCCGAGATATCACCACATATATATTGGTTTTTCCCCTGACCCTGAGTGTCCGGCCCCATGAACGGTGGTTTTCTCGGCCCCTGGTGGTCCGAGGTCGTTCCCGCTGCACAGATTCATGCGACAGGGCCTCCTACAGACAATGCACTTTGATTCATTGCGCTATCTGTAATAGCACCCGAGATATCACCAGATATATATTGGATTTTCCCCTGACTCTGAGTGTCCGGCCCCATGAGACGGTGGTTTTCTCGGCCCCTGGTGGTACGAGGTCTATCCCGCTGCACAGATTCATCCGCCAGGGCCTCCTACAGACAATGCACTTTGATTTATTTCGCTATCTGTAATAGGACCCGAGATATCACCAGATATATATTGGATTTTCCCCTGACCCTGAGTGTCCGGCCCCATGAGACTGTGGTTTTTTCGGACCCTGGTGGTCCGAGGTCGTTCCCGCTGCACAGATTCAGGCGCCAGGGCCTCCTGCAGATAACTCACTTGGTTTATTGCGCTATCTCTAATAGCACCCGAGATATCACCAGATATATATTGGATATTTCCCTCACCCTGAGTGTCCAGCCCCATGAGACGGTGGTTTTCTCGGCCCCTGGTGGACCGAGGTCGTTCCCGCTGCACAGATTCATGCGCCAGGGCCTCCTGCAGATAATTCACTTTGGTTTATTGCGCTATCTCTAATAGCACCCGAGATATCACCAGATATATATTGGATTTTACCCTGATCCTGAGTGTCCGGCCCCATGAGACGGTCGTTGTCTCGGCCCCTGGAGGTCCGAGGACGTTCCCGCTGCACAGATTCATGCGCCAGGGCCTCCTACAGGTAATGCACTTTGATTTATTGCGCTATCTGTAATAGCAGCCGAGATATCACCAGATATATATTGGATTTTTCCCTGACCCTGAGTGTCCGGCCCCATGAGAAGGTGGTTGTCTCGCCCCTGGAGGTCCGAGGTCGTTCCCGCTGCACAGATTCATGCGCCAGGGCCTCCTACAGACAATGCACTTTGGTTTAATGCGCTATCTGTAATTGCACCCGAGATATCACCACATATATATTGGTTTTTTCCCTGACCCAGAGTGTCCGGGCCCATGAGACGGTGGTTTTCTCGGCCCCTGGTGGTCCGAGGTCGTTCCCGCTGCACAGATTCATGCGCCAGGGCCTCCTACAGACAATGCACTTTGATTCATTGCGCTATCTGTAATAGCACCCGAGATATCACCAGATATATATTGGATTTTCCCCTGACTCTGAGTGTCCGGCCCCATGAGACGGTGGTTTTCTCGGCCCCTGGTGGTACGAGGTCTATCCCGCTGCACAGATTCATCCGCCAGGGCCTCCTACAGACAATGCACTTTGATTTATTTCGCTATCTGTAATAGGACCCGAGATATCACCAGATATATATTGGATTTTCCCCTGACCCTGAGTGTCCGGCCCCATGAGACTGTGGTTTTTTCGGACCCTGGTGGTACGAGGTCGTTCCCGCTGCACAGATTCAGGCGCCAGGGCCTCCTGCAGATAACTCACTTTGTTTATTGCGCTATCTCTAATAGCACCCGAGATATCACCAGATATATATTGGATATTTCCCTCACCCTGAGTGTCCAGCCCCATGAGACGGTGGTTTTCTCGGCCCCTGGTGGACCGAGGTCGTTCCCGCTGCACAGATTCATGCGCCAGGGCCTCCTACAGATAATTCACTTTGGTTTATTGCGCTATCTCTAATAGCACCCGAGATATCACCAGATCTATATTGGAATTTCCCCTGACTCTGGGTGTCCGGCCCCATGAAACGGTGGTTTTCTCGGCCCCTGGTGGTCCGAGGTCGTTCCCGCTGCACTGATTCATGCGCCAGTGCCTCCTGCAGATAATTCACTTTCGTTTATTGCGCTATCTCTAATAGCACCCGAAATATCACCAGATATATATTGGATTTTCCCCTGACCCTGAGTGTCCGGCCCCATGAACGGTGGTTTTCTCGGCCCCTGGTGGTCCGAGGTCGTTCCCGCTGCACAGATTCATGCGCCAGGGCCTCCTACAGACAATGCGATTGATTTATTGCGCTATCTGTAATAGCACCAGAGATATCACCAGATATATATTGGATTTTCCCCTGACCCTGAGTGTCCGGCCCCATGAGACTGTGGTTTTCTCGGCCCCTGGTGGTCCGAGGTCGTTCCCGCTGCACAGATTCATGCGTCAGGGCCTCCTGCAGATAATTCACATTGGTTTATTGCGCTATCACTAATAGCACCCGAGATATCACCAGATATATATTGGATTTTCCCCTGACCCTGAGTGTCCGGCCCCATGAGATGGTGGTTTTCTCGGCCCCTGGTGATCCGAGGTCGTTCCCGCTGCACAGATTCATGCACCAGGGCCTCTTGCAGACAAATCACTTTGGTTTATTGCGCTATCACTAATAGGACCCGAGATATCACCAGATATATATGGTATTTTCCCCTGACCCTGAGTGTCCGGCCCCATGTGACTGTGGTTTTTTCGGCCCCTGGTGGTCCGAGGTCGTTCCCGCTGCACAGATTCAGGCGCCAGGGCCTCCTGCAGATAACTCACTTGGTTTCTTGCGCTATCTGTAATAGCACCCGAGATATCACCAGATATATATTGGATTTTCCCCTGACCCTGAGTGTCCGGCCCCATGAGACTGTGGTTTTCTCCGCCCCTGGCGGTCCGAGGTCGTTCCCGCTGCACAGATTCATGCGCCAGGGCCTCCTACAGACAATGCACTTTGATTTATTTCGCTATCTGTAATAGGGACCGAGATATCACCAGATATATATTGGATTTTCCCCAGACCCTGAGTGTCCGGCCGCATGAGACTGTAGTTTTCTCGGCCCCTGGTGGTCCGAGGTCGTTCCCGCTGCACAGATTCATGCGCCAGGGCCTCCTACAGACAATGCACTTTGATTTATTTCGCTATCTGTAATAGGACCCGAGATATCACCAGATATATATTGGATTTTCCCCTGACCCTGAGTGTCCGGCCCCTGGGGACGGTGGTTTTCTCGGCCCCTGGTGGTCCGAGGTCGTTCCCGCTGCACAGATTCATGCGCCAGGGCCTCCTACAGACAATGCACTTTGATTTATTTCGCTATCTGTAATAGGACCCTGAGATATCACCAGATATATATTGCATTTTCCCCAGACCCTGAGTGTCCGGCCGCATGAGACTGTAGTTTTCTCGGCCCCTGGTGGTCCGAGGTCGTTCCCGCTGCACAGATTCATGCGCCAGGGCCTCCTACAGACAATGCACTTTGGTTTAATGCGCTATCTGTAATAGCACCCGAGATGTCACCACATATATATTGGATTTTTCCCTGACCCAGAGTGTCCGGCCCCATGAGACGGTGGTTTTCTCGGCCCCTGATGGTCCGAGGTCGTTCCCGCTGCACAGATTCATGCGCCAGGGCCTCCTACAGACAATTCACTTTGATTCATTGCGCTATCTGTAATAGCACCCGAGATATCACCAGATATATATTGGATTTTCCCCTGACTCTGAGTGTCCGGCCCCATGAGACGGTGGTTTTCTCGGCCCCTGGTGGTCCGAGGTCTATCCCGCTGCACAGATTCAGGCGCCAGGGCCTCCTGCAGATAACTCACTTGGTTTATTGCGCTATCTCTAATAGCACCCGAGATATCACCAGATATATATTGGATATTTCCCTCACCCTGAGTGTCCAGCCCCATGAGATGGTGGTTTTCTCGGCCCCTGGTGGACCGAGGTCGTTCCCGCTGCACAGATTCATGCGCCAGGGCCTCCTGCAGATAATTCACTTAGGTTTATTGCGCTATCTCTAATAGCACCCGAGATATCACCAGATATATATTGGAATTTCCCCTGACTCTGGGTGTCCGGCCCCATGAAACGGTGGTTTTCTCGGCCCCTGGTGGTCCGAGGTCGTTCCCGCTGCACTGATTCATGCGCCAGTGCCTCCTGCAGATAATTCACTTTCGTTTATTGCGCTATCTCTAATAGCACCCGAAATATCACCAGATATATATTGGATTTTCCCCTGACCCTGAGTGTCCGGCCCCATGAACGGTGGTTTTCACGGCCCCTGGTGGTCCGAGGTCGTTCCCGCTGCACAAATTCATGCGCCAGGGCCTCCTACAGACAATGCACTTTGGTTTGATGCGCTATCTGTAATAGCACCCGAGATATCACCACATATATATTGGTTTTTCCCCTGACCCTGAGTGTCCGGCCCCATGAACGGTGGTTTTCTCGGCCCCTGGTGGTCCGAGGTCGTTCCCGCTGCACAGATTCATGCGACAGGGCCTCCTACAGACAATGCACTTTGATTCATTGCGCTATCTGTAATAGCACCCGAGATATCACCAGATATATATTGGATTTTCCCCTGACTCTGAGTGTCCGGCCCCATGAGACGGTGGTTTTCTCGGCCCCTGGTGGTACGAGGTCTATCCCGCTGCACAGATTCATCCGCCAGGGCCTCCTACAGACAATGCACTTTGATTTATTTCGCTATCTGTAATAGGACCCGAGATATCACCAGATATATATTGGATTTTCCCCTGACCCTGAGTGTCCGGCCCCATGAGACTGTGGTTTTTTCGGACCCTGGTGGTCCGAGGTCGTTCCCGCTGCACAGATTCAGGCGCCAGGGCCTCCTGCAGATAACTCACTTGGTTTATTGCGCTATCTCTAATAGCACCCGAGATATCACCAGATATATATTGGATATTTCCCTCACCCTGAGTGTCCAGCCCCATGAGACGGTGGTTTTCTCGGCCCCTGGTGGACCGAGGTCGTTCCCGCTGCACAGATTCATGCGCCAGGGCCTCCTGCAGATAATTCACTTTGGTTTATTGCGCTATCTCTAATAGCACCCGAGATATCACCAGATATATATTGGATTTTACCCTGATCCTGAGTGTCCGGCCCCATGAGACGGTCGTTGTCTCGGCCCCTGGAGGTCCGAGGACGTTCCCGCTGCACAGATTCATGCGCCAGGGCCTCCTACAGGTAATGCACTTTGATTTATTGCGCTATCTGTAATAGCAGCCGAGATATCACCAGATATATATTGGATTTTTCCCTGACCCTGAGTGTCCGGCCCCATGAGAAGGTGGTTGTCTCGCCCCTGGAGGTCCGAGGTCGTTCCCGCTGCACAGATTCATGCGCCAGGGCCTCCTACAGACAATGCACTTTGGTTTAATGCGCTATCTGTAATTGCACCCGAGATATCACCACATATATATTGGTTTTTTCCCTGACCCAGAGTGTCCGGGCCCATGAGACGGTGGTTTTCTCGGCCCCTGGTGGTCCGAGGTCGTTCCCGCTGCACAGATTCATGCGCCAGGGCCTCCTACAGACAATGCACTTTGATTCATTGCGCTATCTGTAATAGCACCCGAGATATCACCAGATATATATTGGATTTTCCCCTGACTCTGAGTGTCCGGCCCCATGAGACGGTGGTTTTCTCGGCCCCTGGTGGTACGAGGTCTATCCCGCTGCACAGATTCATCCGCCAGGGCCTCCTACAGACAATGCACTTTGATTTATTTCGCTATCTGTAATAGGACCCGAGATATCACCAGATATATATTGGATTTTCCCCTGACCCTGAGTGTCCGGCCCCATGAGACTGTGGTTTTTTCGGACCCTGGTGGTACGAGGTCGTTCCCGCTGCACAGATTCAGGCGCCAGGGCCTCCTGCAGATAACTCACTTTGTTTATTGCGCTATCACTAATAGCACCCGAGATATCACCAGATATATATTGGATATTTCCCTCACCCTGAGTGTCCAGCCCCATGAGACGGTGGTTTTCTCGGCCCCTGGTGGACCGAGGTCGTTCCCGCTGCACAGATTCATGCGCCAGGGCCTCCTACAGATAATTCACTTTGGTTTATTGCGCTATCTCTAATAGCACCCGAGATATCACCAGATCTATATTGGAATTTCCCCTGACTCTGGGTGTCCGGCCCCATGAAACGGTGGTTTTCTCGGCCCCTGGTGGTCCGAGGTCGTTCCCGCTGCACTGATTCATGCGCCAGTGCCTCCTGCAGATAATTCACTTTCGTTTATTGCGCTATCTCTAATAGCACCCGAAATATCACCAGATATATATTGGATTTTCCCCTGACCCTGAGTGTCCGGCCCCATGAACGGTGGTTTTCTCGGCCCCTGGTGGTCCGAGGTCGTTCCCGCTGCACAGATTCATGCGCCAGGGCCTCCTACAGACAATGCGATTGATTTATTGCGCTATCTGTAATAGCACCAGAGATATCACCAGATATATATTGGATTTTCCCCTGACCCTGAGTGTCCGGCCCCATGAGACTGTGGTTTTCTCGGCCCCTGGTGGTCCGAGGTCGTTCCCGCTGCACAGATTCATGCGTCAGGGCCTCCTGCAGATAATTCACATTGGTTTATTGCGCTATCACTAATAGCACCCGAGATATCACCAGATATATATTGGATTTTCCCCTGACCCTGAGTGTCCGGCCCCATGAGATGGTGGTTTTCTCGGCCCCTGGTGATCCGAGGTCGTTCCCGCTGCACAGATTCATGCACCAGGGCCTCTTGCAGACAAATCACTTTGGTTTATTGCGCTATCACTAATAGGACCCGAGATATCACCAGATAGATATGGTATTTTCCCCTGACCCTGAGTGTCCGGCCCCATGTGACTGTGGTTTTTTCGGCCCCTGGTGGTCCGAGGTCGTTCCCGCTGCACAGATTCAGGCGCCAGGGCCTCCTGCAGATAACTCACTTGGTTTCTTGCGCTATCTGTAATAGCACCCGAGATATCACCAGATATATATTGGATTTTCCCCTGACCCTGAGTGTCCGGCCCCATGAGACTGTGGTTTTCTCCGCCCCTGGCGGTCCGAGGTCGTTCCCGCTGCACAGATTCATGCGCCAGGGCCTCCTACAGACAATGCACTTTGATTTATTTCGCTATCTGTAATAGGGACCGAGATATCACCAGATATATATTGGATTTTCCCCAGACCCTGAGTGTCCGGCCGCATGAGACTGTAGTTTTCTCGGCCCCTGGTGGTCCGAGGTCGTTCCCGCTGCACAGATTCATGCGCCAGGGCCTCCTACAGACAATGCACTTTGATTTATTTCGCTATCTGTAATAGGACCCGAGATATCACCAGATATATATTGGATTTTCCCCAGACCCTGAGTGTCCGGCCGCATGAGACGGTGGATGTCTCGGCCCCTGGTGGTCCGAGGTCGTTCCCGCTGCACAGATTCATGCGCCAGGGCCTCCTGCAGATAATTCACTTTGGTTTATTGCGCTATCTCTAATAGCACCCGAGATATCACCAGATATATATTGGATTTTCCCCTGACCCTGAGTGTCCGGCCCCATGAGACTGTGGTTTTCTCGGCCCCTGGTGGTCCGAGGTCGTTCCCGCTGCACAGGTTCATGCGCCAGGGCCTCCTACAGACAATGCGATTGATTTATTGCGCTATCTGTAATAGCACCCGAGATATCACCAGATATATATTGGATTTTCCCCTGACCCTGAGTGTCCGGCCCCATGAGACTGTGGTTTTCTCGGCCCCTGGTGGTCCGAGGTCGTTCCCGCTGCACAGATTCATGCGTCAGGGCCTCCTGCAGATAATTCACTTTGGTTTATTGCGCTATCACTAATAGCACCCGAGATATCACCAGATATATATTGGATTTTCCCCTGACCCTGAGTGTCCGGCCCCATGAGATGGTGGTTTTCTCGGCCCCTGGTGATCCGAGGTCGTTCCCGCTGCACAGATTCATGCACCAGGGCCTCTTGCAGACAAATCACTTTGGTTTATTGCGCTATCACTAATAGCACCCGAGATATCACCAGATATATATTGGATTTTCCCCTGACCCTGAGTGTCCGGCCCCATGTGACTGTGGTTTTTTCGGCCCCTGGTGGTCCGAGGCCGTTCCCGCTGCACAGATTCAGGCGCCAGGGCCTCCTGCAGATAATACACTTTGGTTTATTGCGCTATCACTAATAGCACCCGAGATATCACCAGATATATATTGGATTTTGCCCTGACCCTGAGTGTCCGGCCCCATGAGACGGTGGTCTTCTCGGCCCCTGGTGGTCCGAGGTCGTTCCCGCTGCCCAGATTCATGCGCCACGGCCTCCTACTGACAATGCACTTTGATTTATTGCGCTATCTGTAATAGCACCCGAGATATCACCAGATATATATTGGATATTTCCCTCACCCTGAGTGTCCAGCCCCATGAGACGGTGGTTTTCTCGGCCCCTGGTGGACCGAGGTCGTTCCCGCTGCACAGATTCATGCGCCAGGTCCTCCTGCAGATAATTCACTTTGGTTTATTGCGCTATCTCTAATAGCACCCGAGATATCACCAGATATATATTGGATTTTCCCCTGACCCTGAGTGTCCGGCCCCATGAGACTGTGGTTTTCTCGGCCCCTGGTGGTCCGAGGTCGTTCCCGCTGCACAGATTCATGCGCCAGGGCCTCCTACAGACAATGCGATTGATTTATTGCGCTATCTGTAATAGCACCCGAGATATCACCAGATATATATTGGATTTTCCCCTGACCCTGAGTGTCCGGCCCCATGAGACTGTGGTTTTCTCGGCCCCTGGTGGTCCGAGGTCGTTCCCGCTGCACAGGTTCATGCGCCAGGGCCTCCTACAGACAATGCGATTGATTTATTGCGCTATCTGTAATAGCACCCGAGATATCACCAGATATATATTGGATTTTCCCCTGACCCTGAGTGTCCGGCCCCATGAGACTGTGGTTTTCTCGGCCCCTGGTGGTCCGAGGTCGTTCCCGCTACACAGATTCATGCGTCAGGGCCTCCTGCAGATAATTCACTTTGGTTTATTGCGCTATCACTAATAGCACCCGAGATATCACCAGATATATATTGGATTTTCCCCTGACCCTGAGTGTCCGGCCCCATGAGATGGTGGTTTTCTCGGCACCTGGTGATCCGAGGTCGTTCCCGCTGCACAGATTCATGCACCAGGGCCTCTTGCAGACAAATCACTTTGGTTTATTGCGCTATCACTAATAGCACCCGAGATATCACCAGATATATATTGGATTTTCCCCTGACCCTGAGTGTCCGGCCCCATGTGACTGTGGTTTTTTCGGCCCCTGGTGGTCCGAGGTCGTTCCCGCTGCACAGATTCAGGCGCCAGGGCCTCCTGCAGATAATACACTTTGGTTTATTGCGCTATCTCTAATAGCACCCGAGATATCACCAGATATATATTGGATTTTGCCCTGACCCTGAGTGTCCGGCCCCATGAGACGGTGGTCTTCTCGGCCCCTGGTGGTCCGAGGTCGTTCCCGCTGCCCAGATTCATGCGCCACGGCCTCCTACTGACAATGCACTTTGATTTATTGCGCTATCTGTAATAGCACCCGAGATATCACCAGATATATATTGGATATTTCCCTCACCCTGAGTGTCCAGCCCCATGAGACGGTGGTTTTCTCGGCCCCTGGTGGACCGAGGTCGTTCCCGCTGCACAGATTCATGCGCCAGGGCCTCCTGCAGATAATTCACTTTGGTTTATTGCGCTATCTCTAATAGCGCCCGAGATATCACCAGATATGTATTGGATTTTTCCCTGACCCTGATTGTCCGGCCCCATGAGACTGCGATTTTCTCGGCTCCTGGATGTCCGAGGTCGTTCCCGCTGCACACATTCATGCTCCAGTTCCTCCTGCAGATAATACACTTTGGTTTATTGCGCTATCTCTAATAGCACCCGAGATATCACCAGATATATATTGGATTTTGCCCTGACCCTGAGTGTCCGGCCCCATGAGACGGTGGTTTTCTCGGCCCCTGGTGGTCCGAGGTCGATCCCGCTGCACAGATTCATGCGCCAGGGCCTCCTACAGACAATGCACTTTGATTTATTTCGCTATCTGTAATAGAACCCGAGATATCACCAGATATATATTGCATTTTCCCCAGACCCTGAGTGTCCGGCCGCATGAGACTGTAGTTTTCTCGGCCCCTGGTGGTCCGAGGTCGTTCCCGCTATACAGATTCATGCGCCAGGGCCTCCTGCAGATAATTCACTTTGATTTATTGCGCTATCTGTAATAGCACCCGAGATATCACCAGATATATATTGGATATTTCACTGACCCTAAGTGTCCGGCCCCTGGGGACGGTGGTTTTCTCGGCCCCTGGTGGTCCGAGGTCGTTCCCGCTGCACAGATTCATGCGCCAGGGCCTCCTACAGACAATGCACTTTGATTTATTTCGCTATCTGTAATAGGACCCGAGATATCACCAGATATATATTGCATTTTTCCCTGACCCAGAGTGTCGGGCCCCATGAGACGGTGGTTTTCTCGGCCCCTGGTGGTCCGAGGTCGTTCCCGCTGCACAGATTCATGCGCCAGGGCTTCCTACAGACAATTCACTTTGATTCATTGCGCTATCTGTAATAGCACCCGAGATATCACCAGATATATATTGGATTTTCCCCTGACCCTGAGTGTCCGGCCCCATGAGATGGTGGTTTTCTCGGCCCCTGGTGATCCGAGGTCGTTCCCGCTGCACAGATTCATGCACCAGGGCCTCTTGCAGACAAATCACTTTGGTTTATTGCGCAATCACTAATAGCACCCGAGATATCACCAGATATATATTGGATTTTCCCCTGACTCTGAGTGTCCGGCCCCATGAGACGGTGGTTTTCTCGGCCCCTGGTGGTACGAGGTCTATCCCGCTGCACAGATTCATCCGCCAGGGCCTCCTACAGACAATGCACTTTGATTTATTTCGCTATCTGTAATAGGACCCGAGATATCACCAGATATATATTGGATTTTCCCCTGACCCTGAGTGTCCGGCCCCATGTGACTGTGGTTTTTTCGGCCCCTGGTGGTCCGAGGTCGTTCCCGCTGCACAGATTTAGGCGCCAGGGCCTCCTGCAGATAATACACTTTGGTTTATTGCGCTATCTCTAATAGCACCCGAGATATCACCAGATATATATTGGATTTTGCCCTGACCCTGAGTGTCCGGCCCCATGAGACGGTGGTCTTCTCGGCCCCTGGTGGTCCGAGGTCGTTCCCGCTGCCCAGATTCATGCGCCACGGCCTCCTACTGACAATGCACTTTGATTTATTGCGCTATCTGTAATAGCACCCGAGATATCACCAGATATATATTGGATATTTCCCTCACCCTGAGTGTCCAGCCCCATGAGACGGTGGTTTTCTCGGCCCCTGGATGTCCGAGGTCGTTCCCGCTGCACAGATTCAGGCGCCAGGGCCTCCTGCAGATAACTCACTTGGTTTATTGCGCTATCTCTAATAGCACCCGAGATATCACCAGATATATATTGGATATTTCCCTCACCCTGAGTGTCCAGCCCCACGAGACGGTGGTTTTCTCGGCCCCTGGTGGACCGAGGTCGTTCCCGCTGCACAGATTCATGCGCCAGGGCCTCCTCCAGATAATTCACTTTGGTTTATTGCGCTATCTCTAATAGCACCCGAGATATCACCAGATATATATTGGAATTTCCCCTGACTCTGGGTGTCCGGCCCCATGAAACAGGGGTTTTCTCGGCCCCTGCTGGTCCGAGGTCGTTCCCGCTGCACTGATTCATGCGCCAGTGCCTCCTGCAGATAATTCACTTTCGTTTATTGCGCTATCTCTAATAGCACCCGAAATATGACCAGATATATATTGGATTTTCCCCTGACCCTGAGTGACCGGCCCCATGAACGGTGGTTTTCACGGCCCCTGGTGGTCCGAGGTCGTTCCCGCTGCACAAATTCATGCGCCAGGGCCTCCTACAGACAATGCACTTTGATTTATTGCGCTATCTGTAATAGCACCCGAGATATCACCAGATATATATTGGATTTTCCCCTGACCCTGAGTGTCCGGCCCCATGAACGGTGGTTTTCACGGCCCCTGGTGGTCCGAGGTCGTTCCCGCTGCACAAATTCATGCGCCAGGGCCTCCTACAGACAATGCACTTTGATTTATTGCGCTATCTGTAATAGCACCCGAGATATCACCACATATATATTGGATTTTTCCCTGACCCAGAGTGTCCGGCCCCATGAGACTGTGGTTTTCTCGGCCCCTGGTGGTCCGAGGTCGTTCCCGCTGCACAGATTCATGCGCCAGGGCCTCCTGCAGATAATTCACTTTCGGTTATTGCGCTATCTCTAATAGCACTCGAGATATCACCGGATATATATTGGATTTTTCCCTTACCCTGAGTGTCCGGCCCCATGAGACGGTGGTTTTCTCGGCCCCTGGTGGTCCTAGGTCGTTCCCGCTGCACAGATGCATGCGCCAGGGCGTCCTGCAGGTAATTCCCTTTGGCTTATTGCGCTATCTCTAATAGCACCCGAGATATCATCAGATATATATTGGATTTTCCCCTGACCCTGAGTGGCCGGCCCCATGAGACGGTGGTCTTCTCGGCCCCTGGTGGTCCGAGGTCGTTCCCGCTGCCCAGATTCATGCGCCACGGCCTCCTACTGACAATGCACTTTGATTTATTGCGCTATCTGTAATAGCACCCGAGATATCACCAGATATATATTGGATATTTCCCTCACCCTGAGTGTCCAGCCCCATGAGACGGTGGTTTTCTCGGCCCCTGGTGGACCGAGGTCGTTCCCGCTGCACAGATGCATGCGCCAGGGCCTCCTGCAGATAATTCACTTTGGTTTATTGCGCTATCTCTAATAGCGCCCGAGATATCACCAGATATATATTGGATATTTCACTGACCCTAAGTGTCCGGCCCCTGGGGACGGTGGTTTTCTCGGCCCCTGGTGGACCGAGGTCGTTCCCGCTGCACAGATTCATGCGCCAGGGCCTCCTGCAGATAATTCACTTTGGTTTATTGCGCTATCTCTAATAACACCCAAGACATCACCAGATATATATTGGATTTTTCACTGACCCTGAGTGTCCGGCCCCATGAGACTGTGGTTTTCTCGGCCCCTGGTGGTCCGAGGTCGTTCCCGTTGCACAGATTCATGCGCCAGGGCCTCCTGCAGATAATTCACTTTGATTTATTTCCCTATCTGTAATAGGACACGAGATATCACCAGATATATATTGGATTTTCCCCTGACCCTGAGTGTCCGGCCCCATGAGACTGTGGTTTTCTCGGCCCCTGGTGGTCCGAGGTCGTTCCCGCTGCACAGATTCATGCGCCAGGGCCTCCTGCAGATAATTCACTTTCGGTTATTGCGCTATCTCTAATAGCACTCGAGATATCACCGGATATATATTGGATTTTTCCCTTACCCTGAGTGTCCGGCCCCATGAGACGGTGGTTTTCACGGCCCCTGGTGGTCCGAGGTCGTTCCCGCTGCACAAATTCATGTGCCAGGGCCTCCTACAGACAATGCACTTTGATTTATTGCGCTATCTGTAATAGCACCCGAGATATCACCAGATATATATTGGATTTTCCCCTGACCCTGAGTGTCCGGCCCCATGAACGGTGGTTTTCACGGCCCCTGGTGGTCCGAGGTCGTTCCCGCTGCACAAATTCATGCGCCAGGGCCTCCTACAGACAATGCACTTTGATTTATTGCGCTATCTGTAATAGCACCCGAGATATCACCACATATATATTGGATTTTTCCCTGACCCAGAGTGTCCGGCCCCATGAGACTGTGGTTTTCTCGGCCCCTGGTGGTCCGAGGTCGTTCCCGCTGCACAGATTCATGCGCCAGGGCCTCCTGCAGATAATTCACTTTCGGTTATTGCGCTATCTCTAATAGCACTCGAGATATCACCGGATATATATTGGATTTTCCACTGACCCTGAGTGTCCGGCCCCATGAGACGGTGGTCTTCTCGGCCCCTGGTGGTCCGAGGTCGTTCCCGCTGCACAGATGCATGCGCCAGGGCCTCCTGCAGATAATTCACTTTGATTTATTGCGCTATCTGTAATAGCACCCGAGATATCACCAGATATATATTGGATATTTCACTGACCCTAAGTGTCCGGCCCCTGGGGACGGTGGTTTTCTCGGCCCCTGGTGGTCCGAGGTCGTTCCCGCTGCACAGATTCATGCGCCAGGGCCTCCTACAGACAATGCACTTTGATTTATTTCGCTATCTGTAATAGGACCCGAGATATCACCAGATATATATTGCATTTTCCCCAGACCCTGAGTGTCCGGCCGCATGAGACTGTAGTTTTCTCGGCCCCTCGTGGTCCGAGGTCGTTCCCGCTGCACAGATTCATGCGCCAGGGCCTCCTACAGACAATGCACTTTGATTCATTGCGCTATCTGTAATAGCACCCGAGATATCACCAGATATATATTGGATTTTCCCCTGACTCTGAGTGTCCGGCCCCATGAGACGGTGGTTTTCTCGGCCCCTGGTGGTACGAGGTCTATCCCGCTGCACAGATTCATCCGCCAGGGCCTCCTACAGACAATGCACTTTGATTTATTTCGCTATCTGTAATAGGACCCGAGATATCACCAGATATATATTGGATTTTCCCCTGACCCTGAGTGTCCGGCCCCATGAGACTGTGGTTTTTTCGGACCCTGGTGGTCCGACGTCGTTCCCGCTGCACAGATTCAGGCGCCAGGGCCTCCTGCAGATAACTCACTTGGTTTATTGCGCTATCTCTAATAGCACCCGAGATATCACCAGATATATATTGGATATTTCCCTCACCCTGAGTGTCCAGCCCCATGAGACGGTGGTTTTCTCGGCCCCTGGTGGACCGAGGTCGTTCCCGCTGCACAGATTGATGCGCCAGGGCCTCCTGCAGATAATTCACTTTGGTTTATTGCGCTATCTCTAATAACACCCAAGACATCACCAGATATATATTGGATTTTTCACTGACCCTGAGTGTCCGGCCCCATGAGACTGTGGTTTTCTCGGCCCCTGGTGGTCCGAGGTCGTTCCCGTTGCACAGATTCATGCGCCAGGGCCTCCTGCAGATAATTCACTTTGATTTATTTCCCTATCTGTAATAGGACACGAGATATCACCAGATATATATTGGATTTTCCCCTGACCCTGAGTGTCCGGCCCCATGAGACTGTGGTTTTCTCGGCCCCTGGTGGTCCGAGGTCGTTCCCGCTGCACAGATTCATGCGCCAGGGCCTCCTACAGACAATGCGATTGATTTATTGCGCTATCTGTAATAGCACCCGAGATATCACCAGATATATATTGGATTTTCCCCTGACCCTGAGTGTCCGGCCCCATGAGACTGTGGTTTTCTCGGCCCCTGGTGGTCCGAGGTCGTTCCCGCTGCACAGATTCATGCGCGAGGGCCTCCTACAGACAATGCGATTGATTTATTGCGCTATCTGTAATAGCACCCGAGATATCACCAGATATATATTGGATTTTCCCCTGACCCTGAGTGTCCGGCCCCATGAGACGGTGGTTTTCTCCGCCCCTGGCGGTCCGAGGTCGTTCCCGCTGCACAGATTCATGGGCCAGGGCCTCCTACAGACAATGCACTTTGATTTGTTTCGCTATCTGTAATAGGAACCGAGATATCACCAGATATATATTGGATTTTCCCCAGACCCTGAGTGTCCGGCCGCATGAGACTGTAGTTTTCTCGGCCCCTGGTGGTCCGAGGTCGTTCCCGCTGCACAGATTCATGCGCCAGGGCCTCCTACAGACAATGCACTTTGATTTATTGCGCTATCTGTAATAGCACCCGAGATATCACCAGATATATATTGGATATTTCCCTCACCCTGAGTGTCCAGCCCCATGAGACGGTGGTTTTCTCGGCCCCTGGTGGACCGAGGTCGTTCCCGCTGCACAGATTCATGCGCCAGGGCCTCCTGCAGATAATTCACTTTGATTTATTTCCCTATCTGTAGTAGGACCCGAGATATCACCAGATATATATTGGATTTTCCGCAGAACCTGAGTGTCCGGCCGCATGAGACTGTAGTTTTCAAGGCCCCTGGTGGTCCGAGGTCGTTCCCGCTGCACAGATTCATGCGCCAGGGCCTCCTACAGACAATGCACTTTGATTTATTGCGCTATCTGTAATAGCACCCGAGATATCACCAGATATATATTGGATATTTCACTGACCCTAAGTGTCCGGCCCCTGGGGACGGTGGTTTTCTCGGCCCCTGGTGGTCCGAGGTCGTTCCCGCTGCACAGATTCATGCGCCAGGGCCTCCTACAGACAATGCACTTTGATTTATTTCGCTATCTGTAATAGGACCCTGAGATATCACCAGATATATATTGCATTTTCCCCAGACCCTGAGTGTCCGGCCGCATGAGACTGTAGTTTTCTCGGCCCCTGGTGGTCCGAGGTCGTTCCCGCTGCACAGATTCATGCGCCAGGGCCTCCTACAGACAATGCACTTTGATTTATTGCGCTATCTGTAATAGCACCCGAGACATCACCACATATATATTGGATTTTTCCCTGACCCAGAGTGTCCGGCCCCATGAGACTGTGGTTTTCTCGGCCCCTGGTGGTCCGAGGTCGTTCCCGTTGCACAGATTCATGCGCCAGGGCCTCCTGCAGATAATTCACTTTGGTTTATTGCGCTATCTCTAATAGCACCCGAGATATCACCAGATATATATCGGATTTTTCCCTGACCCTGAGTGTCCGGACCCATGAGACTGTGGTTTTCTCGGCCCCTGGTGGTCCGAGGTCGTTCCCGTTGCACAGATTCATGCGCCAGGGCCTCCTACAGACAATTCACTTTGATTCATTGCGCTATCTGTAATAGCACCCGAGATATCACCAGATATATATTGGATTTTCCCCTGACTCTGAGTGTCCGGCCCCATGAGACGGTGGTTTTCTCGGCCCCTGGTGGTCCGAGGTCTATCCCGCTGCACAGATTCATGCGCCAGGGCCTCCTACAGACAATGCACTTTGATTTATTTCGCTATCTGTAATAGGACCCGAGATATCACCAGATATATATTGGATTTTCCCCTGACCCTGAGTGTCCGGCCCCATGAGACTGTGGTTTTTTCGGACCCTGGTGGTCCGAGGTCGTTCCCGCTGCACAGATTCAGGCGCCAGGGCCTCCTGCAGATAACTCACTTGGTTTATTGCGCTATCTCTAATAGCACCCGAGATATCACCAGATATATATTGGATATTTCCCTCACCCTGAGTGTCCGGCCCCATGAGACTGTGGTTTTCTCGGCCCCTGGTGGTCCGAGGTCGTTCCCGTTGCACAGATTCATGCGCCAGGGCCTCCTGCAGATAATTCACTTTGATTTATTTCCCTATCTGTAATAGGACACGAGATATCACCAGATATATATTGGATTTTCCCCTGACCCTGAGTGTCCGGCCCCATGAGACTGTGGTTTTCTCGGCCCCTGGTGGTCCGAGGTCGTTCCCGCTGCACAGATTCATGCGCCAGGGCCTCCTACAGACAATGCGATTGATTTATTGCGCTATCTGTAATAGCACCCGAGATATCACCAGATATATATTGGATTTTCCCCTGACCCTGAGTGTCCGGCCCCATGAGACTGTGGTTTTCTCGGCCCCTGGTGGTCCGAGGTCGTTCCCGCTGCACAGATTCATGCGCGAGGGCCTCCTACAGACAATGCGATTGATTTATTGCGCTATCTGTAATAGCACCCGAGATATCACCAGATATATATTGGATTTTCCCCTGACCCTGAGTGTCCGGCCCCATGAGACGGTGGTTTTCTCCGCCCCTGGCGGTCCGAGGTCGTTCCCGCTGCACAGATTCATGGGCCAGGGCCTCCTACAGACAATGCACTTTGATTTGTTTCGCTATCTGTAATAGGAACCGAGATATCACCAGATATATATTGGATTTTCCCCAGACCCTGAGTGTCCGGCCGCATGAGACTGTAGTTTTCTCGGCCCCTGGTGGTCCGAGGTCGTTCCCGCTGCACAGATTCATGCGCCAGGGCCTCCTACAGACAATGCACTTTGATTTATTGCGCTATCTGTAATAGCACCCGAGATATCACCAGATATATATTGGATATTTCCCTCACCCTGAGTGTCCAGCCCCATGAGACGGTGGTTTTCTCGGCCCCTGGTGGACCGAGGTCGTTCCCGCTGCACAGATTCATGCGCCAGGGCCTCCTGCAGATAATTCACTTTGATTTATTTCCCTATCTGTAGTAGGACCCGAGATATCACCAGATATATATTGGATTTTCCGCAGAACCTGAGTGTCCGGCCGCATGAGACTGTAGTTTTCAAGGCCCCTGGTGGTCCGAGGTCGTTCCCGCTGCACAGATTCATGCGCCAGGGCCTCCTACAGACAATGCACTTTGATTTATTGCGCTATCTGTAATAGCACCCGAGATATCACCAGATATATATTGGATATTTCACTGACCCTAAGTGTCCGGCCCCTGGGGACGGTGGTTTTCTCGGCCCCTGGTGGTCCGAGGTCGTTCCCGCTGCACAGATTCATGCGCCAGGGCCTCCTACAGACAATGCACTTTGATTTATTTCGCTATCTGTAATAGGACCCTGAGATATCACCAGATATATATTGCATTTTCCCCAGACCCTGAGTGTCCGGCCGCATGAGACTGTAGTTTTCTCGGCCCCTGGTGGTCCGAGGTCGTTCCCGCTGCACAGATTCATGCGCCAGGGCCTCCTACAGACAATGCACTTTGATTTATTGCGCTATCTGTAATAGCACCCGAGACATCACCACATATATATTGGATTTTTCCCTGACCCAGAGTGTCCGGCCCCATGAGACTGTGGTTTTCTCGGCCCCTGGTGGTCCGAGGTCGTTCCCGTTGCACAGATTCATGCGCCAGGGCCTCCTGCAGATAATTCACTTTGGTTTATTGCGCTATCTCTAATAGCACCCGAGATATCACCAGATATATATCGGATTTTTCCCTGACCCTGAGTGTCCGGACCCATGAGACTGTGGTTTTCTCGGCCCCTGGTGGTCCGAGGTCGTTCCCGTTGCACAGATTCATGCGCCAGGGCCTCCTACAGACAATTCACTTTGATTCATTGCGCTATCTGTAATAGCACCCGAGATATCACCAGATATATATTGGATTTTCCCCTGACTCTGAGTGTCCGGCCCCATGAGACGGTGGTTTTCTCGGCCCCTGGTGGTCCGAGGTCTATCCCGCTGCACAGATTCATGCGCCAGGGCCTCCTACAGACAATGCACTTTGATTTATTTCGCTATCTGTAATAGGACCCGAGATATCACCAGATATATATTGGATTTTCCCCTGACCCTGAGTGTCCGGCCCCATGAGACTGTGGTTTTTTCGGACCCTGGTGGTCCGAGGTCGTTCCCGCTGCACAGATTCAGGCGCCAGGGCCTCCTGCAGATAACTCACTTGGTTTATTGCGCTATCTCTAATAGCACCCGAGATATCACCAGATATATATTGGATATTTCCCTCACCCTGAGTGTCCAGCCCCATGAGATGGTGGTTTTCTCGGCCCCTGGTGGACCGAGGTCGTTCCCGCTGCACAGATTCATGCGCCAGGGCCTCCTGCAGATAATTCACTTTGGTTTATTGCGCTATCTCTAATAGCACCCGAGATATCACCAGATATATATTGGAATTTCCCCTGACTCTGGGTGTCCGGCCCCATGAAACGGTGGTTTTCTCGGCCCCTGGTGGTCCGAGGTCGTTCCCGCTGCACTGATTCATGCGCCAGTGCCTCCTGCAGATAATTCACTTTCGTTTATTGCGCTATCTCTAATAGCACCCGAAATATCACCAGATATATATTGGATTTTCCCCTGACCCTGAGTGTCCGGCCCCATGAACGGTGGTTTTCACGGCCCCTGGTGGTCCGAGGTCGTTCCCGCTGCACAAATTCATGCGCCAGGGCCTCCTACAGACAATGCACTTTGATTTATTGCGCTATCTGTAATAGCACCCGAGATATCACCAGATATATATTGGATTTTCCCCTGACCCTGAGTGTCCGGCCCCATGAACGGTGGTTTTCACGGCCCCTGGTGGTCCGAGGTCGTTCCCGCTGCACAAATTCATGCGCCAGGGCCTCCTACAGACAATGCACTTTGATTTATTTCGCTATCTGTAATAGGACCCGAGATATCACCAGATATATATTGGATTTTCCCCTGACCCTGAGTGTCCGGCCCCATGAGACTGTGGTTTTTTCGGACCCTGGTGGTCCGAGGTCGTTCCCGCTGCACAGATTCAGGCGCCAGGGCCTCCTGCAGATAACTCACTTGGTTTATTGCGCTATCTCTAATAGCACCCGAGATATCACCAGATATATATTGGATATTTCCCTCACCCTGAGTGTCCAGCCCCATGAGATGGTGGTTTTCTCGGCCCCTGGTGGACCGAGGTCGTTCCCGCTGCACAGATTCATGCGCCAGGGCCTCCTGCAGATAATTCACTTTGGTTTATTGCGCTATCTCTAATAGCACCCGAGATATCACCAGATATATATTGGAATTTCCCCTGACTCTGGGTGTCCGGCCCCATGAAACGGTGGTTTTCTCGGCCCCTGGTGGTCCGAGGTCGTTCCCGCTGCACTGATTCATGCGCCAGTGCCTCCTGCAGATAATTCACTTTCGTTTATTGCGCTATCTCTAATAGCACCCGAAATATCACCAGATATATATTGGATATTTCCCTCACCCTGAGTGTCCAGCCCCATGAGACGGTGGTTTTCTCGGCCCCTGGTGGACCGAGGTCGTTCCCGCTGCACAGATTCATGCGCCAGGGCCTCCTGCAGATAATTCACTTTGGTTTATTGCGCTATCTCTAATAGCGCCCGAGATATCACCAGATATGTATTGGATTTTTCCCTGACAATGAGTGTCCGGCCCCATGAGACTGCGATTTTCTCGGCCCCTGGTGGTCCGAGGTCGTTCCCGCTGCACACATTCATGCACCAGGGCCTCCTGCAGATAATACACTTTGGTTTATTGCGCTATCTCTAATAGCACCCGCGATATCACCAGATATATATTGGATTTTGCCCTGACCCTGAGTGTCCGGCCCCATGAGACGGTGGTTTTCTCGGCCCCTGGTGGTCCGAGGTCGATCCCGCTGCACAGATTCATGCGCCAGGGCCTCCTACAGACAATGCACTTTGATTTATTTCGCTATCTGTAATAGAACCCGAGATATCACCAGATATATATTGCATTTTCCCCAGACCCTGAGTGCCCGGCCGCATGAGACTGTAGTTTTCTCGGCCCCTGGTGGTCCGAGGTCGTTCCCGCTGCACAGATTCATGCGCCAGGGCCTCCTGCAGATAATTCACTTTGATTTATTGCGCTATCTGTAATAGCACCCGAGATATCACCAGATATATATTGGATATTTCACTGACCCTAAGTGTCCGGCCCCTGGGGACGGTGGTTTTCTCGGCCCCTGGTGGTCCGAGGTCGTTCCCGCTGCACAGATTCATGCGCCAGGGCCTCCTACAGACAATGCACTTTGATTTATTTCGCTATCTGTAATAGGACCCGAGATATCACCAGATATATATTGCATTTTCCCCAGACCCTGAGTGTCCGGCCGCATGAGACTGTAGTTTTCTCGGCCCCTGGTGGTCCGAGGACGTTCCCGCTGCTCAGATTCATGCGCCAGGGCCTCCTGCAGACAATTCACTTTGGTTTATTGCGCTATCTCTAATAGCACCCGAGATATCACCAGATATATATTGGATTTTACCCTGACCCTGAGTGTCCGGCCCCATGAGACGGTCGTTGTCTCGGCCCCTGGAGGTCCGAGGACGTTCCCGCTGCACAGATTCATGCGCCAGGGCCTCCTACAGACAATGCACTTTGGTTTAATGCGCTATCTGTAATTGCACCCGAGATATCACCACATATATATTGGTTTTTTCCCTGACCCAGAGTGTCCGGTCCCATGAGACGGAGGTTTTCTCGGCCCCTGGTGGTCCGAGGTCGTTCCCGCTGCACAGATTCATGCGCCAGGGCCTCCTACAGGTAATGCACTTTGATTTATTGCGGTATCTGTAATAGCAGCCGAGATATCACCAGATATATATTGGATTTTTCCCTGACCCTGAGTGTCCGGCCCCATGAGAAGGTGGTTGTCTCGCCCCTGGAGGTCCGAGGTCGTTCCCGCTGCACAGATTCATGCGCCAGGGCCTCCTACAGACAATGCACTTTGGTTTAATGCGCTATCTGTAATAGCACCCGAGATATCACCACATATATATTGGTTTTTTCCCTGACCCAGAGTGTCCGGGCCCATGAGACGGTGGTTTTCCCGGCCCCTGGTGGTCCGAGGTCGTTCCCGCTGCACAGATTCATGCGCCAGGGCCTCCTACAGACAATGCACTTTGATTCATTGCGCTATCTGTAATAGCACCCGAGATATCACCAGATATATATTGGATTTTCCCCTGACTCTGAGTGTCCGGCCCCATGAGACGGTGGTTTTCTCGGCCCCTGGTGGTACGCGGTCTATCCCGCTGCACAGATTCATCCGCCAGGGCCTCCTACAGACAATGCACTTTGATTCATTTCGCTATCTGTAATAGGACCCGAGATATCACCAGATATATATTGGATTTTCCCCTGACCCTGAGTGTCCGGCCCCATGAGACTGTGGTTTTTTCGGACCCTGGTGGTCCGAGGTCGTTCCCGCTGCACAGATTCAGGCGCCAGGGCCTCCTGCAGATAACTCACTTGGTTTATTGCGCTATCTCTAATAGCACCCGAGATATCACCAGATATATATTGGATATTTCCCTCACCCTGAGTGTCCAGCCCCATGAGACGGTGGTTTTCTCGGCCCCTGGTGGACCGAGGTCGTTCCCGCTGCACAGATTCATGCGCCAGGGCCTCCTGCAGATAATTCACTTTGGTTTATTGCGCTATCTCTAATAGCAGCCGAGATATCACCAGATATATATTGGATTTTTCCCTGTCCCTGAGTGTCCGGCCCCATGAGAAGGTGGTTGTCTCGCCCCTGGAGGTCCGAGGTCGTTCCCGCTGCACAGATTCATGCGCCAGGGCCTCCTACAGACAATGCACTTTGGTTTAATGCGCTATCTGTAATTGCACCCGAGATATCACCACATATATATTGGTTTTTTCCCTGACCCAGAGTGTCCGGGCCCATGAGACGGTGGTTTTCTCGGCCCCTGGTGGTCCGAGGTCGTTCCCGCTGCACAGATTCATGCGCCAGGGCCTCCTACAGACAATGCACTTTGATTCATTGCGCTATCTGTAATAGCACCCGAGATATCACCAGATATATATTGGATTTTCCCCTGACTCTGAGTGTCCGGCCCCATGAGACGGTGGTTTTCTCGGCCCCTGGTGGACCGAGGTCGTTCCCGCTGCACAGATTCATGCGCCAGGGCCTCCTACAGATAATTCACTTTGGTTTATTGCGCTATCTCTAATAGCACCCGAGATATCACCAGATCTATATTGGAATTTCCCCTGACTCTGGGTGTCCGGCCCCATGAAACGGTGGTTTTCTCGGCCCCTGGTGGTCCGAGGTCGTTCCCGCTGCACTGATTCATGCGCCAGTGCCTCCTGCAGATAATTCACTTTCGTTTATTGCGCTATCTCTAATAGCACCCGAAATATCACCAGATATATATTGGATTTTCCCCTGACCCTGAGTGTCCGGCCCCATGAACGGTGGTTTTCTCGGCCCCTGGTGGTCCGAGGTCGTTCCCGCTGCACAGAGTCATGCGCCAGGGCCTCCTACAGACAATGCGATTGATTTATTGCGCTATCTGTAATAGCACCAGAGATATCACCAGATATATATTGGATTTTCCCCTGACCCTGAGTGTCCGGCCCCATGAGACTGTGGTTTTCTCCGCCCCTGGCGGTCCGAGGTCGTTCCCGCTGCACAGATTCATGCGCCAGGGCCTCCTACAGACAATGCACTTTGATTTATTTCGCTATCTGTAATAGGGACCGAGATATCACCAGATATATATTGGATTTTCCCCAGACCCTGAGTGTCCGGCCGCATGAGACTGTAGTTTTCTCGGCCCCTGGTGGTCCGAGGTCGTTCCCGCTGCACAGATTCATGCGCCAGGGCCTCCTACAGACAATGCACTTTGATTTATTTCGCTATCTGTAATAGGACCCGAGATATCACCAGATATATATTGGATTTTCCCCAGACCCTGAGTGTCCGGCCGCATGAGACGGTGGATGTCTCGGCCCCTGGTGGTCCGAGGTCGTTCCCGCTGCACAGATTCATGCGCCAGGGCCTCCTGCAGATAATTCACTTTGGTTTATTGCGCTATCTCTAATAGCACCCGAGATATCACCAGATATATATTGGATTGTCCCCTGACCCTGAGTGTCCGGCCCCATGAGACTGTGGTTTTCTCGGCCCCTGGTGGTCCGAGGTCGTTCCCGCTGCACAGGTTCATGCGCCAGGGCCTCCTACAGACAATGCGATTGATTTATTGCGCTATCTGTAATAGCACCCGAGATATCACCAGATATATATTGGATTTTCCCCTGACCCTGAGTGTCCGGCCCCATGAGACTGTGGTTTTCTCGGCCCCTGGTGGTCCGAGGTCGTTCCCGCTGCACAGATTCATGCGTCAGGGCCTCCTGCAGATAATTCACTTTGGTTTATTGCGCTATCACTAATAGCACCCGTGATATCACCAGATATATATTGGATTTTCCCCTGACCCTGAGTGTCCGGCCCCATGAGATGGTGGTTTTCTCGGCCCCTGGTGATCCGAGGTCGTTCCCGCTGCACAGATTCATGCACCAGGGCCTCTTGCAGACAAATCACTTTGGTTTATTGCGCTATCACTAATAGCACCCGAGATATCACCAGATATATATTGGATTTTCCCCTGACCCTGAGTGTCCGGCCCCATGTGACTGTGGTTTTTTCGGCCCCTGGTGGTCCGAGGTCGTTCCCGCTGCACAGATTCAGGCGCCAGGGCCTCCTGCAGATAACTCACTTGGTTTATTGCGCTATCTCTAATAGCACCCGAGATATCACCAGATATATATTGGATATTTCCCTCACCCTGAGTGTCCAGCCCCATGAGATGGTGGTTTTCTCGGCCCCTGGTGGACCGAGGTCGTTCCCGCTGCACAGATTCATGCGCCAGGGCCTCCTGCAGATAATTCACTTTGGTTTATTGCGCTATCTCTAATAGCACCCGAGATATCACCAGATATATATTGGAATTTCCCCTGACTCTGGGTGTCCGGCCCCATGAAACGGTGGTTTTCTCGGCCCCTGGTGGTCCGAGGTCGTTCCCGCTGCACTGATTCATGCGCCAGTGCCTCCTGCAGATAATTCACTTTCGTTTATTGCGCTATCTCTAATAGCACCCGAAATATCACCAGATATATATTGGATATTTCCCTCACCCTGAGTGTCCAGCCCCATGAGACGGTGGTTTTCTCGGCCCCTGGTGGACCGAGGTCGTTCCCGCTGCACAGATTCATGCGCCAGGGCCTCCTGCAGATAATTCACTTTGGTTTATTGCGCTATCTCTAATAGCGCCCGAGATATCACCAGATATGTATTGGATTTTTCCCTGACAATGAGTGTCCGGCCCCATGAGACTGCGATTTTCTCGGCCCCTGGTGGTCCGAGGTCGTTCCCGCTGCACACATTCATGCACCAGGGCCTCCTGCAGATAATACACTTTGGTTTATTGCGCTATCTCTAATAGCACCCGCGATATCACCAGATATATATTGGATTTTGCCCTGACCCTGAGTGTCCGGCCCCATGAGACGGTGGTTTTCTCGGCCCCTGGTGGTCCGAGGTCGATCCCGCTGCACAGATTCATGCGCCAGGGCCTCCTACAGACAATGCACTTTGATTTATTTCGCTATCTGTAATAGAACCCGAGATATCACCAGATATATATTGCATTTTCCCCAGACCCTGAGTGTCCGGCCGCATGAGACTGTAGTTTTCTCGGCCCCTGGTGGTCCGAGGTCGTTCCCGCTGCACAGATTCATGCGCCAGGGCCTCCTGCAGATAATTCACTTTGATTTATTGCGCTATCTGTAATAGCACCCGAGATATCACCAGATATATATTGGATATTTCACTGACCCTAAGTGTCCGGCCCCTGGGGACGGTGGTTTTCTCGGCCCCTGGTGGTCCGAGGTCGTTCCCGCTGCACAGATTCATGCGCCAGGGCCTCCTACAGACAATGCATTTTGATTTATTTCGCTATCTGTAATAGGACCCGAGATATCACCAGATATATATTGCATTTTCCCCAGACCCTGAGTGTCCGGCCGCATGAGACTGTAGTTTTCTCGGCCCCTGGTGGTCCGAGGACGTTCCCGCTGCTCAGATTCATGCGCCAGGGCCTCCTGCAGACAATTCACTTTGGTTTATTGCGCTATCTCTAATAGCACCCGAGATATCACCAGATATATATTGGATTTTACCCTGACCCTGAGTGTCCGGCCCCATGAGACGGTCGTTGTCTCGGCCCCTGGAGGTCCGAGGACGTTCCCGCTGCACAGATTCATGCGCCAGGGCCTCCTACAGACAATGCACTTTGGTTTAATGCGCTATCTGTAATTGCACCCGAGATATCACCACATATATATTGGTTTTTTCCCTGACCCAGAGTGTCCGGTCCCATGAGACGGTGGTTTTCTCGGCCCCTGGTGGTCCGAGGTCGTTCCCGCTGCACAGATTCATGCGCCAGGGCCTCCTACAGGTAATGCACTTTGATTTATTGCGCTATCTGTAATAGCAGCCGAGATATCACCAGATATATATTGGATTTTTCCCTGACCCTGAGTGTCCGGCCCCATGAGAAGGTGGTTGTCTCGCCCCTGGAGGTCCGAGGTCGTTCCCGCTGCACAGATTCATGCGCCACGGCCTCCTACAGACAATGCACTTTGGTTTAATGCGCTATCTGTAATAGCACCCGAGATATCACCACATATATATTGGTTTTTTCCCTGACCCAGAGTGTCCGGGCCCATGAGACGGTGGTTTTCCCGGCCCCTGGTGGTCCGAGGTCGTTCCCGCTGCACAGATTCATGCGCCAGGGCCTCCTACAGACAATGCACTTTGATTCATTGCGCTATCTGTAATAGCACCCGAGATATCACCAGATATATATTGGATTTTCCCCTGACTCTGAGTGTCCGGCCCCATGAGACGGTGGTTTTCTCGGCCCCTGGTGGTACGCGGTCTATCCCGCTGCACAGATTCATCCGCCAGGGCCTCCTACAGACAATGCACTTTGATTCATTTCGCTATCTGTAATAGGACCCGAGATATCACCAGATATATATTGGATTTTCCCCTGACCCTGAGTGTCCGGCCCCATGAGACTGTGGTTTTTTCGGACCCTGGTGGTCCGAGGTCGTTCCCGCTGCACAGATTCAGGCGCCAGGGCCTCCTGCAGATAACTCACTTGGTTTATTGCGCTATCTCTAATAGCACCCGAGATATCACCAGATATATATTGGATATTTCCCTCACCCTGAGTGTCCAGCCCCATGAGACGGTGGTTTTCTCGGCCCCTGGTGGACCGAGGTCGTTCCCGCTGCACAGATTCATGCGCCAGGGCCTCCTGCAGATAATTCACTTTGGTTTATTGCGCTATCTCTAATAGCAGCCGAGATATCACCAGATATATATTGGATTTTTCCCTGTCCCTGAGTGTCCGGCCCCATGAGAAGGTGGTTGTCTCGCCCCTGGAGGTCCGAGGTCGTTCCCGCTGCACAGATTCATGCGCCAGGGCCTCCTACAGACAATGCACTTTGGTTTAATGCGCTATCTGTAATTGCACCCGAGATATCACCACATATATATTGGTTTTTTCCCTGACCCAGAGTGTCCGGGCCCATGAGACGGTGGTTTTCTCGGCCCCTGGTGGTCCGAGGTCGTTCCCGCTGCACAGATTCATGCGCCAGGGCCTCCTACAGACAATGCACTTTGATTCATTGCGCTATCTGTAATAGCACCCGAGATATCACCAGATATATATTGGATTTTCCCCTGACTCTGAGTGTCCGGCCCCATGAGACGGTGGTTTTCTCGGCCCCTGGTGGACCGAGGTCGTTCCCGCTGCACAGATTCATGCGCCAGGGCCTCCTACAGATAATTCACTTTGGTTTATTGCGCTATCTCTAATAGCACCCGAGATATCACCAGATCTATATTGGAATTTCCCCTGACTCTGGGTGTCCGGCCCCATGAAACGGTGGTTTTCTCGGCCCCTGGTGGTCCGAGGTCGTTCCCGCTGCACTGATTCATGCGCCAGTGCCTCCTGCAGATAATTCACTTTCGTTTATTGCGCTATCTCTAATAGCACCCGAAATATCACCAGATATATATTGGATTTTCCCCTGACCCTGAGTGTCCGGCCCCATGAACGGTGGTTTTCTCGGCCCCTGGTGGTCCGAGGTCGTTCCCGCTGCACAGATTCATGCGCCAGGGCCTCCTACAGACAATGCGATTGATTTATTGCGCTATCTGTAATAGCACCAGAGATATCACCAGATATATATTGGATTTTCCCCTGACCCTGAGTGTCCGGCCCCATGAGACTGTGGTTTTCTCCGCCCCTGGCGGTCCGAGGTCGTTCCCGCTGCACAGATTCATGCGCCAGGGCCTCCTACAGACAATGCACTTTGATTTATTTCGCTATCTGTAATAGGGACCGAGATATCACCAGATATATATTGGATTTTCCCCAGACCCTGAGTGTCCGGCCGCATGAGACTGTAGTTTTCTCGGCCCCTGGTGGTCCGAGGTCGTTCCCGCTGCACAGATTCATGCGCCAGGGCCTCCTACAGACAATGCACTTTGATTTATTTCGCTATCTGTAATAGGACCCGAGATATCACCAGATATATATTGGATTTTCCCCAGACCCTGAGTGTCCGGCCGCATGAGACGGTGGATGTCTCGGCCCCTGGTGGTCCGAGGTCGTTCCCGCTGCACAGATTCATGCGCCAGGGCCTCCTGCAGATAATTCACTTTGGTTTATTGCGCTATCTCTAATAGCACCCGAGATATCACCAGATATATATTGGATTGTCCCCTGACCCTGAGTGTCCGGCCCCATGAGACTGTGGTTTTCTCGGCCCCTGGTGGTCCGAGGTCGTTCCCGCTGCACAGGTTCATGCGCCAGGGCCTCCTACAGACAATGCGATTGATTTATTGCGCTATCTGTAATAGCACCCGAGATATCACCAGATATATATTGGATTTTCCCCTGACCCTGAGTGTCCGACCCCATGAGACTGTGGTTTTCTCGGCCCCTGGTGGTCCGAGGTCGTTCCCGCTGCACAGATTCATGCGTCAGGGCCTCCTGCAGATAATTCACTTTGGTTTATTGCGCTATCACTAATAGCACCCGTGATATCACCAGATATATATTGGATTTTCCCCTGACCCTGAGTGTCCGGCCCCATGAGATGGTGGTTTTCTCGGCCCCTGGTGATCCGAGGTCGTTCCCGCTGCACAGATTCATGCACCAGGGCCTCTTGCAGACAAATCACTTTGGTTTATTGCGCTATCACTAATAGCACCCGAGATATCACCAGATATATATTGGATTTTCCCCTGACCCTGAGTGTCCGGCCCCATGTGACTGTGGTTTTTTCGGCCCCTGGTGGTCCGAGGTCGTTCCCGCTGCACAGATTCAGGCGCCAGGGCCTCCTGCAGATAATACACTTTGGTTTATTGCGCTATCTCTAATAGCACCCGAGATATCACCAGATATATATTGGATTTTGCCCTGACCCTGAGTGTCCGGCCCCTTTGAGACGGTGGTCTTCTCGGCCCCTGGTGGTCCGAGGTCGTTCCCGCTGCCCAGATTCATGCGCCACGGCCTCCTACTGACAATGCACTTTGATTTATTGCGCTATCTGTAATAGCACCCGAGATATCACCAGATATATATTGCATTTTTCCCTGACCCAGAGTGTCCGGCCCCATGAGACGGTGGTTTTCTCGGCCCCTGGTGGTCCGAGGTCGTTCACGCTGCACAGATTCATGCGCCAGGGCTTCCTACAGACAATTCACTTTGATTCATTGCGCTATCACTAATAGCACCCGAGATATCACCAGATATATATTGGATTTTCCCCTGACTCTGAGTGTCCGGCCCCATGAGACGGTGGTTTTCTCGGCCCCTGGTGGTACGAGGTCTATCCCGCTGCACAGATTCATCCGCCAGGGCCTCCTACAGACAATGCGATTGATTTATTGCGCTATCTGTAATAGCACACGAGATATCACCAGATATATATTGGATTTTCCCCTGACCCTGAGTGTCCGGCCCCATGAGACTGTGGTTTTCTCGGCCCCTGGTGGTCCGAGGTCGTTCCCGCTGCACAGATTCATGCGTCAGGGCCTCCTGCAGATAATTCACTTTGGTTTATTGCGCTATCACTAATAGCACCCGAGATATCACCAGATATATATTGGATTTTCCCCTGACCCTGAGTGTCCGGCCCCATGAGATGGTGGTTTTCTCGGCCCCTGGTGATCCGAGGTCGTTCCCGCTGCACAGATTCATGCACCAGGGCCTCTTGCAGACTAATCACTTTGGTTTATTGCGCTATCACTAATAGCACCCGAGATATCACCAGATATATATTGGATATTTCCCTCACCCTGAGTGTCCAGCCCCATGAGTGTTGGTTTTCTCGGCCCCTGGTGGACCGAGGTCGTTCCCGCTGCACAGATTCATGCGCCAGGGCCTCCTGCAGATAATTCACTTTGGTTTATTGCGCTATCTCTAATAGCACCCAAGACATCACCAGATATATATTGGATTTTTCACTGACCCTGAGTGTCCGGCCCCATGAGACTGTGGTTTTCTCGGCCCCTGGTGGTCCGAGGTCGTTCCCGTTGCACAGATTCATGCGCCAGGGCCTCCTGCAGATAATTCACTTTGGTTTATTGCGCTATCTCTAATAGCACCCGAGATATCACCAGATATATATTGGATTTTCCCCTGACCCTGAGTGTCCGGCCCCATGAGACTGTGGTTTTCTCGGCCCCTGGTGGTCCGAGGTCGTTCCCGCTGCACAGATTCATGCGCCAGGGCCTCCTACAGACAATGCGATTGATTTATTGCGCTATCTGTAATAGCACCCGAGATATCACCAGATATATATTGGATTTTCCCCTGACCCTGAGTGTCCGGCCCCATGAGACTGTGGTTTTCTCGGCCCCTGGTGGTCCGAGGTCGTTCCCGCTGCACAGGTTCATGCGCCAGGGCCTCCTACAGACAATGCGATTGATTTATTGCGCTATCTGTAATAGCACCCGAGATATCACCAGATATATATTGGATTTTCCCCTGACCCTGAGTGTCCGGCCCCATGAGACTGTGGTTTTCTCGGCCCCTGGTGGTCCGAGGTCGTTCCCGCTGCACAGATTCATGCGCCAGGGCCTCCTGCAGATAATTCACTTTGGTTTATTGCGCTATCTCTAATAGCGCCCGAGATATCACCAGATATGTATTGGATTTTTCCCTGACCCTGAGTGTCCGGCCCCATGAGACTGCGATTTTCTCGGCTCCTGGATGTCCGAGGTCGTTCCCGCTGCACACATTCATGCTCCAGTTCCTCCTGCAGATAATACACTTTGGTTCATTGCGCTATCTCTAATAGCACCCGAGATATCACCAGATATATATTGGATTTTGCCCTGACCCTGAGTGTCCGGCCCCATGAGACTGTAATTTTCTCGGCCCCTGGTGGTCCGAGGTCGTTCCCGCTATACAGATTCATGCGCCAGGGCCTCCTGCAGATAATTCACTTTGATTTATTGCGCTATCTGTAATAGCACCCGAGATATCACCAGATATATATTGGATATTTCACTGACCCTAAGTGTCCGGCCCCTGGGGACGGTGGTTTTCTCGGCCCCTGGTGGTCCGAGGTCGTTCCCGCTGCACAGATTCATGCGCCAGGGCCTCCTACAGACAATGCACTTTGATTTATTGCGCTATCTGTAATAGCACCCGAGATATCACCACATATATATTGGATTTTTCCCTGAACCAGAGTGTCCGGCCCCATGAGACTGTGGTTTTCTCGGCCCCTGGTGGTCCGAGGTCGTTCCCGCTGCACAGATTCATGCGCCAGGGCCTCCTGCAGATAATTCACTTTCGGTTATTGCGCTATCTCTAATAGCACGCGAGAAATCACCGGATATATATTGGATTTTTCCCTTACCCTGAGTGTCCGGCCCCATGAGACGGTGGTTTTCTCGGCCCCTGGTGGTCCTAGGTCGTTCCCGCTGCACAGATGCATGCGCCAGGGCCTCCTGCAGATAATTCCCTTTGGCTTATTGCGCTATCTCTAATAGCACCCGAGATATCACCAGATATATATTGGATTTTCCACTGACCCTGAGTGTCCGGCCCCATGAGACGGTGGTCTTCTCGGCCCCTGGTGGTCCGAGGTCGTTCCCGCTGCCCAGATTCATGCGCCAGGGCCTCCTGCAGATAATTCAGTTTCGTTTATTGCGCTATCTCTAATAGCACCCGAGATATCACCAGATATATATTGGATTTTTCCCTTACCCTGAGTGTCCGGCCCCATGAGACGGTGGTTTTCTCGGCCCCTGGTGGTCCTAGGTCGTTCCCGCTGCACAGATGCATGCGCCAGGGCGTCCTGCAGATAATTCCCTTTGGCTTATTGCGCTATCTCTAATAGCACCCGAGATATCATCAGATATATATTGGATTTTCCCCTGACCCTGAGTGGCCGGCCCCATGAGACGGTGGTCTTCTCGGCCCCTGGTGGTCCGAGGTCGTTCCCGCTGCCCAGATTCATGCGCCACGGCCTCCTACTGACAATGCACTTTGATTTATTGCGCTATCTGTAATAGCACCCGAGATATCACCAGATATATATTGGATATTTCCCTCACCCTGAGTGTCCAGCCCCATGAGACGGTGGTTTTCTCGGCCCCTGGTGGACCGAGGTCGTTCCCGCTGCACAGATGCATGCGCCAGGGCCTCCTGCAGATAATTCACTTTGGTTTATTGCGCTATCTCTAATAGCGCCCGAGATATCACCAGATATGTATTGGATTTTTCCCTGACCCTGAGTGTCCGGCCCCATGAGACTGCGATTTTCTCGGCCCCTGGTGGTCCGAGGTCGTTCCCGCTGCACACATTCATGCACCAGGGCCTCCTGCAGATAATACACTTTGGTTTATTGCGCTATCTCTAATAGCACCCGTGATATCACCAGATATATATTGGATTTTGCCCTGACCCTGAGTGTCCGGCCCCATGAGACGGTGGTTTTCTCGGCCCCTGGTGGTCCGAGGTCGATCCCGCTGCACAGATTCATGCGCCAGGGCCTCCTACAGACAATGCACTTTGATTTATTTCGCTATCTGTAATAGAACCCGAGATATCACCAGATATATATTGCATTTTCCCCAGACCCTGAGTGTCCGGCCGCATGAGACTGTAGTTTTCTCGGCCCCTGGTGGTCCGAGGTCGTTCCCGCTGCACAGATTCATGCGCCAGGGCCTCCTGCAGATAATTCACTTTGATTTATTGCGCTATCTGTAATAGCACCCGAGATATCACCAGATATATATTGGATATTTCACTGACCCTAAGTGTCCGGCCCCTGGGGACGGTGGTTTTCTCGGCCCCTGGTGGTCCGAGGTCGTTCCCGCTGCACAGATTCATGCGCCAGGGCCTCCTACAGACAATGCACTTTGATTTATTTCGCTATCTGTAATAGGACCCGAGATATCACCAGATATATATTGCATTTTCCCCAGACCCTGAGTGTCCGGCCGCATGAGACTGTAGTTTTCTCGGCCCCTGGTGGTCCTAGGTTGTTCCCGCTGCACAGATTCATGCGCCAGGGCCTCCTACAGACAATGCACTTTGATTCATTGCGCTATCTGTAATAGGAACCGAGATATCACCAGATATATATTGGATTTTCCCCAGACCCTGAGTGTCCGGCCGCATGAGACTGTAGTTTTCTCGGCCCCTGGTGGTCCGAGGTCGTTCCCGCTGCACAGATTCATGCGCCAGGGCCTCCTGCAGATAATTCACTTTGGTTTATTGCGCTATCTCTAATAACACCCAAGACATCACCAGATATATATTGGATTTTTCACTGACCCTGAGTGTCCGGCCCCATGAGACTGTGGTTTTCTCGGCCCCTGGTGGTCCGAGGTCGTTCCCGTTGCACAGATTCATGCGCCAGGGCCTCCTGCAGATAATTCACTTTGATTTATTTCCCTATCTGTAATAGGACACGAGATATCACCAGATATATATTGGATTTTCCCCTGACCCTGAGTGTCCGGCCCCATGAGACTGTGGTTTTCTCGGCCCCTGGTGGTCCGAGGTCGTTCCCGCTGCACAGATTCATGCGCCAGGGCCTCCTACAGACAATGCGATTGATTTATTGCGCTATCTGTAATAGCACCCGAGATGTCACCAGATATATATTGGATTTTCCCCTGACCCTGAGTGTCCGGCCCCATGAGACTGTGGTTTTCTCGGCCCCTGGTGGTCCGAGGTCGTTCCCGCTGCACAGATTCATGCGCGAGGGCCTCCTACAGACAATGCGATTGATTTATTGCGCTATCTGTAATAGCACCCGAGATATCACCAGATATATATTGGATTTTCCCCTGACCCTGAGTGTCCGGCCCCATGAGACGGTGGTTTTCTCCGCCCCTGGCGGTCCGAGGTCGTTCCCGCTGCACAGATTCATGCGCCAGGGCCTCCTACAGACAATGCACTTTGATTTGTTTCGCTATCTGTAATAGGAACCGAGATATCACCAGATATATATTGGATTTTCCCCAGACCCTGAGTGTCCGGCCGCATGAGACTGTAGTTTTCTCGGCCCCTGGTGGTCCGAGGTCGTTCCCGCTGCACAGATTCATGCGCCAGGGCCTCCTACAGACAATGCACTTTGATTTATTGCGCTATCTGTAATAGCACCCGAGATATCACCAGATATATATTGGATATTTCCCTCACCCTGAGTGTCCAGCCCCATGAGACGGTGGTTTTCTCGGCCCCTGGTGGACCGAGGTCGTTCCCGCTGCACAGATTCATGCGCCAGGGCCTCCTGCAGATAATTCACTTTGATTTATTTCCCTATCTGTAGTAGGACCCGAGATATCACCAGATATATATTGGATTTTCCGCAGACCCTGAGTGTCCGGCCGCATGAGACTGTAGTTTTCAAGGCCCCTGGTGGTCCGAGGTCGTTCCCGCTGCACAAATTCATGCGCCAGGGCCTCCTACAGACAATGCACTTTGATTTATTGCGCTATCTGTAATAGCACCAGAGACATCACCACATATATATTGGATTTTTCCCTGACCCAGAGTGTCCGGCCCCATGAGACTGTGGTTTTCTCGGCCCCTGGTGGTCCGAGGTCGTTCCCGCTGCACAGATTCATGCGACAGGGCCTCCTGCAGATAATTCACTTTCGGTTATTGCGCTATCTCTAATAGCACCCGAGATATCACCGGATATATATTGGATTTTTCCCTTACCCTGAGTGTCCGGCCCCATGAGACGGTGGTTTTCTCGGCCCCTGGTGGTCCTAGGTCGTTCCCGCTGCACAGATGCATGCGCCAGGGCCTCCTACTGACAATGCACTTTGATTTATTGCGCTATCTGTAATAGCACCCGAGACATCACAAGATATATATTGGATATTTCCCTCACCCTGAGTGTCCGGCCCCATGAGACTGCGGTTTTCTCGGCCCCTGGTGGTCCGAGGTCGTTCCCGCTGCACACATTCATTCGCCAGGGCCTCCTGCAGATAATTCACTTTGGTTTATTGCGCTATCTCTAATAGCACCCGAGATATCACCAGATATATATTGGATTTTGCCCTGACGCTGAGTGTCCGGCCCCATGAGACTGTGTTTTTCTCGGCTCCTGGTGGTCCGAGGTCGTTCCCGTTGCACAGATTCATGCGCCAGGGCCTCCTGCAGATAATTCACTTTGGTTTATTGCGCTATCTCTAATAGCACCCGAGATATCACCAGATATATATTGGATTTTCCCCTCACCCTGAGTGTCCGGCCCCATGGGACTGTGGTTTTCTCGGCCCCTGGTGGTCCGAGGTCGTTCCCGTTGCACAGATTCATGCGCCAGGGCCTCCTGCAGATAATTCACTTTGGTTTATTGCGCTATCTCTAATAGCACCCGAGATATCACCAGATATATATTGGATTTTTCCCTTACCCTGAGTGTCCGGCCCCATGAGACGGTGGTTTTCTCGGTCCCTGGCGGTCCGAGGTCGTTCCCGCTGCACAGATGCATGCGCCAGGGCCTCCTGCAGATAATACACTTTCGGTTATTGCGCTATCTCTAATAGCACCCGAGATATCACCGGATATATATTGGATTTTTCCCTTACCCTGAGTGTCCGGCCCCATGAGACGGTGGTTTTCTCGGCCCCTGGTGGTCCTAGGTCGTTCCCGCTGCACACATGCATGCGCCAGGGCCTCCTGCAGATAATTCCCTTTGGCTTATTGCGCTATCTCTAATAGCACCCGAGATATCACCAGATATATATTGGATTTTCCACTGACCCTGAGTGTCCGGCCCCATGAGACGGTGGTCTTCTCGGCCCCTGGTGGTCCGAGGTCGTTCCCGCTGCCCAGATTCATGCGCCACGGCCTCCTACTGACAATGCACTTTGATTTATTGCGCTATCTGTAATAGCACCCGAGATATCACAAGATATATATTGGATATTTCCCTCACCTTGAGTGTCCAGCCCCATGAGACGGTGGTTTTCTCGGCCCCTGGTGGACCGAGGTCGTTCCCGCTGCACAGATTCATGCGCCAGGGCCTCCTGCAGATAATTCACTTTGGTTTATTGCGCTATCTCTAATAGCGCCCGAGATATCACCAGATATGTATTGGATTTTTCCCTGACCCTGTGTGTCCGGCCCCATGTGACTGTGGTTTTCTCGCCCCCTGGTGGTCCGTGGTCGTTCCCGCTGCACAGATGCATGCGCCAGGGCCTCTTGCAGACAAATCACTTTGGTTTATTGCGCTATCACTAATAGCACCCGAGATATCACCAGATATATATTGGATTTTCCCCTGACCGTGAGTGTCCGGCCCCATGAGATGGTGGTTTTCTCGGCCCCTGGTGATCCGAGGTCGTTCCCGCTGCACAGATTCATGCACCAGGGCCTCTTGCAGACAAATCACTTTGGTTTATTGCGCAATCACTAATAGCACCCGAGATATCACCAGATATATATTGGATTTTCCCCTGACTCTGAGTGTCCGGCCCCATGAGACGGTGGTTTTCTCGGCCCCTGGTGGTACGAGGTCTATCCCGCGGCACAGATTCATCCGCCAGGGCCTCCTACAGACAATGCACTTTGATTTATTTCGCTATCTGTAATAGGACCCGAGATATCACCAGATATATATTGGATTTTCCCCTGACCCTGAGTGTCCGGCCCCATGTGACTGTGGTTTTTTCGGCCCCTGGTGGTCCGAGGTCGTTCCCGCTGCACAGATTCAGGCGCCAGGGCCTCCTGCAGATAATACACTTTGGTTTATTGCGCTATCTCTAATAGCACCCGAGATATCACCAGATATATATTGGATTTTGCCCTGACCCTGAGTGTCCGGCCCCATGAGACGGTGGTCTTCTCGGCCCCTGGTGGTCCGAGGTCGTTCCCGCTGCCCAGATTCATGCGCCACGGCCTCCTACTGACAATGCACTTTGATTTATTGCGCTATCTGTAATAGCACCCGAGATATCACCAGATATATATTGGATATTTCCCTCACCCTGAGTGTCCAGCCCCATGAGACGGTGGTTTTCTCGTCCCCTGGTGGACCGAGGTCGTTCCCGCTGCACAGATTCATGCGCCAGGGCCTCCTGCAGATAATTCACTTTGGTTTATTGCGCTATCTCTAATAGCGCCCGAGATATCACCAGATATGTATTGGATTTTTCCCTGACCCTGAGTGTCCGGCCCCATGAGACTGCGATTTTCTCGGCCCCTGGATGTCCGAGGTCGTTCCCGCTGCACAGATTCAGGCGCCAGGGCCTCCTACAGATAACTCACTTGGTTTATTGCGCTATCTCTAATAGCACCCGAGATATCACCAGATATATATTGGATATTTCCCTCACCCTGAGTGTCCAGCCCCACGAGACGGTGGTTTTCTCGGCCCCTGGTGGACCGAGGTCGTTCCCGCTGCACAGATTCATGCGCCAGGGCCTCCTGCAGATAATTCACTTTGGTTTATTGCGCTATCTCTAATAGCACCCGAGATATCACCAGATATATATTGGAATTTCCCCTGACTCTGGGTGTCCGGCCCCATGAAACAGTGGTTTTCTCGGCCCCTGCTGGTCCGAGGTCGTTCCCGCTGCACTGATTCATGCGCCAGTGCCTCCTGCAGATAATTCACTTTCGTTTATTGCGCTATCTCTAATAGCACCCGAAATATCACCAGATATATATTGGATTTTCCCCTGACCCTGAGTGACCGGCCCCATGAACGGTGGTTTTCACGGCCCCTGGTGGTCCGAGGTCGTTCCCGCTGCACAAATTCATGCGCCAGGGCCTCCTACAGACAATGCACTTTGATTTATTGCGCTATCTGTAATAGCACCCGAGATATCACCAGATATATATTGGATTTTCCCCTGACCCTGAGTGTACGGCCCCATGAACGGTGGTTTTCACGGCCCCTGGTGGTCCGAGGTCGTTCCCGCTGCACAAATTCATGCGCCAGGGCCTCCTACAGACAATGCACTTTGATTTATTGCGCTATCTGTAATAGTACCCGAGATATCACCACATATATATTGGATTTTTCCCTGACCCAGAGTGTCCGGCCCCATGAGACTGTGGTTTTCTCGGCCCCTGGTGGTCCGAGGTCGTTCGCGCTGCACAGATTCATGCGCCAGGGCCTCCTGCAGATAATTCACTTTCGGTTATTGCGCTATCTCTAATAGCACTCGAGATATCACCGGATATATATTGGATTTTTCCCTTACCCTGAGTGTCCGGCCCCATGAGACGGTGGTTTTCTCGGCCCCTGGTGGTCCTAGGTCGTTCCCGCTGCACAGATGCATGCGCCAGGGCCTCCTGCAGATAATTCCCTTTGGCTTATTGCGCTATCTCTAATAGCACCCGAGATATCACCAGATATATATTGGATTTTCCACTGACCCTGAGTGTCCGGCTCCATGAGACGGTGGTCTTCTCGGCCCCTGGTGGTCCGAGGTCGTTCCCGCTGCCCAGATTCATGCGCCAGGGCCTCCTGCAGATAATTCAGTTTCGTTTATTGCGCTATCTCTAATAGCACCCGAGATATCACCAGATATATATTGGATTTTTCCCTTACCCTGAGTGTCCGGCCCCATGAGACGGTGGTTTTCTCGGCCCCTGGTGGTCCTAGGTCGTTCCCGCTGCACAGATGCATGCGCCAGGGCGTCCTGCAGATAATTCAGTTTCGTTTATTGCGCTATCTCTAATAGCACCCGAGATATCACCAGATATATATTGGATTTTCCCCTGACCCTGAGTGGCCGGCCCCATGAGACGGTGGTCTTCTCGGCCCCTGGTGGTCCGAGGTCGTTCCCGCTGCCCAGATTCATGCGCCACGGCCTCCTACTGACAATGCACTTTGATTTATTGCGCTATCTGTAATAGCACCCGAGATATCACCAGATATATATTGGATATTTCCCTCACCCTGAATGTCCAGCCCCATGAGACGGTGGTTTTCTCGGCCCCTGGTGGACCGAGGTCGTTCCCGCTGCACAGATGCATGCGCCAGGGCCTCCTGCAGATAATTCACTTTGGTTTATTGCGCTATCTCTAATAGCGCCCGAGATATCACCAGATATGTATTGGATTTTTCCCTGACCCTGAGTGTCCGGCCCCATGAGACTGCGATTTTCTCGGCCCCTGGTGGTCCGAGGTCGTTCCCGCTGCACACATTCATGCACCAGGGCCTCCTGCAGATAATACACTTTGGTTTATTGCGCTATCTCTAATAGCACCCGTGATATCACCAGATATATATTGGATTTTGCCCTGACCCTGAGTGTCCGGCCCCATGAGACGGTGGTTTTCTCGGCCCCTGGTGGTCCGAGGTCGATCCCGCTGCACAGATTCATGCGCCAGGGCCTCCTACAGACAATGCACTTTGATTTATTTCGCTATCTGTAATAGAACCCGAGATATCACCAGATATATATTGCATTTTCCCCAGACCCTGAGTGTCCGGCCGCATGAGACTGTAGTTTTCTCGGCCCCTGGTGGTCCGAGGTCGTTCCCGCTGCACAGATTCATGCGCCAGGGCCTCCTGCAGATAATTCACTTTGATTTATTGCGCTATCTGTAATAGCACCCGAGATATCACCAGATATATATTGGATATTTCACTGACCCTAAGTGTCCGGCCCCTGGGGACGGTGGTTTTCTCGGCCCCTGGTGGTCCGAGGTCGTTCCCGCTGCACAGATTCATGCGCCAGGGCCTCCTACAGACAATGCACTTTGATTTATTTCGCTATCTGTAATAGGACCCGAGATATCACCAGATATATATTGCATTTTCCCCAGACCCTGAGTGTCCGGCCGCATGAGACTGTAGTTTTCTCGGCCCCTGGTGGTCCGAGGTCGTTCCCGCTGCACAGATTCATGCGCCAGGGCCTCCTACAGACAATGCACTTTGATTCATTGCGCTATCTGTAATAGCACCCGAGATATCACCAGATATATATTGGATTTTCCCCTGACTCTGAGTGTCCGGCCCCATGAGACGGTGGTTTTCTCGGCCCCTGGTGGTACGAGGTCTATCCCGCTGCACAGATTCATCCGCCAGGGCCTCCTACAGACAATGCACTTTGATTTATTTCGCTATCTGTAATAGGACCCGAGATATCACCAGATATATATTGGATTTTCCCCTGACCCTGAGTGTCCGGCCCCATGAGACTGTGGTTTTTTCGGACCCTGGTGGTCCGAGGTCGTTCCCGCTGCACAGATTCAGGCGCCAGGGCCTCCTACAGATAACTCACTTGGTTTATTGCGCTATCTCTAATAGCACCCGAGATATCACCAGATATATATTGGATATTTCCCTCACCCTGAGTGTCCAGCCCCATGAGACGGTGGTTTTCTCGGCCCCTGGTGGACCGAGGTCGTTCCCGCTGAACAGATTCATGCGCCAGGGCATCCTGCAGATAATTCACTTTGGTTTATTGCGCTATCTCTAATAGCACCCGAGATATCACCAGATATATATTGGAATTTCCTCTGACTCTGGGTGTCCGGCCCCATGAAACGGTGGTTTTCTCGGCCCCTGGTGGTCCGAGGTCGTTCCCGCTGCACTGATTCATGCGCCAGTGCCTCCTGCAGATAATTCACTTTCGTTTATTGCGCTATCTCTAATAGCACCCGAAATATCACCAGATATATATTGGATTTTCCCCTGACACTGAGTGTCCGGCCACATGAACGGTGGTTTTCTCGGCCCCTGGTGGTCCGAGGTCGCTCCCGCTGCACAGATTCATGCGCCAGGGACTCCTACAGACAATGCACTTTGATTTATTTCGCTATCTGTAATAGGAACCGAGATATCACCAGATATATATTGGATTTTCCCCAGACCCTGAGTGTCCGGCCGCATGAGACTGTAGTTTTCTCGGCCCCTGGTGGGCCGAGGTCGTTCCCGCTGCACAGATTCATGCGCCAGGGCCTCCTACAGACAATGCACTTTGATTTATTTCGCTATCTGTAATAGGACCCGAGATATCACCAGATATATATTGGATTTTCCCCAGACCCTGAGTGTCCGGCCGCATGAGACGGTGGTTTTCTCGGCCCCTGGTGGTCCGAGGTCGTTCCCGTTGCACAGATTCATGCGCCAGGGCCTCCTGCAGATAATTCACTTTGATTTATTTCCCTATCTGTAATAGGACACGAGATATCACCAGATATATATTGGATTTTCCCCTGACCCTGAGTGTCCGGCCCCATGAGACTGTGGTTTTCTCGGCCCCTGGTGGTCCGAGGTCGTTCCCGCTGCACAGATTCATGCGCCAGGGCCTCCTACAGACAATGCGATTGATTTATTGCGCTATCTGTAATAGCACCCGAGATATCACCAGATATATATTGGATTTTCCCCTGACCCTGAGTGTCCGGCCCCATGAGACTGTGGTTTTCTCGGCCCCTGGTGGTCCGAGGTCGTTCCCGCTGCACAGATTCATGCGCGAGGGCCTCCTACAGACAATGCGATTGATTTATTGCGCTATCTGTAATAGCACCCGAGATATCACCAGATATATATTGGATTTTCCCCTGACCCTGAGTGTCCGGCCCCATGAGACGGTGGTTTTCTCCGCCCCTGGCGGTCCGAGGTCGTTCCCGCTGCACAGATTCATGCGCCAGGGCCTCCTACAGACAATGCACTTTGATTTGTTTCGCTATCTGTAATAGGAACCGAGATATCACCAGATATATATTGGATTTTCCCCAGACCCTGAGTGTCCGGCCGCATGAGACTGTAGTTTTCTCGGCCCCTGGTGGTCCGAGGTCGTTCCCGCTGCACAGATTCATGCGCCAGGGCCTCCTACAGACAATGCACTTTGATTTATTGCGCTATCTGTAATAGCACCCGAGATATCACCAGATATATATTGGATATTTCCCTCACCCTGAGTGTCCAGCCCCATGAGACGGTGGTTTTCTCGGCCCCTGGTGGACCGAGGTCGTTCCCGCTGCACAGATTCATGCGCCAGGGCCTCCTGCAGATAATTCACTTTGATTTATTTCCCTATCTGTAGTAGGACCCGAGATATCACCAGATATATATTGGATTTTCCGCAGACCCTGAGTGTCCGGCCGCATGAGACTGTAGTTTTCAAGGCCCCTGGTGGTCCGAGGTCGTTCCCGCTGCACAAATTTATGCGCCAGGGCCTCCTACAGACAATGCACTTTGATTTATTGCGCTATCTGTAATAGCACCCGAGACATCACCACATATATATTGGATTTTTCCCTGACCCAGAGTGTCCGGCCCCATGAGACTGTGGTTTTCTCGGCCCCTGGTGGTCCGAGGTCGTTCCCGTTGCACAGATTCATGCGCCAGGGCCTCCTGCAGATAATTCACTTTGGTTTATTGCGCTATCTCTAATAGCACCCGAGATATCACCAGATATATATCGGATTTTTCCCTGACCCTGAGTGTCCGGCCCCATGAGACGGTGGTTTTCTCGGCCCCTGGTGGTCCGAGGTCGTTCCCGCTGCACAGATTCATGCGCCAGGGCCTCCTGCAGATAATTCACTTTCGGTTATTGCGCTATCTCTAATAGCACCCGAGATATCACCGGATATATATTGGATTTTTCCCTTACCCTGAGTGTCCGGCCCCATGAGACGGTGGTTTTCTCGGCCCCTGGTGGTCCTAGGTCGTTCCCGCTGCACAGATGCATGCGCCAGGGCCTCCTACTGACAATGCACTTTGATTTATTGCGCTATCTGTAATAGCACCCGAGACATCACAAGATATATATTGGATATTTCCCTCACCCTGAGTGTCCGGCCCCATGAGACTGCGGTTTTCTCGGCCCCTGGTGGTCCGAGGTCGTTCCCGCTGCACACATTCATTCGCCAGGGCCTCCTGCAGATAATTCACTTTGGTTTATTGCGCTATCTCTAATAGCACCCGAGATATCACCAGATATATATTGGATTTTGCCCTGACGCTGAGTGTCCGGCCCCATGAGACTGTGGTTTTCTCGGTTCCTGGTGGTCCGAGGTCGTTCCCGTTGCACAGATTCATGCGCCAGGGCCTCCTGCAGATAATTCACTTTGGTTTATTGCGCTATCTCTAATAGCACCCGAGATATCACCAGATATATATTGGATTTTTCCCTCACCCTGAGTGTCCGGCCCCATGTGTCGATGGTTTTCTCGTTCCCGCGTGGTCCGAGTACGATCCCGCTGAACAGATTCATGCGCCACGGTTTCCTGCAGACAATTCAATTTGGTTTATTGCGCTGTCTCTAAAAGCACCCGAGATATCACCAGATTTATATTGGATTTTTCCCTCACCCTGAGTGTCCGGCCCCATGAGACGGTGGTTTTCTCGGCGCCTGGTGGTCCGAGGTCGTTCGAGCTGCACAGATTCATGCGCCAGGGCCTCCTACAGACAAAGCACTTTGATTTGTTGCGCTATCTCTAATAGCAGCCGAGATATCACCAGATATATATTGGATTTTCCCCTGACCCTGTGTGTCCGGCCCCATGAGACGGTGGTTTTCTCGGCCCCTGGTGGTCCGAGGTCGTTCCCGCTGGCCAGATTCATGCGCCAGGGCATTCTACAGACAACGCACTTTGATTTATTGCGCTATCTCTAACGGCACCCGAGATATCACCAGATATATATTGGATTTTCCCCTGACCCTGAGTGTCCGGCCCCATGAGACTGTGGTTTTCTCGGCCCCTGTTGGTCCGAGGACGTTCCCGCTGCACAGATTCATGCGCCAGGGCCTCCTACAGACAATGCACTTTGATTTATTGCGCTATCTGTAATAGCACCAGAGATATCACCAGATATATATTGGATTTTACCCTGACCCTGAGTGTCCGGCCCCATGCGACTGTGGTTTTCTCGGCCCCTGGTGGTCCGAGGTCGTTCCCGCTGCACAGATTCATGCGCCAGGGCCTCCTACAGACAATGCACTTTGATTTATTGCGCTATCTGTAATAGCACCCGAGATATCACCAGATATATATTGGATTTTCCCCCGACCCTGAGTGTCCTGCCCCATGTGACTGTGGTTTTCTCGGCCCCTGGTCGTCCGAGGTCGTTCCCGTTACACAGTTTCATGCGCCAGGGCCTCCTGCAGATAATTCACTTTGGTTTATTGCGCTATCTCTAATAGCACCCGAGATATCACCAGATATATATTGGATTTTCCCCTGACCCTGAGAGTCCGGCCCCATGAGACTGTGGTTTTCTAGGCCCCTGGTGGTCCGAGGTCGTTCTCGCTGCACAGATTCATGCGCCAGGGCCTCCTGCAGATAATTCACTTTGGTTTATTGCGCTATCTCTAATAGCACCCAAGATATCACCAGATATATATTGGATTTTTCCCTGACCCTGAGTGTCCGGCCCCATGAGACTGTGGTTTTCTCGGCCCCTGGTGGTCCGAGGTCGTTACCGTTGAAGAGATTCATGCGCCAGGGCCCCCTGCAGATAATTCACTTTGGTTTATTGCGCTATCTCTAATAGCACCCGGGATATCACCAGATATATATTGGATTTTTCCCTGACCCTGAGTGTCAGGCCCCATGAGACGGTGGTTGTCTCGGCCCCTGGTGGTCCGAGGTCGTTCCCGCTGCACAGATTCGTGCGCCAGGGCCTCCTACAGACAATGCACTTTGATTTATTGCGCTATCTGTAATAGCACCCGAGATATCACCAGATAAATATTGGATTTTCCCCTGACCCTGAGTCTCCGGCCCCATGAGACGGAGGTTTTCTCGGCTCCCGGTGGTCCGAGGTCGTTCCCGCTGGCCACATTTATGCGCCAGGGCCTCCTACAGACAATGCACTTTGATTTATTGCGCTATCTGTAATAGCACCCGAGATATCACCAGATATATATTGGATTTTCCCTGACCCTGAGTGTCCGGCCCCATTGGACTGTGGTTTTCTCGGCCCCTGGTGGTCCTAGGTCGTTCCCGCTGCCCAGATTCATGCGCCAGGGCCTCCTCCAGACAATGCACTTTGATTTATTGCGCTATCTCTAATAGCTCTCGAGATATCACCAGATATATATTGGATTTTCCCCTGACCCTGAGTGGCCGGCCCCATGAGACGGTGGTCTTCTCGGCCCCTGGTGGTCCGAGGTCGTTCCCGCTGCCCAGATTCATGAGCCACGGCCTCCTACAGACAATGCACTTTGAATTATTGCGCTACCTGTAATAGCACCCGAGACATCACCACATATATATTGGATTTTTCCCTGACCCTGAGTGTCCGGCCCCATGAGACGGTGGTTTTCTTGGCCCCTGGTGGTCCGAGATCGTTCCCGCTGCACAGATTCATGCGCCAGGGCCTCCTGCAGATAATTCACTTTGATTTATTACGCTATCTCTAATAGCACCCGAGATATCACCAGGTATATATTGGATTTTCCCCTGTCCCTGAGTGTCCGTCCCCATGAGACGGTGGTTTTCTCGGCCCCTGGTGGACCGAGGTCGTTCCCGCTGCACAGATGCATGCGCCAGGACCTCCTGCAAATAATTCACTTTGGTTTATTGCGCTTTCTCTAATAGCACCCGAGATATCACCAGATATATATTGAATTTTCCCCTGACCCTCAGTGTCCTGTCCCCTGTGACTGTGGTTTTCTCGGCCCCTGGTGGTCCGAGGTCGTTCCCGCTGCCCAGATTCATCCGCCAGGGCCTCCTACAGACAATGCACTTTGGTTTATTGCGCTATCTCTAATAGCACCCGAGATATCACCAGATATATATTGGATTTTTCCCTGACCCTGAGTGTCCGGACCCATGAGACGGTGGTTTTATCGGCCCCTGGTGGTCCGAGGTCGTTCCCGCTGCACAGATTCATGCACCAGGGCCTCCTGCAGATAATTCACTTTGGTTTATTGTGCTATCTCTAATAGCACCCGAGATATCACCAGATATAGATTGGATTTTTCCCTGACCCTGACAGTCCGGCCCCATGTGTCGATGGTTTTCTCGTTCCCGCGTGGTCCGAGTACGATCCCGCTGCCCAGATTCATGCGCCACGGTTTCCTGCAGACAATTCAATTTGGTTTATTGCGCTGTCTCTAAAAGCACCCGAGATATCACCAGATTTATATTGGATTTTTCCCTCACCCTGAGTGTCCGGCCCCATGAGACGGTGGTTTTCTCGGCGCCTGGTGGTCCGAGGTCGTTCGAGCTGCACAGATTCATGCGCCAGGGCCTCCTACAGACAAAGCACTTTGATTTGTTGCGCTATCTCTAATAGCAGCCGAGATATCACCAGATATATATTGGATTTTCCCCTGACCCTGAGTGTCCGGCCCCATGAGACGGTGGTTTTCTCGGCCCCTGGTGGTCCGAGGTCGTTCCCGCTGGCCAGATTCATGCGCCAGGGCATTCTACAGACAACGCACTTTGATTTATTGCGCTATCTCTAATGGCACCCGAGATATCACCAGATATATATTGGATTTTACCCTGACCCTGAGTGTCCGGCCCCATGAGACTGTGGTTTTCTCGGCCCCTGTTGGTCCGAGGACGTTCCCGCTGCATAGATTCATGCGCCAGGGCCTCCTACAGACAATGCACTTTGATTTATTGCGCTATCTGTAATAGCACCAGAGATATCACCAGATATATATTGGATTTTACCCTGACCCTGAGTGTCCGGCCCCATGCGACTGTGGTTTTCTCGGCCCCTGGTGGTCCGAGGTCGTTCCCGCTGCACAGATTCATGCGCCAGGGCCTCCTACAGACAATGCACTTTGATTTATTGCGCTATCTGTAATAGCACCCGAGATATCACCAGATATATATTGGATTTTCCCCTGACCCTGAGTGTCCTGCCCCATGTGACTGTGGTTTTCTCGGCCCCTGGTCGTCCGAGGTCGTTCCCGTTACACAGTTTCATGCGCCAGGGCCTCCTGCAGATAATTCACTTTGGTTTATTGCGCTATCTCTAATAGCACCCGAGATATCACCAGATATATATTGGATTTTCCCCTGACCCTGAGAGTCCGGCCCCATGAGACTGTGGTTTTCTAGGCCCCTGGTGGTCCGAGGTCGTTCCCGCTGCACAGATTCATGCGCCAGGGCCTCCTGCAGATAATTCACTTTGGTTTATTGCGCTATCTCTAATAGCACCCAAGATATCACCAGATATATATTGGATTTTTCCCTGACCCTGAGTGTCCGGCCCCATGAGACTGTGGTTTTCTCGGCCCCTGGTGGTCCGAGGTCGTTACCGTTGAAGAGATTCATGCGCCAGGGCCCCCTGCAGATAATTCACTTTGGTTTATTGCGCTATCTCTAATAGCACCCGGGATATCACCAGATATATATTGGATTTTTCCCTGACCCTGAGTGTCAGGCCCCATGAGACGGTGGTTGTCTCGGCCCCTGGTGGTCCGAGGTCGTTCCCGCTGCACAGATTCGTGCGCCAGGGCCTCCTACAGACAATGCACTTTGATTTATTGCGCTATCTGTAATAGCACCCGAGATATCACCAGATAAATATTGGATTTTCCCCTGACCCTGAGTCTCCGGCCCCATGAGACGGAGGTTTTCTCGGCTCCCGGTGGTCCGAGGTCGTTCCCGCTGGCCACATTTATGCGCCAGGGCCTCCTACAGACAATGCACTTTGATTTATTGCGCTATCTGTAATAGCACCCGAGATATCACCAGATATATATTGGATTTTCCCTGACCCTGAGTGTCCGGCCCCATTGGACTGTGGTTTTCTCGGCCCCTGGTGGTCCGAGATCGTTCCCGCTGCACAGATTCATGCGCCAAGGCCTCCTGCAGATAATTCACTTTGATTTATTACGCTATCTGTAATAGCACCCGAGATATCACCAGATATATATTGGATTTTTCCCTGACCCTGAGAGTCCGACCCCATGAGACTGTGGTTTTCTCTGCCGATGTTGGTCCGAGGTCGTTCCCGCTGCACAGATTCATGCGCCAGGGCCTCCTACAGACAATGCACTTTGATTTATTGCGCTATCTCTAATAGCACCCGAGATATCACCAGATATATATTGGATTTTCCCCTGACCCTGAGTGTCCGGCCCCATGAGACTGTGGTTTACTCGGCCCCTGGTGGTCCGAGGTCGTTCCCGTTGCACAGATTCATGCGCCAGGGCCTCCTGCAGATAATTCACTTTGGTTTATTGCGCTATCTCTATTAGCACCCGAGATATCACCAGATATATATTGGATTTTCCCCTGACCCTGAGTGTCCGGCCCCATGAGACGGTGGTTGTCTCGGCCCCTGGTGGTCCGAGGTCGTTCCCGCTGCACAGATTCATGCGCCAGGGCCTCCTGCAGATAATTCACTTTGGTTTATTGCGCTATCTCTAATAGCACCCGAGATATCACCAGATATATATTGGATTTTCCCCTGACCCTGAGTGTCCGGCCCCATGAGACTGTGCTTGTCTCGGCCCCTGGAGGTCCGAGGTCGTTCCCGCTGCACAGATTCATGCGCCAGGGCCTCCTACAGATAATTCACTATGGTTTATTGCGCTATCTCTAATAGCACCCGAGATATCACCAGATATATATTGGATTTTCCCCTGACCCTAAGTGTCCGGCCCCATGAGACTGTGGTTTTCTCGGCCCGTGGTGGTCCGAGGTCGTTCCCGCTGCACAGATTCATGCGCCAGGGCCTCCTGCAGATAATTCACTTTGGTTTATTGCCCTATCTCTAATAGCACCCGAGATATCACCAGATATATATTGGATTTTCCCCTGACCCTGAGTGTCCGGCCCCATGAGACGGTGGTTGTCTCGGCCCCTGGTGGTCCGAGGTCGTTCCCGCTGCACACATTCATGCGCCAGGGCCTCCTACAGACAATGCACTTTGGTTTAATGCGCTATCTGTAATAGCACCCGAGATATCACCAGATATATATTGGATATTTCCCGCACCCTGAGTGTCCAGCCCCATGAGACGGCGGTTTTCTCGGCCCCTGGTGGTCCGTGGTCGTTGCCGTTGCACAGATTCATGCGCCAGTGCCTCCTGCAGATAATTCACTTTGGTTTAATGCGCTATCTGTAATAGCACCCGAGATATCACCAGATATATATTGGATTTTTCACTGACCCTGAGTGTCCGGCCCCATGAGACGGTGGTTTTCTCGGCCCCTGGTGGTCCGAGGTCGTTCCCGCTGCACAGATTCATGTGCCAGGGCCTCCTACAGACAATGCACTTTGGTTTAATGCGCTATCTGTAACAGCACCCGAGATATCACCAGATATATATTGGATTTTTCACTGACCCTGAGTGTCCGGCCCCATGAGGCGGTGGTTTTCTCGGCCCCTGGTGGTCCGAGGTCGTTCCCGCTGTACAGATTCATGCGCCAGGGCCTCCTACAGACAATGCACTTTGATTTATTGCGCTATATGTAATAGCACCCGAGATATCACCAGATATATATTCGATTTTCCCCTGACCCTGAGTGTCCGGCCCCATGAGACTGTGGTTTTCTCGTCCCCTGGTTGTCCGAGGTCGTTCCCACTGCACAGATTCAGGCGCCAGGGCCTCCTACAGACAATGCACTTTGATTTATTGCGCTATCTGTAATAGCACCAGAGATATCACCAGATATATATTGGATTTTACCCTGACCCTGTGTGTCCGGCCCCATGAGACTGTGGTTTTCTCGTCCCCTGGTTGTCCGAGGTCGTTCCCACTGCACAGATTCAGGCGCCAGGGCCTCCTACAGACAATGCACTTTGATTTATTGCGCTATCTGTAATAGCACCCGAGATATCACCAGATATATATTGGATTTTCCCCTGACCCTGAGTGTCCGGCCCCATGAGACTGTGGTTTAGTCGGCCCCTGGTGGTCCGAGGTCGGTCCCGTTCCACAAATTCATGCGCCAGGGCCTCCTGCAGATAATTCACTTTGGTTTACTGCGCTATCTCTAATAATAGCCGAGATATCACCAGATATATATTGGATTTTTCCCTGACCCTGAGTGTCCGACCCGATGAGACTGTGGTTTTCTCTGTCGATGGTGGTCCGAGGTCGTTCCCGCTGCACAGATTCTTGTGCCAGGGCCTCCTACAGACAATGCACTTTGATTTATTGCGCTATCTCTAATAGCACCCGAGATATCACCAGATATATATTGGATTTTCCCCTGACCCTGAGTGTCCGGCCCCATGAGACTGTGGTTTTCTCGTCCCCTGGTGGTCCGAGGTCGTTCCCGCTGCACAGATTCATGCGCCAGGGCCTCCTACAGACAATGCACTTTGACTTATTGCGCTATCTGTAATAGCACCAGAGATATCACCAGATATATATTGGATTTTACCCTGACCCTGAGTGTCCGGCCCCATGAGACTGTGGTTTTCTCGTCCCCTGGTTGTCCGAGGTCGTTCCCACTGCACAGATTCAGGCGCCAGGGCCTCCTACAGACAATGCACTTTGATTTATTGCGCTATCTGTAATAGCACCCGAGATATCACCAGATATATATTGGATTTTTCACTGACCCTAAGTGTCCGGCGCCTCGGGACGGTGGTTTTCTCGGCCCCTGGTGGTCCGAGGTCGTTCTCGCTGCACAGATTCATGCGCCAGGGCCTCCTGCAGATAATTCACTTTGGTTTATTGTGCTATCTCTAATAGCACTCAAGATATCGCCAGATATATATTGGATTCTTCCAAGACCCTGAGTGTCCGGCCCCTCGGGACGGTGGTTTTCTCGGCCCCTGGTGGTCCGAGGTCGTTCCCGCTGCACAGATTCGTGCGCCAGGGCCTCCTACAGACAATGCACTTTGATTTATTACGCTATCTGTAATAGCACCCGAGATATCACCAGATATATATTGGATTTTACCCTGACCCTGTGTGTCCGGCCCCATGAGACTGTGGTTTTCTCGTCCCCTGGTTGTCCGAGGTCGTTCCCACTGCACAGATTCAGGCGCCAGGGCCTCCTACAGACAATGCACTTTGATTTATTGCGCTATCTCTAATAGCACCCGAGATATCACCAGATATATATTGGATTTTTCCCTGACCCTGAGTGTCCGGCCCCATGAGACTGTGGTTTTCTCGGCCCCTGGTTTGTCCGAGGTCGTTCCCGTTGCACAGATTCATGCGCCAGGGCCTCCTGCAGATAATTCACTTTGGTTTATTGCGCTATCTCTAATAGCACCCGAGATATCAGCAGATATATATTGGATTTTCCCCTGACCCTGAGTGTCCGGCCCCATGAGACGGTGGTTTTCTCGGTCCCTGGTGGTCCGAGGTCATTCCCGCTGCACAGATTCATGCGCCAGGGCCTCCTACAGACAATGCACTTTGATTTATTACGCTATCTGTAATAGCACCGGAGATATCACCAGATATATATTAGATTTTCCCCTGACCCTGAGTGTCCGGCCCCATGAGACTGCGGCTTTCTCGGCCTCTGGTGGTCTGAGGTCGTTCCCGCTGCACAGATTCATGCGCCAGGGCCCCCTACAGACAATGCACTTTGATTTATTGCGCTATCTGTAATAGCACCAGAGATATCACCAGATATATATTGGATTTTACCCTGACCCTGAGTATCCGGCCCCATGAGACCGTGGTTGTCTCGGCCGCTGGAGGTCCGAGGTCGTTCCCGCTGCACAGATTCATGCGCCAGGGCCTCCTACAGACAATGCACTTTGATTTATTGCGCTATCTGTAATAGCACCCGAGATATCACCAGATATATATTGGATTTTCCCCTGACCCTGAGTGTCCGGCCCCATGAGACTGTGGTTTTCTCGTCCCCTGGTTGTCCGAGGTCGTTCCCACTGCACAGATTCAGGCGCCAGGGCCTCCTACAGACAATGCACTTTGATTTATTGCGCTATCTGTAATAGCACCAGAGATATCACCAGATATATATTGGATTTTACCCTGACCCTGTGTGTCCGGCCCCATGAGACTGTGGTTTTCTCGTCCCCTGGTTGTCCGAGGTCGTTCCCACTGCACAGATTCAGGCGCCAGGGCCTCCTACAGACAATGCACTTTGATTTATTGCGCTATCTGTAATAGCACCCAAGATATCACCAGATATATATTGGATTTTTCCCTGACCCTGAGTGTCCGGCCCCATGAGACTGTGGTTTTCTCGGCCCCTGCTGGTCCGAGGTCGTTACCGTTGAAGAGATTCATGCGCCAGGGCCCCCTGCAGATAATTCACTTTGGTTTATTGCGCTATCTGTAATAGCACCCGAGATATCACCAGATATATATTGGATTTTCCCCTGACCCTGAGTGTCCGGCCCCATGAGACTGTGGTTTAGTCGGCCCCTGGTGGTCCGAGGTCGGTCCCGTTCCACAAATTCATGCGCCAGGGCCTCCTGCAGATAATTCACTTTGGTTTACTGCGCCATCTCTAATAATAGCCGAGATATCACCAGATATATATTGGATTTTTCCCTGACCCTGAGTGTCCGACCCCATGAGACTGTGGTTTTCTCTGTCGATGGTGGTCCGAGGTCGTTCCCGCTGCACAGATTCATGCGCCAGGGCCTCCTACAGACAATGCACTTTGATTTATTGCGCTATCTCTAATAGCACCCGAGATATCACCAGATATATATTGGATTTTCCCCTGACCCTGAGTGTCCGGCCCCATGAGACTGTGGTTTTCTCGTCCCCTGGTTGTCCGAGGTCGTTCCCACTGCACAGATTCAGGCGCCAGGGCCTCCTACAGACAATGCACTTTGATTTATTGCGCTATCTGTAATAGCACCAGAGATATCACCAGATATATATTGGATTTTACCCTGACCCTGTGTGTCCGGCCCCATGAGACTGTGGTTTTCTCGTCCCCTGGTTGTCCGAGGTCGTTCCCACTGCACAGATACAGGCGCCAGGGCCTCCTACAGACAATGCACTTTGATTTATTGCGCTATCTGTAATAGCACCCGAGATATCACCAGATATATATTGGATTTTTCACTGACCCTAAGTGTCCGGCGCCTCGGGACGGTGGTATACTCGGCCCCTGGTGGTCCGAGGTCGTTCCCGCTGCACAGATTCATGCGCCAGGGCCTCCTGCAGATAATTCACTTTGGTTTATTGCGCTATCTCTAATAGCACTCAAGATATCGCCAGATATATATTGGATTCTTCCAAGACCCTGAGTGTCCGGCCCCTCGGGACGGTGGTTTTCTCGGCCCCTGGTGGTCCGAGGTCGTTCCCGCTGCACAGATTCGTGCGCCAGGGCCTCCTACAGACAATGCACTTTGATTTATTACGCTATCTGTAATAGCACCCGAGATATCACCAGATATATATTGGATTTTACCCTGACCCTGTGTGTCCGGCCCCATGAGACTGTGGTTTTCTCGTCCCCTGGTTGTCCGAGGTCGTTCCCACTGCACAGATTCAGGCGCCAGGGCCTCCTACAGACAATGCACTTTGATTTATTGCGCTATCTGTAATAGCACCCGAGATATCACCAGATATATATTGGATTTTTCACTGACCCTGAGTGTCCGGCCCCATGAGACGGTGGTTTTCTCGGTCCCTGGTGGTCCGAGGTCATTCCCGCTGCACAGATTCATGCGCCAGGGCCTCCTACAGACAATGCACTTTGATTTATTGCGCTATCTGTAATAGCACCCGAGATATCACCAGATATATATTGGATTTTCCCCTGACCCTGAGTGTCCGGCCCCATGAGACTGCGGCTTTCTCGGCCTCTGGTGGTCCGAGGTCGTTCCCGCTGCACAGATTCATGCGCCAGGGCCTCCTACAGACAATGCACTTTGATTTATTGCGCTATCTCTAATAGCACCCGAGATATCACCAGATATATATTGGATTTTTCCCTGACCCTGAGTGTCCGACCCCATGAGGCAGTGGTTTTTTCGGCCCCTGGTTGTCCGAGGTCGTGCCCGCTGCACAGATTCAGGCGCCAGGGCCTCCTGCAGATAACTCACTTTGGTTTATTGCGCTATCTCTAATAGCACCCGAGATATCACCAGATATATATTGGATTTTCCCCAGACCCTGAGTGTCCGGCCCCATGAGACTGTGGTTTTCTCGTCCCCTGGTTGTCCGAGGTCGTTCCCACTGCACAGATTCAGGCGCCAGGGCCTCCTACAGACAATGCACTTTGATTTATTGCGCTATCTGTAATAGCACCAGAGATATCACCAGATATATATTGGATTTTACCCTGACCCTGTGTGTCCGGCCCCATGAGACTGTGGTTTTCTCGTCCCCTGGTTGTCCGAGGTCGTTCCCACTGCACAGATTCAGGCGCCAGGGCCTCCTACAGACAATGCACTTTGATTTATTGCGCTATCTGTAATAGCACCCGAGATATCACCAGATATATATTGGATTTTTCACTGACCCTAAGTGTCCGGCGCCTCGGGACGGTGGTATTCTCGGCCCCTGGTGGTCCGAGGTCGTTCCCGCTGCACAGATTCATGCGCCAGGGCCTCCTGCAGATAATTCACTTTGGTTTATTGCGCTATCTCTAATAGCACTCAAGATATCGCCAGATATATATTGGATTCTTCCAAGACCCTGAGTGTCCGGCCCCTCGGGACGGTGGTTTTCTCGGCCCCTGGTGGTCCGAGGTCGTTCCCGCTGCACAGATTCGTGCGCCAGGGCCCCCTACAGACAATGCACTTTGATTTATTGCGCTATCTGTAATAGCACCCGAGATATCACCAGATATATATTGGATTTTTCACTGACCCTGAGTGTCCGGCCCCATGAGACGGTGGTTTTCTCGGTCCCTGGTGGTCCGAGGTCATTCCCGCTGCACAGATTCATGCGCCAGGGCCTCCTACAGACAATGCACTTTGATTTATTGCGCTATCTGTAATAGCACCCGAGATATCACCAGATATATATTGGATTTTCCCCTGACCCTGAGTGTCCGGCCCCATGAGACTGCGGCTTTCTCGGCCTCTGGTGGTCCGAGGTCGTTCCCGCTGCACAGATTCATGCGCCAGGGCCTCCTACAGACAATGCACTTTGATTTATTGCGCTATCTCTAATAGCACCCGAGATATCACCAGATATATATTGGATTTTTCCCTGACCCTGAGTGTCCGACCCCATGAGACAGTGGTTTTTTCGGCCCCTGGTTGTCCGAGGTCGTGCCCGCTGCACAGATTCAGGCGCCAGGGCCTCCTGCAGATAACTCACTTTGGTTTATTGCGCTATCTCTAATAGCACCCGAGATATCACCAGATATATATTGGATTTTTCCCTGACCCTGAGTGTCCGGCCCCATGAGACTGTGGTTTTCTCGGCCCCTGGTTTGTCCGAGGTCGTTCCCGTTGCACTATTTCATGCGCCAGGGCCTCCTGCAGATAATTCACTTTGGTTTATTGCGCTATCTCTAATAGCACCCGAGATATCACCAGATATATATTGGATTTTCCCCTGACCCTGAGTGTCCGGCCCCATGAGACTGTGCTTGTCTCGGCCCCTGGAGGTCCGAGGTCGTTCCCGCTGCACAGATTCATGCGCCAGGGCCTCCTACAGATAATTCACTATGGTTTATTGCGCTATCTCTAATAGCACCCGAGATATCACCAGATATATATTGGATTTTCCCCTGACCCTAAGTGTCCGGCCCCATGAGACTGTGGTTTTCTCGGCCCCTGGTGGTCCGAGGTCGTTCCCGCTGCACAGATTCATGCGCCAGGGCCTCCTGCAGATAATTCACTTTGGTTTATTGCGCTATCTCTAATAGCACCCAAGATATCGCCGGATATATATTGGATTTTTCCGTGACCCTTAGTGTCCGGCCCCATGTGACGGTGGTTTTCTCGGCCCGTGGTGGTCCGAGGTCGTTCCCGCTGCACAGATTCATGCGCCAGGGCCTCCTGCAGATAATTCACTTTGGTTTATTGCCCTATCTCTAATAGCACCCGAGATATCACCAGATATATATTGGATTTTCCCCTGACCCTGAGAGTCCGGCCCCATGAGACCGTGGTTTTCTCGGCCCCTGGTGGTCAGAGGTCGTTCCCGCTGCACAGATTCTTGCGCCAGGGACTCCTGCAGACAATGCACTTTGGTTTATTGCGCTATCTGTAATAGGACCCGAGATATCACCATATATATATTGGATTTTTCCCTGACCCAGACAGTCCGGCCCGATGAGACGGTGATTTTCTCGGCCCCTGGTGGTCCGAGGTCGATCCCGCTGCACAGATTCATGCGCCAGGGCCTCCTACAGACAATGCACTTTGATTTATTGCGCTATCTATAATAGCACCCGAGATATCACCATATATATATTGGATTTTCCCCTGACCCTGAGTGCCCGGCCCCATGAGACGTTGGTTTTCTCGGCCCCTGGTGGTCCGAGGTCGATCCCGCTGCACAGATTCATGCGCCAGGGTCCCATGCATATAATTCACTTTGATTTATTGCGCTATCTCTAATAGCACCCTAGATATCAGCAGATATATATTGGATTTTTCCCTGACCCTGACAGTCCGGCCCCATGAGACGGTGATTTTCTCGGCCCCCGGTGGTCCGAGGTCGATCCCGCTGCACAGATTCATGCGCCAGGGCCACCTGCAGACAATGCCCTATGATTTATTGCGCTATCTCTAATATCACCCGAGATATCACCAGATATATATTGGATTTTCCCCTGACACTGAGTGTCCGGCCCCATTAGACGGTGGTTTTCTCGGCCCCTGGTGGTCCGAGGCCGTTCCCGCTGCACAGATTCATGCGCCAGGGCCTCCTACAGACAATGCACTTTGATCTATTGCGCTATCTGTAATAGCACCCGAGATATCACCAGATAAATATTGGATTTTTCCCTGACCCTGAGTGTCCGACCCCATGAGACGGAGGTTTTCTCGGCCCCTGCTGGTCCGAGGTCGTTCCCGCTGCACAGATTCATGCGCCAGGGCCACCTGCAGACAATGCCCTATGATTTATTGCGCTATCTCTAATATCACCCGAGATATCACCAGATATATATTGGATTTTCCCCTGACACTGAGTGTCCGGCCCCATTAGACGGTGGTTTTCTCGACCCCTGGGGGTCCGGGGTCGTTCCCACTGCACAGATTCATGCGCCAGGGCCTCCTGCAGATAACTCACTTTGGTTTATTGCGCTATCTCTAATAGCACCCGAGATATCACCAGACATATATTGGATTTTTCCCTGACCCTGAGTGTCCGGCCCCATGAGACGGTGGTTTTCTCGGCCCCTGGTGGTCCGAGGTCGTTCCCGCTGCACAGATTCATGCGCCAGGGCCTCCTACAGACAATGCACTTGGATTTATTGAGCTATCTGTAATAGCACCCGAGATATCACCAGATATATATTGGATTTTTCCGTGACCCTTAGTGTCCGGCCCCATGTGACGGTGGTTTTCTCGGCCCGTGGTGGTCCGAGGTCGTTCCCGCTGCACAGATTCATGCGCCAGGGCCTCCTGCAGATAATTCACTTTGGATTATTGCCCTATCTCTAATAGCACCCGAGATATCAACAGATATATATTGGATTTTCCCCTGACCCTGAGAGTCCGGCCCCATGAGACTGTGATTTTCTCGGCCCCTGGTGGTCCGAGGTCGTTCCCGCTGCACAGATTCTTGCGCCAGGGACTCCTGCAGACAATGCACTTTGGTTTATTGCGCTATCTGTAATAGCACCCGAGATATCACCACATATGTATTGGATTTTTCCCCTGACCCTGAGTGTCCGGCCCCATGAGACGGTGGTTTTCTCGGCCCCTGGTGTTCCGAGGTCGTTCCGGCTGCACAGATTCATGCGCCAGGGTCTCCTACAGACAATGCACTTTGATTTATTACGCTATCTGTAATAGCACCCGAGATATCACCAGATATATATTCGATTGTCCCTTGACCCTGAGTGTCCGGCCCCATGAGACTGTGGTATTCTCGGCCCCTGGTGGTCCGAGGTCGTTCCCGTTGCACAGATTCATGCGGCAGGTTCTCCTGCAGACAATTCACTTCGATTTATTGCCCTATCTGTAATAGCACCCGAGATATCACCAGATATATATTGGATTTTCCCCTGACGCTGAGTGTCGGGCCCCATGAGACGGTGGTTTTCTCGGCCCCTGGTGGTCCGAGGCCGTTCCCGCTGCACAGATTCATGCGCCAGGGCCTCCTACAGACAATGCACTTTGATTTATTGCGCTATCTCTAATAGCACCCGAGATATCACCAGATATATATTGGATTTTCCCCTGACCCTGAGTGTCCGGCCCCATGAGACTGTGGTTTTCTCGTCCCCTGGTTGTCCGAGGTCGTTCCCACTGCACAGATTCAGGCGCCAGGGCCTCCTACAGACAATGCACTTTGATTTATTGCGCTATCTGTAATAGCACCAGAGATATCACCAGATATATATTGGATTTTACCCTGACCCTGTGTGTCCGGCCCCATGAGACTGTGGTTTTCTCGTCCCCTGGTTGTCCGAGGTCGTTCCCACTGCACAGATACAGGCGCCAGGGCCTCCTACAGACAATGCACTTTGATTTATTGCGCTATCTGTAATAGCACCCGAGATATCACCAGATATATATTGGATTTTTCACTGACCCTAAGTGTCCGGCGCCTCGGGACGGTGGTATACTCGGCCCCTGGTGGTCCGAGGTCGTTCCCGCTGCACAGATTCATGCGCCAGGGCCTCCTGCAGATAATTCACTTTGGTTTATTGCGCTATCTCTAATAGCACTCAAGATATCGCCAGATATATATTGGATTCTTCCAAGACCCTGAGTGTCCGGCCCCTCGGGACGGTGGTTTTCTCGGCCCCTGGTGGTCCGAGGTCGTTCCCGCTGCACAGATTCGTGCGCCAGGGCCTCCTACAGACAATGCACTTTGATTTATTACGCTATCTGTAATAGCACCCGAGATATCACCAGATATATATTGGATTTTACCCTGACCCTGTGTGTCCGGCCCCATGAGACTGTGGTTTTCTCGTCCCCTGGTTGTCCGAGGTCGTTCCCACTGCACAGATTCAGGCGCCAGGGCCTCCTACAGACAATGCACTTTGATTTATTGCGCTATCTGTAATAGCACCCGAGATATCACCAGATATATATTGGATTTTTCACTGACCCTGAGTGTCCGGCCCCATGAGACGGTGGTTTTCTCGGTCCCTGGTGGTCCGAGGTCATTCCCGCTGCACAGATTCATGCGCCAGGGCCTCCTACAGACAATGCACTTTGATTTATTGCGCTATCTGTAATAGCACCCGAGATATCACCAGATATATATTGGATTTTCCCCTGACCCTGAGTGTCCGGCCCCATGAGACTGCGGCTTTCTCGGCCTCTGGTGGTCCGAGGTCGTTCCCGCTGCACAGATTCATGCGCCAGGGCCTCCTACAGACAATGCACTTTGATTTATTGCGCTATCTCTAATAGCACCCGAGATATCACCAGATATATATTGGATTTTTCCCTGACCCTGAGTGTCCGACCCCATGAGGCAGTGGTTTTTTCGGCCCCTGGTTGTCCGAGGTCGTGCCCGCTGCACAGATTCAGGCGCCAGGGCCTCCTGCAGATAACTCACTTTGGTTTATTGCGCTATCTCTAATAGCACCCGAGATATCACCAGATATATATTGGATTTTCCCCAGACCCTGAGTGTCCGGCCCCATGAGACTGTGGTTTTCTCGTCCCCTGGTTGTCCGAGGTCGTTCCCACTGCACAGATTCAGGCGCCAGGGCCTCCTACAGACAATGCACTTTGATTTATTGCGCTATCTGTAATAGCACCAGAGATATCACCAGATATATATTGGATTTTACCCTGACCCTGTGTGTCCGGCCCCATGAGACTGTGGTTTTCTCGTCCCCTGGTTGTCCGAGGTCGTTCCCACTGCACAGATTCAGGCGCCAGGGCCTCCTACAGACAATGCACTTTGATTTATTGCGCTATCTGTAATAGCACCCGAGATATCACCAGATATATATTGGATTTTTCACTGACCCTAAGTGTCCGGCGCCTCGGGACGGTGGTATTCTCGGCCCCTGGTGGTCCGAGGTCGTTCCCGCTGCACAGATTCATGCGCCAGGGCCTCCTGCAGATAATTCACTTTGGTTTATTGCGCTATCTCTAATAGCACTCAAGATATCGCCAGATATATATTGGATTCTTCCAAGACCCTGAGTGTCCGGCCCCTCGGGACGGTGGTTTTCTCGGCCCCTGGTGGTCCGAGGTCGTTCCCGCTGCACAGATTCGTGCGCCAGGGCCCCCTACAGACAATGCACTTTGATTTATTGCGCTATCTGTAATAGCACCCGAGATATCACCAGATATATATTGGATTTTTCACTGACCCTGAGTGTCCGGCCCCATGAGACGGTGGTTTTCTCGGTCCCTGGTGGTCCGAGGTCATTCCCGCTGCACAGATTCATGCGCCAGGGCCTCCTACAGACAATGCACTTTGATTTATTGCGCTATCTGTAATAGCACCCGAGATATCACCAGATATATATTGGATTTTCCCCTGACCCTGAGTGTCCGGCCCCATGAGACTGCGGCTTTCTCGGCCTCTGGTGGTCCGAGGTCGTTCCCGCTGCACAGATTCATGCGCCAGGGCCTCCTACAGACAATGCACTTTGATTTATTGCGCTATCTCTAATAGCACCCGAGATATCACCAGATATATATTGGATTTTTCCCTGACCCTGAGTGTCCGACCCCATGAGACAGTGGTTTTTTCGGCCCCTGGTTGTCCGAGGTCGTGCCCGCTGCACAGATTCAGGCGCCAGGGCCTCCTGCAGATAACTCACTTTGGTTTATTGCGCTATCTCTAATAGCACCCGAGATATCACCAGATATATATTGGATTTTTCCCTGACCCTGAGTGTCCGGCCCCATGAGACTGTGGTTTTCTCGGCCCCTGGTTTGTCCGAGGTCGTTCCCGTTGCACTATTTCATGCGCCAGGGCCTCCTGCAGATAATTCACTTTGGTTTATTGCGCTATCTCTAATAGCACCCGAGATATCACCAGATATATATTGGATTTTCCCCTGACCCTGAGTGTCCGGCCCCATGAGACTGTGCTTGTCTCGGCCCCTGGAGGTCCGAGGTCGTTCCCGCTGCACAGATTCATGCGCCAGGGCCTCCTACAGATAATTCACTATGGTTTATTGCGCTATCTCTAATAGCACCCGAGATATCACCAGATATATATTGGATTTTCCCCTGACCCTAAGTGTCCGGCCCCATGAGACTGTGGTTTTCTCGGCCCCTGGTGGTCCGAGGTCGTTCCCGCTGCACAGATTCATGCGCCAGGGCCTCCTGCAGATAATTCACTTTGGTTTATTGCGCTATCGCTAATAGCACCCAAGATATCGCCGGATATATATTGGATTTTTCCGTGACCCTTAGTGTCCGGCCCCATGTGACGGTGGTTTTCTCGGCCCGTGGTGGTCCGAGGTCGTTCCCGCTGCACAGATTCATGCGCCAGGGCCTCCTGCAGATAATTCACTTTGGTTTATTGCCCTATCTCTAATAGCACCCGAGATATCACCAGATATATATTGGATTTTCCCCTGACCCTGAGAGTCCGGCCCCATGAGACCGTGGTTTTCTCGGCCCCTGGTGGTCAGAGGTCGTTCCCGCTGCACAGATTCTTGCGCCAGGGACTCCTGCAGACAATGCACTTTGGTTTATTGCGCTATCTGTAATAGGACCCGAGATATCACCATATATATATTGGATTTTTCCCTGACCCAGACAGTCCGGCCCGATGAGACGGTGATTTTCTCGGCCCCTGGTGGTCCGAGGTCGATCCCGCTGCACAGATTCATGCGCCAGGGCCTCCTACAGACAATGCACTTTGATTTATTGCGCTATCTATAATAGCACCCGAGATATCACCAGATATATATTGGATTTTTCCCTGACCCTGAGTGTCCGACCCCATGAGACGGTGGTTTCTTCGGCCCCTGGTGGTCCGAGGTCGTTCCCGCTGCACAGATTCATGCGCCAGGGCCTCCTGCAGACAATGCACTTTGATTTATTGCGCTATCTGTAATAGCACCCGAGATATCACCATATATATATTGGATTTTCCCCTGACCCTGAGTGCCCGGCCCCATGAGACGTTGGTTTTCTCGGCCCCTGGTGGTCCGAGGTCGATCCCGCTGCACAGATTCATGCGCCAGGGTCCCCTGCATATAATTCACTTTGATTTATTGCGCTATCTCTAATAGCACCCTAGATATCAGCAGATATATATTGGATTTTTCCCTGACCCTGACAGTCCGGCCCCATGAGACGGTGATTTTCTCGGCCCCCGGTGGTCCGAGGTCGATCCCGCTGCACAGATTCATGCGCCAGGGCCACCTGCAGACAATGCCCTATGATTTATTGCGCTATCTCTAATATCACCCGAGATATCACCAGATATATATTGGATTTTCCCCTGACACTGAGTGTCCGGCCCCATTAGACGGTGGTTTTCTCGGCCCCTGGTGGTCCGAGGCCGTTCCCGCTGCACAGATTCATGCGCCAGGGCCTCCTACAGACAATGCACTTTGATCTATTGCGCTATCTGTAATAGCACCCGAGATATCACCAGATAAATATTGGATTTTTCCCTGACCCTGAGTGTCCGACCCCATGAGACGGAGGTTTTCTCGGCCCCTGCTGGTCCGAGGTCGTTCCCGCTGCACAGATTCATGCGCCAGGGCCACCTGCAGACAATGCCCTATGATTTATTGCGCTATCTCTAATATCACCCGAGATATCACCAGATATATATTGGATTTTCCCCTGACACTGAGTGTCCGGCCCCATTAGACGGTGGTTTTCTCGACCCCTGGGGGTCCGGGGTCGTTCCCACTGCACAGATTCATGCGCCAGGGCCTCCTGCAGATAACTCACTTTGGTTTATTGCGCTATCTCTAATAGCACCCGAGATATCACCAGACATATATTGGATTTTTCCCTGACCCTGAGTGTCCGGCCCCATGAGACGGTGGTTTTCTCGGCCCCTGGTGGTCCGAGGTCGTTCCCGCTGCACAGATTCATGCGCCAGGGCCTCCTACAGACAATGCACTTGGATTTATTGAGCTATCTGTAATAGCACCCGAGATATCACCAGATATATATTGGATTTTTCCGTGACCCTTAGTGTCCGGCCCCATGTGACGGTGGTTTTCTCGGCCCGTGGTGGTCCGAGGTCGTTCCCGCTGCACAGATTCATGCGCCAGGGCCTCCTGCAGATAATTCACTTTGGATTATTGCCCTATCTCTAATAGCACCCGAGATATCAACAGATATATATTGGATTTTCCCCTGACCCTGAGAGTCCGGCCCCATGAGACTGTGATTTTCTCGGCCCCTGGTGGTCCGAGGTCGTTCCCGCTGCACAGATTCTTGCGCCAGGGACTCCTGCAGACAATGCACTTTGGTTTATTGCGCTATCTGTAATAGCACCCGAGATATCACCACATATGTATTGGATTTTTCCCCTGACCCTGAGTGTCCGGCCCCATGAGACGGTGGTTTTCTCGGCCCCTGGTGTTCCGAGGTCGTTCCGGCTGCACAGATTCATGCGCCAGGGTCTCCTACAGACAATGCACTTTGATTTATTACGCTATCTGTAATAGCACCCGAGATATCACCAGATATATATTCGATTGTCCCTTGACCCTGAGTGTCCGGCCCCATGAGACTGTGGTATTCTCGGCCCCTGGTGGTCCGAGGTCGTTCCCGTTGCACAGATTCATGCGGCAGGTTCTCCTGCAGACAATTCACTTCGATTTATTGCCCTATCTGTAATAGCACCCGAGATATCACCAGATATATATTGGATTTTCCCCTGACGCTGAGTGTCGGGCCCCATGAGACGGTGGTTTTCTCGGCCCCTGGTGGTCCGAGGCCGTTCCCGCTGCACAGATTCATGCGCCAGGGCCTCCTACAGACAATGCACTTTGATCTATTGCGCTATCTGTAATAGCACCCGAGATATCACCAGATAAATATTGGATTTTTCCCTGACCCTGAGTGTCCGACCCCATGAGACGGAGGTTTTCTCGGCCCCTGCTGGTCCGAGGTCGTTCCCGCTGCACAGATTCATGCGCCAGGGCCACCTGCAGACAATGCCCTATGATTTATTGCGCTATCTCTAATATCACCCGAGATATCACCAGATATATATTGGATTTTCCCCTGACACTGAGTGTCCGGCCCCATTAGACGGTGGTTTTCTCGACCCCTGGGGGTCCGGGGTCGTTCCCACTGCACAGATTCATGCGCCAGGGCCTCCTACAGACAATGCACTTTGGTTTATTGCCCTATCTCTAATAGCACCCGAGATATCAACAGATATATATTGGATTTTCCCCTGACCCTGAGAGTCCGGCCCCATGAGACTGTGGTTTTCTCGGCCCCTGGTGGTCCGAGGTCGTTCCCGCTGCACAGATTCTTGCGCCAGGGACTCCTGCAGACAATGCACTTTGGTTTATTGCGCTATCTGTAATAGCACCCGAGATATCACCACATATGTATTGGATTTTTCCCCTGACCCTGAGTGTCCGGCCCCATGAGACGGTGGTTTTCTCGGCCCCTGGTGTTCCGAGGTCGTTCCCGCTGCACAGATTCATGCGCCAGGGTCTCCTACAGACAATGCACTTTGATTTATTACGCTATCTGTAATAGCACCCGAGATATCACCAGATATATATTCGATTGTCCCTTGACCCTGAGTGTCCGGCCCCATGAGACTGTGGTATTCTCGGCCCCTGGTGGTCCGAGGTCGTTCCCGTTGCACAGATTCATGCGGCAGGTTCTCCTGCAGACAATTCACTTCGATTTATTGCCCTATCTGTAATAGCACCCGAGATATCACCAGATATATATTGGATTTTCCCCTGACGCTGAGTGTCGGGCCCCATGAGACGGTGGTTTTCTCGGCCCCTGGTGGTCCGAGGCCGTTCCCGCTGCACAGATTCATGCGCCAGGGCCTCCTACAGACAATGCACTTTGATCTATTGCCCTATCTCTAATAGCACCCGAGATATCAACAGATATATATTGGATTTTCCCCTGACCCTGAGAGTCCGGCCCCATGAGACTGTGGTTTTCTCGGCCCCTGGTGGTCCGAGGTCGTTCCCGCTGCACAGATTCTTGCGCCAGGGACTCCTGCAGACAATGCACTTTGGTTTATTGCGCTATCTGTAATAGGACCCGAGATATCACCATATATATATTGGATTTTTCCCTGACCCTGAGTGTCCGGCCCCATGAGACGGTGGTTTTTTCGGCCCCTGGTGGTCCGAGGTCGATCCCGCTGCACAGATTCATGCGCCAGGGCCTCCTACAGACAATGCACTTTGATTTATTGCGCTATCTGTAATAGCACCCGAGATATCACCAGATATATATTCGATTGTCCCTTGACCCTGAGTGTCCGGCCCCATGAGACTGTGGTATTCTCGGCCCGTGGTGGTCCGAGGTCGTTCCCGTTGCACAGATTCATGCGCCAGGGCCTCCTGCAGATAATTCTCTTTGTTTCATTGCGCTATCTCTAATAGCACCCGAGATATCATCAGATACATCCTGGGTTTTTACATGACCTTGGGAGTGCGGCCCCATGTGTCGGTGTTTTTCTCGGCCCCTGGTGGTCCGAGGTCGTTCCCGCTGCACAGATTCTTGCGCCAGGGCCTCCTGCAGATAAATCGCATTGGTTTATTGCGCTATCTCCAATAGCACCCGAGATATCACCAGATATATATTGGATTTTCCCCTGACCCTGAGTGTCCCGCCCCATGAGACGGTGGTTTTCTCGGCCCCTGGTGTTCCGAGGTCGTTCCCGCTGGCCAGATTCAGGCGCCAGGACCTCCTACTGACAATTCACTTTGGTTTATTGCGCTATCTCTAATAGCATCCGAGATATCACCACATATATATTGGATTTTTCCCTGACCCTGAGTGTCCGGACCCATGAGACTGTGGTTTTCTCGGCCCCTGGTGGTCCGAGGTCGTTCCCGCTGGTCAGATTCATGCGCCAGGGTCTCCTATAGACCATGCACTTTGATTTATTGCGCTATCTGTAATAGCACCCGAGATATCACCAGATATATATTGGATTTTTCCCTAACCCTGAGTGTCCGGCCCGATGGGACGGTGGTTGTCTCGGCCCCTGGTGGTCCGAGGTCGTTCCCGCTGCACAGATTCATGCGCCAGGGCCTCCTGCAGACAATTCACTTTGGTTTATTGCGCTATCTCTAATAGCACCCGAGATATCACCAGATATATATTGGATTTTTCCCTGACCCTGAGTGTCCGGCCCCATGAGACGGTGGTTTTTTCGGCCCCTGGTGGTCCGAGGTCGATCCCGCTGCACAGATTCATGCGCCAGGGCCTCCTACAGACAATGCACTTTGATTTATTGCGCTATCTGTAATAGCACCCGAGATATCACCAGATATATATTCGATTGTCCCTTGACCCTGAGTGTCCGGCCCCATGAGACTGTGGTATTCTCGGCCCGTGGTGGTCCGAGGTCGTTCCCGTTGCACAGATTCATGCGCCAGGGCCTCCTGCAGATAATTCTCTTTGTTTCATTGCGCTATCTCTAATAGCACCCGAGATATCATCAGATACATCCTGGGTTTTTACATGACCTTGGGAGTGCGGCCCCATGTGTCGGTGTTTTTCTCGGCCCCTGGTGGTCCGAGGTCGTTCCCGCTGCACAGATTCTTGCGCCAGGGCCTCCTGCCGATAAATCGCATTGGTTTATTGCGCTATCTCCAATAGCACCCGAGATATCACCAGATATATATTGGATTTTCCCCTGACCCTGAGTGTCCCGCCCCATGAGACGGTGGTTTTCTCGGCCCCTGGTGTTCCGAGGTCGTTCCCGCTGGCCAGATTCAGGCGCCAGGACCTCCTACTGACAATTCACTTTGGTTTATTGCGCTATCTCTAATAGCATCCGAGATATCACCACATATATATTGGATTTTTCCCTGACCCTGAGTGTCCGGACCCATGAGACTGTGGTTTTCTCGGCCCCTGGTGGTCCGAGGTCGTTCCCGCTGGTCAGATTCATGCGCCAGGGTCTCCTATAGACCATGCACTTTGATTTATTGCGCTATCTGTAATAGCACCCGAGATATCACCAGATATATATTGGATTTTTCCCTAACCCTGAGTGTCCGGCCCGATGGGACGGTGGTTGTCTCGGCCCCTGGTGGTCCGAGGTCGTTCCCGCTGCACAGATTCATGCGCCAGGGCCTCCTGCAGACAATTCACTTTGGTTTATTGCGCTATCTCTAATAGCACCCGAGATATCACCAGATATATATTGGATTTTCCCCTGACCCTGAGAGTCCGGCCCCATGAGACTGTGGTTTTCTCGGCCCCTGGTGGTCCGAGGTCGTTCCCGCTGCCCAGATTCATGCGCCAGGGCCTCCTGCAGACAATTCACTTTGGTTTATTGCGCTATCTCTAATAGCACCCGAGATATCACCAGATATATATTGGATTTTTCCCTGACCCTGAGTGTCCGGCCCCATGAGACTGTGGTTTTCTCGGCCCCTGGTGGTCCGAGGTCGTTCCCGCTGGCCAGATTCATGCGCCTGGGCCTCCTACTGACAATGCACTTTGATTTATTGCGCTATCTGTAATAGCACCCGAGATATCACCAGATATATATTGGATTTTTCCGTGACCCTTAGTGTCCGGCCCCATGAGACGCTGGTTTTCTCGGCCCGTGGTGGTCCGAGGTCGTTCCCGCTGCCCAGATTCATGCACCAGTGCCTCCTACAGACAATGCACTTTGATTTATTGCGCTATCTCTAATAGCACCCGAGATATCGCCAGATATATATTGGATTTTCCCCTGAGCCTGAGTGTCCGGCCCCGTTAGACGGTGGTTTTCTCGGCCCGTGGTGGTCCGAGGTCGTTCCCGCTGCACAGATTCATGCGCCAGGGCCTCGTGCAGATAATTCACTTTGGTTTATTGCGCTATCTCCAATAGCACCCGAGATATCACCAGATATATATTGGATTTTTCCCTAACCCTGAGTGTGCGGCCCGATGGGACGGTGGTTGTCGCGGCCCCTGGTGGTCGGAGGTCGTTCCCGCTGCACAGATGCATGCGCCAGGGCCTCCTGCAGATAATTCACTATGGTTTATTGCGCTATCTCTAATAGCACCCGAGATATCACCAGATATATATTGGATTTTCCCCTGACCCTAAGTGTCCGGCCCCATGAGACGGTGGTTGTCTCGGCCCCTGGTGGTCCGAGGTCGTTCCCGCTGCACAGATTCATGCGCCAGGGCCTCCTGCAGATAATTCACTTTGGTTTATTGCGCTATCTCTAATAGCACCCAAGATATCACCAGATATATATTGGATTTTTCCCTGACCCTGAGTGTCCGGCCCCATGAGACTGTGGTTTTCTCGGCCCCTGGTGGTCCGAGGTCGTTCCCGTTGCACAGATTCATGCGCCAGCGCCTCCTACAGACAATGCACTTTGATTTATTGCGCTATCTGTAATAGCACCCGAGATATCACCAGGTATATATCGGATTTTCCCCTGAGCCTGAGAGTCGGGCCCCATGAGACTGTGGTTTTCTCGGCCCCTGGTGGTCCGAGGTCGTTCCCGCTGCCCAGATTCATGCGCCAGGGCCTCCTGCAGATAATTCACTTTGGATTATTGCGCTATCTCTAACAGCACCCGAGATATCACCAGATATATATTGGATTTTCCCCAGACCCTGAGTGTCCGGCCCCATGAGACTGTGGTTTTCTCGGCCCCTGGTGGTCCGAGGTCGTTCCCGCTGGCCAGATTCATGCGCCATGGCCTCCTACAGACAATGCACTTTGATTTATTGCGCTATCTGTAATAGCACCCGAGATATCACCAGATATATATTGGATTTTTCCGTGACCCTTAGTGTCCGGCCCCATGTGACGGTGGTTTTCTCGGCCCGTGGTGGTCCGAGGTCGTTCCCGCTGGCCAGATTCATGCGCCAGGGTCTCCTACAGACCATGCAATTTGATTTATTGCGCTATCTCTAATAGCACCCGAGATATCACCAGATATATGCTGGATTTTTACATGACCCTGAGAGTCCGGCCCCATGTGTCGGTGGTTTTCTCGGCCCCTGGTGGCGAGAGGTCGTTCCGGCTGCACAGATTCATGCGCCAGGGCCTCCTGCAGATAATTCACTTTGGTTTATTGCGCTATCTCTAACAGCACCCGAGATATCACCAGATATATATTGCATTTTCCCCAGACCCTGAGTGTCCGGCCCCATGAGACTGTGGTTTTGTCGACCCCTGGTGGTCCGAGGTCGTTCCCGCTGGCCAGATTCATGCGCCAGGGCCTCCTACAGACAATGCACTTTGATTTATTGCGCTATCTGTAATAGCACCCGAGATATCACCAGATATATATTGGATTTTTCCGTGACCCTTAGTGTCCGGCCCCATGTGACGGTGGTTTTCTCGGCCCGTGGTGGTCCGAGGTCGTTCCCGCTGCACAGATTCATGCGCCAGGGCCTCCTGCAGATAATTCACTTTGGTTTATTGCCCTATCTCTAATAGCACCCGAGATATCACCAGATATATATTGGATTTTCCCCTGACCCTGAGAGTCCGGCCCCATGAGACTGTGGTTTTCTCGGCCCCTGGTGGTCCGAGGTCGTTCCCGCTGCCCAGATTCATGCGCCAGGGCCTCCTGCAGATAATTCACTTTGGTTTATTGCGCTATCTCCAATAGCACCCGGGATATCACCAGATACATATTGGATTTTTCCCTAACCCTGAGTGTACGGCCCGATGGGACGGTGGTTGTCTCGGCCCCTGGTGGTCGGAGGTCGTTCCCGCTGAACAGATGTATGCGCCAGTGCCTCCTACAGATAAGTCACTTTGGTTTATTGCGCTATCTCTAATAGCACCCAAGATATCACCAGATATATATTTTGATTTTTCCCTGACCCTGACTGTCCGGCCCCATGAGACGGTGGTTTTCTCGCCCCCTGGTGGTCCGAGGTCGTTCCTGCTGCACAGATTCATGCGCCAGGGCCTCCTGCAGATAATTCACTATGGTTTATTGCGCTATCTCTAATAGCACCCGAGATATCACCAGATATATATTGGATTTTCCCCTGACCCTAAGTGTCCGGCCCCATGAGACTGTGGTTTTCTCGGCCCCTGGTTGTCCGAGGTCGTTCCCGCTGCACAGATTCATGCGCCAGGGCCTCCTGCAGATAATTCACTTTGGTTTATTGCGCTATCTCTAATAGCACCCGAGATATCACCAGATATATATTGGATTTTTCCCTGACCCTGAGTGTCCGGCCCCATGAGACTGTGGTTTTCTCGGCCCCTGGTGGTCCGAGGTCGTTCCCGCTGCCCAGATTCATGCGCCAGGGCCTCCTGCAGATAATTCACTTTGGTTTATTGCGCTATCTGTAATAGTACCCGAGATATCACCAGATATATATTGGATTTTCCCCTGGCCCTGAGTGTCCGGCCCCATGACACGATGGTTGTCTCGGCCCCTGGTGGTCGGAGGTCGTTCCCGCTGCACAGATGCATGCGCCAGGGCCTCCTACAGATAATTCACTTTTGTTTATTGCGCTATCTCTAATAGCACCCATGATATCACCAGATATATATTGGATTTTTCCCTGACCCTGAGTGTCCGGCCCCATGAGACGGTGGTTTTTTCGGCCCCTGGTGGTCCGAGGTCGTTGCCGCTGCACAGATTCATGCGCCAGGGCCTCCCGCAGACAAAGTACTTTGATTTATTGCGCTATCTCTAATAGCACCCGAGATATCAACAGAATTATATTGGATTTTCCCCTGATCCTGAGTGTCCGGCCCCATAAGATGGTGGTTCGCTCGACCCCTGGTAATCCGAGGTCGTTCCCGCTGCACAGATTCATGCGCCAGTGCCTCCTACAGACAATGCACTTTGATTTATTGCGCTATATGTAATAGCACCCGAGATATCACCAGATATATATTGGATTTTTCCCTGACCCTGAGTGTCCGGCCCCATGAGCCGGTGGTTTTCTCGGCCCGTGGTGGTCCGAGGTCGTTTCCGCTGCACAGATTCATGCGCCAGGGCCTCCTGCATATAATTCACTTTGGTTTATTGCGCTATCTCCAATAGCACCCGGGATATCACCAGATATATATTGGATTTTTCCCTAACCCTGAGTGTACGGCCCGATGGGACGGTGGTTGTCTCGGCCCATGGTGGTCGGAGGTCGTTCCCGCTGCACAGATGTATGCGCCAGGGCCTCCTACAGATAACTCACTTTGGTTTATTGCGCTATCTCTAATAGCACCCAAGATATCACCAGATATATATTGGATTTTTCCCTGACCCTGACTGTCCGGCCCCATGAGACGGTGGTTTTCTCGCCCCCTGGTGGTCCGAGGTCGTTCCTGCTGCACAGATTCATGCGCCAGGGCCTCCTGCAGATAATTCACTATGGTTTATTGCGCTATCTCTAATAGCACCCGAGATATCACCAGATATATATTGGATTTTCCCCTGGCCCTGAGTGTCCGGCCCCATGAGACGGTGGTTGTCTCGGCCCCTGGTGGTCGGAGGTCGTTCCCGCTGCACAGATGCATGCGCCAGGGCCTCCTACAGATAATTCACTTTGGTTTATTGCGCTATCTCTAATAGCACCCAAGATATCACCAGATATATATTGGATTTTTCCCTGACCCTGAGTGTCCGGCCCCATGAGACGGTGGTTTTCTCGGCCCCTGGTGGTCCGAGGTCGTTCCCGCTGCACAGTTTCATGCGCCAGGGCCTCCTACAGACAATGCACTTTGATTTATTGCGCTATCTGTAATAGCACCCGAGATATCACCACATATGTATTGGATTTTTCCCTGACCCAGAGTGTCCGGCCCCATGGGACGGTGGTTTTCTCGGCCCCTGGTGGTCCGAGGTCGTTCCCGCTGCCCAGATTCATGAGCCACGGCCTCCTACAGACAATGCACTTTGATTTATTGCGCTATCTGTAATAGCACCCGAGATATCACCAGATATATATTGGATATTTCCCTCACCCTGAGTGTCCGGGCCCATGAGACTGTGGTTGTCTCGGCCCCTGGTGGTCGGAGGTCGTTCCCGCTGCACAGATGCATGCGACAGGGCCTCCTACAGATAATTCACTTTGGTTTATTGCGCTATCTCCAATAGCACCCGAGATATCGCCAGATATATAGTGGATTTTCCCCTGAGCCTGAGTGTCCGGCCCCGTTAGACCGTGGTTGTCTCGGCCCCTGGTGGTCCGAGGTCGTTCCCGCTGCCCAGATCCATGCGACAGGGCCTCCTACAGACAATGCACTTTGATTTGTTGCGCTATCTCTAATAGCACCCGAGATATCACCAGATATATATTGGATTTTTCCCTTACCCTGTCTGTCCGCCCCATGAGTCGGTGGTTTTCTCGGCCCCTGGTGGTCCTAGGTCGTTCCCGCTGCACAGATGCATGCGCCAGGGCCTCCTGCAGATAATTCACTTTGGCTTATTGCGCTATCTCTAATAGCACTCGAGATATCACCAGTTATATATTGGATTTTCCCCTGACCCTGAGTGGCCGGCCCCATGAGACGGTGGTCTTCTCGGCCCCTGGTGGTCCGAGGTCGTTCCCGCTGCACAGATTCATGCGCCAGGGCCTCCTGCAGATAGTTCACTTTGGTTTATTGCGCTATCTCCAATAGCACCCGGGATATCACCAGATATATATTGGATTTTTCCCTAACCCTGAGTGTACGGCCCGATGGGGCGGTGGTTGTCTCGGCCCCTGGTGGTCGGAGGTCGTTCCCGCTGCACAGATGTATGCGCCAGTGCCTCCTACAGATAATTCACTTTGGTTTATTGCGCTATCTCTAATAGCACCGAAGATATCACCAGATATATATTGGATTTTTCCCTGACCCTGACTGTCCGGCCTCATGAGACGGTGGTTTTCTCGCCCCCTGGTGGTCCGAGGTCGTTCCCGCTGCACAGATTCATGCGCCAGGGCCTCCTGCAGATAATTCACTTTGGTTTATTGCGCTATCTCTAATAGCACCCGAGATATCACCAGATATATATTGGATTTTTCCCTCACCCTGAGTGTCCGGCCCCATGAGACTGTGGTTTTCTCGGCCCCTGGTGGTCCGAGGTCGTTCCCGCTGCCCAGATTCATGCGCCGGGGCCTCCTGCAGATAATTCACTATGGTTTATTGCGCTATCTCTAATAGCACCCGAGATATCACCAGATATATATTGGATTTTTCCCTCACCCTGAGTGTCCGTCCCCATGAGACTGTGGTTTTCTCGGCCCCTGCTGGTCCGAGGTTGTTCCCGCTGCCCAGATTCATGCGCCGGGGCCTCCTACAGACAGTGCACTTTGATTTATTGCGCTATCTGTAATAGCACCGGAGAAAGCTCCATATATATGCTGGATTTTTACATGACTTTGGGTGGCGGATACCGAAAATCTGTAATTTTCTCGGCCCCTGGTGGTCCGATGTCGTTCCCGCTGGCCAGATTCATGCGCCAGGGCCTCCTACAGACAATGCACTTTGGTTTATTGCGCTATCTCTAATAGCACCTGAGTTATCACCAGATATATGTTGAATTTTCCCCTGACACTGAGTGTCCGGCCCCATGAGACTGTGGTTTTCTCGGCCCCTGGTGGTCCGAGGTCGTTCCCGCTGCCCAGATTCATGCGCCAGGGCCTCCTGCAGATAATTCACTTTGGTTTATTGCGCTATCTGTGATAGTACCCGAGATATCACCAGATATATATTGGATTTTCCCCTGGCCCTGAGTGTCCGGCCCCATGACACGATGGTTGTCTCGGCCCCTGGTGGTCGGAGGTCGTTCCCGCTGCACAGATGCATGCGCCAGGGCCTCCTACAGATAATTCACTTTTGTTTATTGCGCTATCTCTAATAGCACCCATGATATCACCAGATATATATTGGATTTTTCCCTGACCCTGAGTGTCCGGCCCCATGAGACGGTGGTTTTTTCGGCCCCTGGTGGTCCGAGGTCGTTGCCGCTGCACAGATTCATGCGCCAGGGCCTCCCGCAGACAAAGTACTTTGATTTATTGCGCTATCTCTAATAGCACCCGAGATATCAACAGAATTATATTGGATTTTCCCCTGATCCTGAGTGTCCGGCCCCATGAGATGGTGGTTCTCTCGACCCCTGGTAATCCGAGGTCGTTCCCGCTGCACAGATTCATGCGCCAGTGCCTCCTACAGACAATGCACTTTGATTTATTGCGCTATATGTAATAGCACCCGAGATATCACCAGATATATATTGGATTTTTCCCTGACCCTGAGTGTCCGGCCCCATGAGCCGGTGGTTTTCTCGGCCCGTGGTGGTCCGAGGTCGTTTCCGCTGCACAGATTCATGCGCCAGGGCCTCCTGCATATAATTCACTTTGGTTTATTGCGCTATCTCCAATAGCACCCGGGATATCACCAGATATATATTGGATTTTTCCCTAACCCTGAGTGTACGGCCCGATGGGACGGTGGTTGTCTCGGCCCATGGTGGTCGGAGGTCGTTCCCGCTGCACAGATGTATGCGCCAGGGCCTCCTACAGATAACTCACTTTGGTTTATTGCGCTATCTCTAATAGCACCCAAGATATCACCAGATATATATTGGATTTTTCCCTGACCCTGACTGTCCGGCCCCATGAGACGGTGGTTTTCTCGCTCCCTGGTGGTCCGAGGTCGTTCCTGCTGCACAGATTCATGCGCCAGGGCCTCCTGCAGATAATTCACTATGGTTTATTGCGCTATCTCTAATAGCACCCGAGATATCACCAGATATATATTGGATTTTCCCCTGGCCCTGAGTGTCCGGCCCCATGAGACGGTGGTTGTCTCGGCCCCTGGTGGTCGGAGGTCGTTCCCGCTGCACAGATGCATGCGCCAGGGCCTCCTACAGATAATTCACTTTGGTTTATTGCGCTATCTCTAATAGCACCCAAGATATCACCAGATATATATTGGATTTTTCCCTGACCCTGAGTGTCCGGCCCCATGAGACGGTGGTTTTCTCGGCCCCTGGTGGTCCGAGGTCGTTCCCGCTGCACAGATTCATGCGCCAGGGCCTCCTACAGACAATGCACTTTGATTTATTGCGCTATCTGTAATAGCACCCGAGATATCACCACATATGTATTGGATTTTTCCCTGACCCAGAGTGTCCGGCCCCATGAGACGGTGGTTTTCTCGGCCCCTGGTGGTCCGAGGTCGTTCCCGCTGCCCAGATTCATGCGCCACGGCCTCCTACAGACAATGCACTTTGATTTATTGCGCTATCTGTAATAGCACCCGAGATATCACCAGATATATATTGGATATTTCCCTCACCCTGAGTGTCCGGGCCCATGAGACTGTGGTTGTCTCGGCCCCTGGTGGTCGGAGGTCGTTCCCGCTGCACAGATGCATGCGACAGGGCCTCCTACAGATAATTCACTTTGGTTTATTGCGCTATCTCCAATAGCACCCGAGATATCGCCAGATATATATTGGATTTTCCCCTGAGCCTGAGTGTCCGGCCCCGTTAGACCGTGGTTGTCTCGGCCCCTGGTGGTCCGAGGTCGTTCCCGCTGCCCAGATCCATGCGACAGGGCCTCCTACAGACAATGCACTTTGATTTGTTGCGCTATCTCTAATAGCACCCGAGATATCACCAGATATATATTGGATTTTTCCCTTACCCTGTGTGTCCGCCCCATGAGTCGGTGGTTTTCTCGGCCCCTGGTGGTCCTAGGTCGTTCCCGCTGCACAGATGCATGCGCCAGGGCCTCCTGCAGATAATTCACTTTGGCTTATTGCGCTATCTCTAATAGCACTCGAGATATCACCAGTTATATATTGGATTTTCCCCTGACCCTGAGTGGCCGGCCCCATGAGACGGTGGTCTTCTCGGCCCCTGGTGGTCCGAGGTCGTTCCCGCTGCCCAGATTCATGCGCCACGGCCTCCTACAGACAATGCACTTTGATTTCTTGCGCTATCTGTAATAGCACTCGAGATATCACCAGATATATATTGGATATTTCCCTCACCCTGAGTGTCCAGCCCCATGAGACGGTGGTTTTCTCGGCCCCTGGTGGTCCGAGGTCGTTCCCGCTACACAGATTCATGCGCCAGGGCCTCCTACAGACAATGCACTTTGATTTATTGCGCTATCTGTAATAGCACCCGAGATATCACCACATATGTATTGGATTTTTCCCTGACCCAGAGTGTCCGGCCCCATGAGACGGTGGTTTTCTCGGCCCCTGGTGGTCCGAGGTGGTTCCCGCTACCCAGATTCATGCGCCACGGCCTCCTACAGACAATGCACTTTGATTTATTGCGCTATCTGTAATAGCACTCGAGATATCACCAGATATATATTGGATTTTTCCCTCACCCTGAGTGTCCGGCCCCATGAGACTGTGGTTTTTTCGGCCCCTGGTGGTCCGAGGTCGTTCCCGCTGCACAGATTCATGCGCCACGGCCTGCTACAGACAATGCACTTTGATTTATTGCGCTATATGTAATAGCACCCGAGATATCACCTGATATATATTGGATTTTACCCTGACCCTGAGTGTCGCGCCCCATGAGACCGTGGTTGTCTCGGCCCCTGGTGGTCCGAGGTCGTTCCCGCTGCCCAGATCCATGCGCCACGGCCTCCTACAGACAATGCACTTTGATTTATTGCGCTATCTGTAATAGCACCCGAGATATCACCAGTTATATATTGGATATTTCCCTCACCCTGAGTGTCCGGGCCCATGAGACTGTGGTTTTTTCGGCCCCTGGTGGTCCGAGGTCGTTCCCGCTGCACAGATTCATGCGCCACGGCCTCCTACAGACAATGCACTTTGATTTATTGCGCTATCTCTAATAGCACCCGAGATATCGCCAGATATATATTGGATTTTCCCCTGAGCCTGAGTGTCCGGCCCCGTTAGGCGGTGGTTTTCTAGGCCCCTGGTGGTCCGAGGTCGTTCCCATTGCACAGATTCATGCGCCAGTGCCTCCTACAGACGATGCACCTTGATTTATTGCGCTATATGTGATAGCACCCGAGATATCACCAGATATATATTGGATTTTACCCTGACCCTGAGTGACGGGCCCCATGAGACCGTGGTTGTCTCGGCCCCTGGTGGTCCGAGGTCGTTCCCGCTGCCCAGATCCATGCGCCAGGGCCTCCTACAGACAATGCACTTTGATTTGTTGCGCTATCTGTAATAGCACCCGAGATATCACCAGATATATATTGGATTTTTCCCTGACCCTGAGTGTCCGGCCCCATGAGACGGTGGTTTTCTCGGCCCGTGGTGGTCCGAGGTCGTTCCCGCTGCACAGATTCATGCGCCAGGGCCTCCTGCAGATAATTCACTTTGGTTTATTGCGCTATCTCCAATAGCACCCGAGATATCACCAGATATATATTGGATTTTTCCCTAACCCTGAGTGTCCGGCCCGCTGGGACGGTGGTTGTCTCGGCCCCTGGTGGTCGGAGGTCGTTCCCGCTGCACAGATTCATGCGCCAGGGCCTCCTGCAGATAATTCACTTTGGTTTATTGCGCTATCTCCAATAGCACCCGAGATATCACCAGATATATATTGGATTTTTCCCTGACCCTGAGTGTCCGGACCCATGAGACGGTGGTTTTCTCGCCCCCTGGTGGTCCGAGGTCGTTCCTGCTGCACAGATTCATGCGCCAGGGCCTCCTGCAGATAATTCACTATGGTCTATTGCGCTATCTCTAATAGCACCCGAGATATCACCAGATATATATTGGATTTTTCCCTGACCCTGAGTGTCCGGCCCCATGAGACGGTGGTTTTCTCGGCCCGTGGTGGTCCGAGGTCGTTCCCGCTGCACAGATTCATGCGCCAGGGCCTCCTGCAGATAATTCACTTTGGTTTATTGCGCTATCTGTACTAGCACCCGAGATATCACCAGATATATATTGGATTTTCCCCTGGCCCTGAGTGTCCGGCACCATGAGACGGTGGTTGTCTCGGCCCCTGGTGGTCGGAGGTTGTTCCCGCTGCACAGATGCATGCGCCAGGGCCTCCTACAGATAATTCACTTTGGCTTATTGCGCTATCTCTAATAGCACCCAAGATATCACCAGATATATATTGGATTTTTCCCTGACCCTGAGTGTCCGGCCCCATGAGACTGTGGTTTTTTCGGCCCCTGGTGGTCCGAGGTCGTTGCCGCTGCACAGATTCATGCGCCAGTGCCTGCTACAGACAATGCACTTTGATTTATTGCGCTATATGTAATAGCACCCGAGATATCACCTGATATATATTGGATTTCACCCTGACCATGAGTGTCGGGCCCCATGAGACCGTGGTTGTCTCGGCCCCTGGTGGTCCGAGGTCGTTCCCGCTGCCCAGATCCATGCGCCAGGGCCTCCTACAGACAATGCACTTTGATTTGTTGTGCGCTATCTGTAATAGCACCCGAGATATCACCAGATATATATTGGATTTTTCCCTGACCCTGAGTGTCCGGCCCCATGAGACGGTGGTTTTCTCGGCCCGTGGTGGTCCGAGGCCGTTCCCGCTGCACAGATTCATGCGCCAGGCCCTCCTGCAGATAATTCACTTTGGTTTATTGTGCTATCTCCAATAGCACCCGAGATATCACCAGATATATACTGGATTTTTCCCTAACCCTGAGTGTCCGGCCCGATGGGACGGTGGTTGTCTCGGCCCCTGGTGGTCCGAGGTCGTTCCCGCTGCCCAGATCCATGCGCCAGGGCCTCCTACAGACAATGCACTTTGATTTGTTGTGCGCTATCTGTAATAGCACCCGAGATATCACCACATATGTATTGGATTTTTACCTGACCCAGAGTGTCCGGCCCCATGAGACGGTGGTTTTCTCGGCCCCTGGTGGTCCGAGGTCGTTCTCGCTGCCCAGATTCATGCGCCACGGCCTCCCACAGACAATGCACTTTGATTTATTGCGCTATCTGTAATAGCACCCGAGATATCACCAGATATATATTGGAAATTTCCCTCACCCTGAGTGTCCGGCCCCATGAGACTGTGGTTTTTTCGGCCCCTGGTGGTCCGAGGTCGTTCCCGCTGCACAGATTCATGCGCCACGGCCTCCTACAGACAATGCACTTTGATTTATTGCGCTATCTCTAATAGCACCCGAGATATCACCAGATATATATTGGATTTTTCCTTGACCGTGACAGTCCGGCCCCATTTGTCGATGGTTTTCTCGGTCCCTCGTTGTCCGAGGTCGATCCCGCTGCACAGATTCATGCGCCAGGGCCTCCTGCAGATAATTCACTTTGGTTTATTGCGCTATCTCCAATAGCACCCGAGATATCACCAGATATATATTGGATTTTTCCCTAACCCTGAGTGTCCGGACCCATGAGACGGTGGTTTTCTCGCCCCCTGGTGGTCCGAGGTCGTTCCTGCTGCACAGATTCATGCGCCAGGGCCTCCTGTAGATAATTCACTATGGTCTATTGCGCTATCTCTAATAGCACCCGAGATATCACCGGATATATATTGGATTTTCCCCTGACCCTAAGTGTCCGGCCCCATGAGACTGTGGTTTTCTCGGCCCCTGGTGGTCCGAGGTCGTTCCTGCCGCTCAGATTCATGCGCCGGGGCCCCCTGCAGATAATACACTTTGGTTTATTGCGCTATCTCTAATAGCACCCGAGATATCACCAGATATATATTGGATTTTTCCGTGACCCTTAGTGTCCGTCCCCTTGAGACGGTGGTTTTCTCGGTCCGTGGTGGTCCGAGGTCGTTCCCGCTGCACAGATTCATGCGCCAGGGCCCCCTGCAGATAATTCACTTTGGTTTATTGCGCTATCTCTAATAGCACCCGAGTTATCACCAGATATATATTGAATTTTCCCCTGACACTGGGTGTCCGGCCCCATGTGACTGTGGTTTTCTCAGAGCCTGGTGGTCCGAGGTCGTTCCCGCTTCCCAGATTCATGCGCTGGGGCCTCCTACAGACAGTGCACTTTGATTTATTGCGCTATCTGTAATAGCACCGGAGAAAGCTCCATATATATGCTGGATTTTTACATGACTTTGGGTGGCGGGTACCGAAAATCTGTAATTTTCTCGGCCCCTGGTGGTCCGATGTCGTTCCCGCTGGCCAGATTCATGCGCCAAGGCCTCGTACAGACAATGCACTTTGATTTATTTCGCTATCTGTAATAGCACCCGAGATATCACCAGATATATATCGGATTTTCCCCTGACACTGTGTGTCCGGCCCCATGAGACTGTGGTTTTCTCGGCCCCTGGTCGTCCGAGGTCGTTCCCGCTGAACAGATTCATGCGCCAGGGCCTCCTACAGACAATGCACTTTGATTTATTGCGCTATCTGTAATAGCACCCGAGATATCACCAGATATATATTGGATTTTACCCTGACCCTGAGTGTCCGGCCCCATGAGACGGTCGTTGTCTCGGCCCCTGGAGGTCCGAGGACGTTCCCGCTGCACAGATTAATGCGCCAGGGCCTCCTACAGGTCATGCACATTGATTTATTGCGCTATCTGTAATAGCTCCCGAGAATTCACCAGATATATATTGGATTTTTCCCTGACCCTGAGTGTCCGGCCCCATGAGACGGTGGTTGTCTCGCCCCTGGTGGTCCGAGGTCGTTCCCGCTGCACAGATTCATGCGCCAGGGCCTCCTACAGACAATGCACTTTGATTTATTGCGCCATCTGTAATAGCACCCGAGATATCACCAGATATATATTGGATTTTCCCCTGACCCTGAGTGTCTTGCCCCATGAGACTGTGGTTTTCTCGGCCCCTGGTGCTCCGAGGTCGTTCCCGTTAAACAGTTTCATGCGCCAGGGCCTCCTGCAGATAATTCACTTTGGTTTATGGCGCTATGTCTAATAGCACCCGAGATATCACCAGATATATATTGGATTTTCCCCTGACCCTGAGTGTCCGGCCACATGAGACTGTGGTTTTCTAGGCCCCTGGTGGTCCGAGGTCGTTCCCGCTGCACAGATTCATGCGCCAGGGCCTCCTACAGACAAGGCACTTTGGTTTATTGCGCTATCTCTAATAGCACCCGAGATATCACCAGATAAATATTGGATTTTCCCCTGACCCTGAGTGTCCGCCCCCTGAGACGGTGGTTTTCTCGGCCCCTGGTGGTCCGAGGTCGTCCCCGCTGGCTACATTTATGCGCCAGGGCCTCCTACAGACAATGCACTTTGATTTATTGCGCTATCTGTAATAGCACCCGAGATATCAACAGATATATATTGGATTTTCCCCTGACCCAGAGTGTCCGGCCCCATGAGACGGTGGTTTTCTCGGCCCCTGGTGGTCCGAGGTCGTTCCCGCTGCCCAGATTCATGCGCCACGGCCTCCTACAGACAATGCACTTTGATTTATTGCGCTATCTGTAATAGCACCCGAGATATCGCCAGGTATATATTGGATTTTCCCCTGAGCCTGAGTGTCCGGCCCCGTTAGACGGTGGTTTTCTCGGCCCCTGGTGGTCCGAGGTCGTTACCGCTGCCCAGATTCATGCGCCGGGGCCTCCTACAGACAGTGCACTTTGATTTATTGCGCTATCTGTAATAGCACCCGAGAAAGCTCCATTTATATGCTGGATTTTTACATGACTTTGGGTGGCGGATACCGAATATCTGTAATTTTCTCGGCCCCTGGTGGTCCGATGTCGTTCCCGCTGGCCAGATTCATGCGCCAGGGCCTCCTGCAGATAATTCACTTTGGTTTATTGCGCTATCTCTAATAGCACCCGAGATATCACCAGATATATATTGGATTTTTCCCTGACCCTGAGTGTCCGGCCCCATGAGACTGTGGTTTTCTCGGCCCCTGGTGGTCCGAGGTCGTTCCCGTTGGCCAGATTCAGGCGCCAGGGCCTCCTACTGACAATGCACTTTGATTTATTGCGCTATCTGTAATAGCACCCGAGATATCACCAGATATATATTGGATTTTTCCGTGACCCTTAGTGTCCGTCCCCATGAGACTGTGGTTTTCTCGGCCCCTGGTGGTCCGAGGTCGTTCCCGCTTCCCAGATTCATGCGCCGGGGCCTCCTACAGACAGTGCACTTTGATTTATTGCGCTATCTGTAATAGCACCGGAGAAAGCTCCATATATATGCTGGATTTTTACATGACTTTGGGTGGCGGATACCGAAAATCTGTAATTTTCTCGGCCCCTGGTGGTCCGAGGTCGTACCCGCTGCACAGATTCATGCGCCACGGCCTCCTACAGACAATGCACTTTGATTTATTGCGCTATCTCTAATAGCACCCGAGATATCGCCAGATATATATTGGATTTTCCCCCGAGCCTGAGTGTCCGGCCCCGTTAGACGGTGGTTTTCTAGGCCCCTGGTGGTCCGAGGTCGTTCCCGCTTTACAGATGCATGCACCAGGGCCGCCTACAGATAATTCACTTTGGTTTATTGCGCTATCTCCAATAGCACCCGAGATATCGCCAGATATATATTGGATTTTCCCCTGAGCCTGAGTGTCCGGCCCCGTTAGACCGTGGTTGTCACGGCCCCTGGTGGTCCGAGGTCGTTCCCGCTGCCCAGATCCATGCGCCAGGGCCTCCTACAGACAATGCACTTTGATTTGTTGCGCTATCTCTAATAGCACCCGAGATATCACCAGATATATATTGGATTTTTCCCTTACCCTGTGTGTCCGGCCCCATGAGACGGTGGTTTTCTCGGCCCCTGGTGGTCCTAGGTCGTTCCCGCTGCACAGATGCATGCGCCAGGGCCTCCTGCAGATAATTCACTTTGGCTTATTGCGCTATCTCTAATAGCACACGAGATATCACCAGATATATATTGGATTTTCCCCTGACCCTGAGTGGCCGCTCCCATGAGACGGTGGTCTTCTCGGCCCCTGGTGGTCCGAGGTCGTTCCCGCTGCCCAGATTCATGCGCCACGGCCTCCTACAGACAATGCACTTTGATTTCTTGCGCTATCTGTAATAGCACCCGAGATATCACCAGATATATATTGGATATTTCCCTCACCCTGAGTGTCCAGCCCCATGAGACGGTGGTTTTCTCGGCCCCTGGTGGTCAGAGGTCGTTCCCGCTGCACAGATTCATGCGCCAGGGCCTCCTACAGACAATGCACTTTGATTTATTGCGCTATCTGTAATAGGACCCGAGATATCACCACATATGTATTGGATTTTTCCCTGACCCAGAGTGTCCGGCCCCATGAGACGGTGGTTTTCTCGGCCCCTGGTAGTCCGAGGTCGTTCCCATTGCACAGATTCATGCGCCACGGCCTCCTACAGACAATGCACTTTGATTTATTGCGCTATCTCTAATAGCACCCGAGATATCGCCAGATATATATTGGATTTTCCCCTGAGCCTGAGTGTCCGGCCCCGTTAGGCGGTGGTTTTCTAGGCCCCTGGTGGTCCGAGGTCGTTCCCATTGCACAGATTCATGCGCCAGTGCCTCCTACAGACAATGCACCTTGATTTATTGCGCTATATGTGATAGCACCCGAGATATCACCAGATATATATTGGATTTTACCCTGACCCTGAGTGTCGGGCCCCATGAGACCGTGGTTGTCTCGGCCCCTGGTGGTCCGAGGTCGTTCCCGCTGCCCAGATCCATGCGCCAGGGCCTCCTACAGACAATGCACTTTGATTTGTTGCGCTATCTGTAATAGCACCCGAGATATCACCAGATATATATTGGATTTTTCCCTGACCCTGAGTGTCCGGCCCCATGAGACGGTGGTTTTCTCGGCCCGTGGTGGTCCGAGGTCGTTCCCGCTGCACAGATTCATGCGCCAGGGCCTCCTGCAGATAATTCACTTTGGTTTATTGCGCTATCTCCAATAGCACCCGAGATATCACCAGATATATATTGGATTTTTCCCTAACCCTGAGTGCCCGGCCCGCTGGGACGGTGGTTGTCTCGGCCCCTGGTGGTCGGAGGTCGTTCCCGCTGCACAGATGCATGCGCCAGGGCCTCCTACAGATAATTCACTTTGGTTTATTGCGCTATCTCCAATAGCACCCGGGATATCACCAGATATATATTGGATTTTTCCCTAATCCTGAGTGTCCGGCCCGATGGGACGGTGGTTGTCTCGGCCCCTGGTGGTCGGAGGTCGTTCCCGCTGCACAGATGCATGCGCCAGGGCCTCCTACAGATAATTCACTATGGTTTATTGCGCTATCTCCAATAGCACCCGAGATATCACCAGATATATATTGGATTTTCCCCTGACCCTAAGTGTCCGGCCCCATGAGACTGTGGTTTTCTCGGTCCCTGGTGGTCCGAGGTCGTTCCCGCTGCCCAGATTCATGCGCCAGGGCGTCCTGCAGATAATTCACTTTGGTTTATTGCGCTATCTGTACTAGCACCCGAGATATCACCAGATATATATTGGATTTTCCCCTGGCCCTGAGTGTCCGGCACCATGAGACGGTGGTTGTCTCGGCCCCTGGTGGTCGGAGGTTGTTCCCGCTGCACAGATGCATGCGCCAGGGCCTCCTACAGATAATTCACTTTGGCTTATTGCGCTATCTCTAATAGCACCCAAGATATCACCAGATATATATTGGATTTTTCCCTGACCCTGAGTGTCCGGCCCCATGAGACTGTGGTTTTTTCGGCCCCTGGTGGTCCGAGGTCGTTGCCGCTGCACAGATTCATGCGCCAGTGCCTGCTACAGACAATGCACTTTGATTTATTGCGCTATATGTAATAGCACCCGAGATATCACCTGATATATATTGGATTTTACCCTGACCATGAGTGTCGGGCCCCATGAGACCGTGGTTGTCTCGGCCCCTGGTGGTCCGAGGTCGTTCCCGCTGCCCAGATCCATGCGCCAGGGCCTCCTACAGACAATGCACTTTGATTTGTTGTGCGCTATCTGTAATAGCACCCGAGATATCACCAGATATATATTGGATTTTTCCCTGACCCTGAGTGTCCGGCCCCATGAGACGGTGGTTTTCTCGGCCCGTGGTGGTCCGAGGCCGTTCCCGCTGCACAGATTCATGCGCCAGGCCCTCCTGCAGATAATTCACTTTGGTTTATTGTGCTATCTCCAATAGCACCCGAGATATCACCAGATATATACTGGATTTTTCCCTAACCCTGAGTGTCCGGCCCGATGGGACGGTGGTTGTCTCGGCCCCTGGTGGTCCGAGGTCGTTCCCGCTGCCCAGATCCATGCGCCAGGGCCTCCTACAGACAATGCACTTTGATTTGTTGTACGCTATCTGTAATAGCACCCGAGATATCACCAGATATATATTGGATTTTTCCCTGACCCTGACTGTCCGGCCCCATGAGACGATGGTTTTCTCGGCCCCTGGTGGTCCGAGGTCGTTCCCGCTGCACAGATTCATGCTCCAGGGCCTCCTACAGACAATGCACTTTGATTTATTGCGCTATCTGTAATAGCACCCGAGATATCACCACATATGTATTGGATTTTTACCTGACCCAGAGTGTCCGGCCCCATGAGACGGTGGTTTTCTCGGCCCCTGGTGGTCCGAGGTCGTTCCCGCTGCCCAGATTCATGCGCCACGGCCTCCCACAGACAATGCACTTTGATTTATTGCGCTATCTGTAATAGCACCCGAGATATCACCAGATATATATTGGAAATTTCCCTCACCCTGAGTGTCCGGCCCCATGAGACTGTGGTTTTTTCGGCCCCTGGTGGTCCGAGGTCGTTCCCGCTGCACAGATTCATGCGCCACGGCCTCCTACAGACAATGCACTTTGATTTATTGCGCTATCTCTAATAGCACCCGAGATATCACCAGATATATATTGGATTTTTCCTTGACCCTGACAGTCCGGCCCCATTTGTCGATGGTTTTCTCGGTCCCTCGTTGTCCGAGGTCGATCCCGCTGCACAGATTCATGCGCCAGGGCCACCTGCAGATAACTCACTTTGGTTTATTGCGCTATCTCCAATAGCACCCGAGATATCACCAGATATATATTGGATTTTTCCCTAACCCTGAGTGTCCGGACCCATGAGACGGTGGTTTTCCCGCCCCCTGGTGTTCCGAGGTCGTTCCTGCTGCACAGATTCATGCGCCAGGGCCTCCTGCAGATAATTCACTATGGTCTATTGCGCTATCTCTAATAGCACCCGAGATATCACCGGATATATATTGGATTTTCCCCTGACCCTAAGTGTCCGGCCCCATGAGACTGTGGTTTTCTCGGCCCCTGGTGGTCCGAGGTCGTTCCTGCCGCTCAGATTCATGCGCCGGGGCCCCCTGCAGATAATACACTTTGGTTTATTGCGCTATCTCTAATAGCACCCGAGATATCACCAGATATATATTGGATTTTTCCGTGACCCTTAGTGTCCGTCCCCTTGAGACGGTGGTTTTCTCGGTCCGTGGTGGTCCGAGGTCGTTCCCGCTGCACAGATTCATGCGCCAGGGCCCCCTGCAGATAATTCACTTTGGTTTATTGCGCTATCTCTAATAGCACCCGAGTTATCACCAGATATATATTGAATTTTCCCCTGACACTGGGTGTCCGGCCCCATGTGACTGTGGTTTTCTCGGAGCCTGGTGGTCCGAGGTCGTTCCCGCTTCCCAGATTCATGCGCTGGGGCCTCCTACAGACAGTGCACTTTGATTTATTGCGCTATCTGTAATAGCACCGGAGAAAGCTCCATATATATGCTGGATTTTTACATGACATTGGGTGGCGGGTACCGAAAATCTGTAATTTTCTCGGCCCCTGGTGGTCCGATGTCGTTCCCGCTGGCCAGATTCATGCGCCAAGGCCTCGTACAGACAATGCACTTTGGTTTATTGCGCTATCTCTAATAGCACCTGAGTTATCACCAGATATATATTGAATTTTCCGCTGACACTGAGTGTCCGGCCCCATGAGACTGTGGTTTTCTCGGCCCCTGGTGGTCCGAGGTCGTTCCCGCTGCCCAGATTCATGCGCCAGGGCCTCCTGCAGATAATTTACTTTGGTTTATTGCGCTATCTCTAATAGCACCCGAGATATCACCAGATATATATCGGATTTTCCCCTGACACTGTGTGTCCGGCCCCATGAGACTGTGGTTTTCTCGGCCCCTGGTCGTCCGAGGTCATTCCCGCTGAACAGATTCATGCGCCAGGGCCTCCTACAGACAATGCACTTTGATTTATTGCGCTATCTGTAATAGCACCCGAGATATCACCAGATATATATTGGATTTTACCCTGACCCTGAGTGTCCGGCCCCATGAGACGGTCGTTGTCTCGGCGCCTGGAGGTCCGAGGACGTTCCCGCTGCACAGATTCATGCGCCAGGGCCTCCTACAGGTCATGCACATTGATTTATTGCGCTATCTGTAATAGCTCCCGAGAATTCACCAGATATATATTGGATTTTTCCCTGACCCTGAGTGTCCGGCCCCATGAGACGGTGGTTGTCTCGCCCCTGGTGGTCCGAGGTCGTTCCCGCTGCACAGATTCATGCGCCAGGGCCTCCTACAGACAATGCACTTTGATTTATTGCGCCATCTGTAATAGCACCCGAGATATCACCAGATATATATTGGATTTTCCCCTGACCCTGAGTGTCTTGCCCCATGAGACTGTGGTTTTCTCGGCCCCTGGTGGTCCGAGGTCGTTCCCGTTAAACAGTTTCATGCGCCAGGGCCTCCTGCAGATAATTCACTTTGGTTTATGGCGCTATGTCTAATAGCACCCGAGATATCACCAGATATATATTGGATTTTCCCCTGACCCTGAGTGTCCGGCCACATGAGACTGTGGTTTTCTAGGCCCCTGGTGGTCCGAGGTCCTTCCCGCTGCACAGATTCATGCGCCAGGGCCTCCTACAGACAAGGCACTTTGGATTATTGCGCTATCTCTAATAGCACCCGAGATATCACCAGATAAATATTGGATTTTCCCCTGACCCTGAGTGTCCGCCCCCTGAGACGGTGGTTTTCTCGGCCCCTGGTGGTCCGAGGTCGTCCCCGCTGGCTACATTTATGCGCCAGGGCCTCCTACAGACAATGCACTTTGATTTATTGCGCTATCTGTAATAGCACCCGAGATATCAACAGATATATATTGGATTTTCCCCTGACCCAGAGTGTCCGGCCCCATGAGACGGTGGTTTTCTCGGCCCCTGTTGGTCCGAGGTCGTTCCCGCTGCCCAGATTCATGCGCCACGGCCTCCTACAGACAATGCACTTTGATTTATTGCGCTATCTGTAATAGCACCCGAGATATCGCCAGGTATATATTGGATATTCCCCTGAGCCTGAGTGTCCGGCCCCGTTAGACGGTGGTTTTCTCGGCCCCTGGTGGTCCGACGTCGTTCCCGCTGCCCAGATTCATGCGCCGGGGCCTCCTACAGACAGTGCACTTTGATTTATTGCGCTATCTGTAATAGCACCCGAGAAAGCTCCATATATATGCTGGATTTTTACATGACTTTGGGTGGCGGATACCGAAAATCTGTAATTTTCTCGGCCCCTGGTGGTCCGATGTCGTTCCCGCTGGCCAGATTCATGCGCCAGGGCCTCCTGCAGATAATTCACTTTGGTTTATTGCGCTATCTCTAATAGCACCCGAGATATCACCAGATATATATTGGATTTTTCCCTGACCCTGAGTGTCCGGCCCCATGAGACTGTGGTTTTCTCGGCCCCTGGTGGTCCGAGGTCGTTCTCGTTCCACAGATTCATGCGCCAGGGCCTCCTGCAGATAATTCACTTTGGTTTATTGCGCTATCTCTAATAGCACCCAAGATATCACCAGATATATATTGAATTTTTCCCTGACGCTGAGTGTCCGGCCCCATGAGACTGTTGTTTTCTCGGCACCTGGTGGTCCGAGGTCGTTCCCGTTGCACAGATTCATGCGCCAGGGCCTCCTGCAGATAATTCACTTTGATTTATTGCGCTATCTGTAATAGCACCCGGGATATCACCAGATATATATTGGATTTTTCCCTGACCCTGAGTGTCCGGCCGAATGAGACTGTAGTTTTCTCGGCCCATGGTGGTCCGAGGGCGATCCTGCTGCACAGATTCATCCGGCAGGGCCGCCTACAGGCAATGCACTTTGATTTATTGCGCTATCTGTAATAGCACCCGAGATATCACCAGATAAATATTGGATTTTCCCCTGACCCTGAGTTTCCGGCCCCATGAGACGGTGGTTGTCACGGCCCCTGGTGGTCCGAGGTCGTTCCCGCTGGCCACATTCATGCGCCAGGGCCTCCTACAGACAATGCACTTTGATTTATTTCGCTATCTGTAATAGGACCCGAGATATCACCAGATATATATTGGATTTTCCCCAGACCCTGAGTGTCCGGCCGAATGAGACTGCAGTTTTCTCGGCCCATGGTGGTCCGAGGGCGATCCTGCTGCACAGATTCATCCGGCAGGGCCGCCTACAGGCAATGCACTTTGATTTATTGCGCTATCTGTAATAGCACCCGAGATATCACCAGATATATATTGGATTTTTCACTGTCCCTGAGTGTCCGGCCCCATGAGACGGTGGTTTTCTCGGCCCCTGGTGGTCCGAGGGCGTTCCTGCTGCACAGATTCTTCCGGCAGGGCCGCCTACAGGCAATGCACTTTGATTTATTGCGCTATCTCTAATAGCACCCGAGATATCACCAGATATATATTGGATTTTTCCCTGATCCTGAGTGTCCGACCCCATGAGACTGTGGTTTTCTCTGCCGATGGTGCTCCGAGGTCGTTCCCTCTGCACAGATTCATGCGCCAGGGCCTCCTACAGACAATGCACTTTGATTTATGGCGCTATCTCTAATAGCACCCGAGATATCACCAGATATATATTGGATTTTCCCCTGACCCTGAGTGTCCGGCCCCATGAGACGGTGGTTTTTTCGGCCCCTGGTGGTCCGAGGTCGTTCCCGCTGCACAGATTCGGGCGCCAGGGCCTCCTGCAGATAACTCACTATGGTTTATTGCGCTATCTCTAATAGCACCCGAGATATCACCAGATATATATTGGATTTTTCCCTGACCCTGAGTGTCCGGCCCCATGAGACGGTGGTTTTCTCGGCCCCTGGTGGTCCTAGGTCGTTCCCGCTGCACAGATGCATGCGCCAGGGCCTCCTGCAGATAATTCACTTTGGTTTATTGCGCTATCTCTAATAGCAGCCGAGATATCACCAGATATATATTGGATTTTACCCTGACTCTGAGTGTCCGGCCCCATGAGACGGTGCTTGTCTCGGCCCCTGGAGGTCCGAGGACGTTCCCGCAGCACAGATTCATGCGCCAGTGCCTCCTGCAGATAATTCACTTTGGTTTACTGCGCTATCTCTAATAGTACCCGAGATATCACCAGATATATATTGGATTTTGCCCTGACCCTGAGTGTCCGACCCCATGAGACTGTGGTTTTCTCTGCCGATGGTGGTCCGAGGTCGTTCCCGCTGCACAGATTCATGCGCCAGGGCCCCCTGCAGATAATTTACTTTGATTTATTGCGCTATCTCTAATAGCACCCGAGATATCACCAGATATATATAGGATTTCTCCCTGACCCTGACTGTCCGGCCCCATGAGACGGTGATTTTCTCGGCCCCTGGTGGTCCGAGGTCGTTCCCGCTGCACAGTTTCATGCGCCAGGGCCTCCTGCAGATAATTCACTTTGGTTTATTGCGCTATCTCTAATAGCACCCAAGATATCACCAGATATATATTGGATTTTTCCCTGACCCTGAGTGCCCGGCCCCATGAGACTGTGGTTTTCTCGGCCCCTGGTGGTCCGAGGTCGTTCTCGTTCCACAGATTCATGCGCCAGGGCCTCCTGCAGATAATTCAATTTGGTTTATTGCGCTATCTCTAATAGCACCCAAGATATCACCAGATATATATTGAATTTTTCCCTGACGCTGAGTGTCCGGCCCCATGAGACTGTGGTTTTCTCGGCACCTGGTGGTCCGAGGTCGTTCCCGTTGCACAGATTCATGCGCCAGGGCCTCCTGCAGATAATTCACTTTGATTTATTGCGCTATCTGTAATAGCACCCGGGATATCACCAGATATATATTGGATTTTTCCCTGACCCTGAGTGTCCGGCCGAATGAGACTGTAGTTTTCTCGGCCCATGGTGGTCCGAGGGCGATCCTGCTGCACAGATTCATCCGGCAGGGCCGCCTACAGGCAATGCACTTTGATTTATTGCGCTATCTGTAATAGCACCCGAGATATCACCAGATAAATATTGGATTTTCCCCTGACCCTGAGTTTCCGGCCCCATGAGACGGTGGTTGTCACGGCCCCTGGTGGTCCGAGGTCGTTCCCGCTGGCCACATTCATGCGCCAGGGCCTCCTACAGACAATGCACTTTGATTTATTTCGCTATCTGTAATAGGACCCGAGATATCACCAGATATATATTGGATTTTCCCCAGACCCTGAGTGTCCGGCCGAATGAGACTGTAGTTTTCTCGGCCCATGGTGGTCCGAGGGCGATCCTGCTGCACAGATTCATCCGGCAGGGCCGCCTACAGGCAATGCACTTTGATTTATTGCGCTATCTGTAATAGCACCCGAGATATCACCAGATATATATTGGATTTTTCACTGTCCCTGAGTGTCCGGCCCCATGAGACGGTGGTTTTCTCGGCCCCTGGTGGTCCGAGGGCGTTCCTGCTGCACAGATTCATCCGGCAGGGCCGCCTACAGGCAATGCACTTTGATTTATTGCGCTATCTCTAATAGCACCCGAGATATCACCAGATATATATTGGATTTTTCCCTGATCCTGAGTGTCCGACCCCATGAGACTGTGGTTTTCTCTGCCGATGGTGCTCCGAGGTCGTTCCCTCTGCACAGATTCATGCGCCAGGGCCTCCTACAGACAATGCACTTTGATTTATGGCGCTATCTCTAATAGCACCCGAGATATCACCAGATATATATTGGATTTTCCCCTAACCCTGAGTGTCCGGCCCCATGAGACGGTGGTTTTTTCGGCCCCTGGTGGTCCGAGGTCGTTCCCGCTGCACAGATTCGGGCGCCAGGGCCTCCTGCAGATAACCCACTATGGTTTATTGCGCTATCTCTAATAGCACCCGAGATATCACCAGATATATATTGGATTTTTCCCTGACCCTGAGTGTCCGGCCCCATGAGACTGTGGTTTTCTCGGCCCCTGGTGGTCCTAGGTCGTTCCCGCTGCACAGATGCATGCGCCAGGGCCTCCTGCAGATAATTCACTTTGGTTTATTGCGCTATCTCTAATAGCAGCCGAGATATCACCAGATATATATTGGATTTTACCCTGACTCTGAGTGTCCGGCCCCATGAGACGGTGCTTGTCTCGGCCCCTGGAGGTCCGAGGACGTTCCCGCAGCACAGATTCATGCGCCAGTGCCTCCTGCAGATAATTCACTTTGGTTTACTGCGCTATCTCTAATAGTACCCGAGATATCACCAGATATATATTGGATTTTGCCCTGACCCTGAGTGTCCGACCCCATGAGACTGTGGTTTTCTCTGCCGATGGTGGTCCGAGGTCGTTCCCGCTGCACAGATTCATGCGCCAGGGCCTCCTACAGACAATGCACTTTGATTTATTTCGCTATCTGTAATAGCACCCGAGATATCACCAGATATATATTGGATTTCACCCTGACTCTGAGTGTCCGGCCCCATGAGACTGTGGTTTTCTCGGCCCCTGGTGGTCCGAGGTCGTTCCCGTTGCACAGTTTCATGCGCCAGGGCCTCCTGTAGATAATTCACTTTGGTTTATTGCGCTATCTCTAATAGCACCCAAGATATCACCAGATATATATTGGATTTTCCCCTGACCCTGAGTGTCCGGCCCCATGAGACGGTGGTTGTCTCGGCCCCTGGTGGTCCGAGGTCGTTCCCGCCGCACAGATTCATGCGCCAGGGCCTCCTGCAGATAATTCACTTTGGTTTATTGCGCTATCTCTAATAGCAGCCGAGATATCACCAGATATATATTGGATTTTACCCTGACCCTGAGTGTCCGGCCCCATGAGACGGTGCTTGTCTCGGCCCCTGGAGGTCCGAGGACGTTCCCGCAGCAGAGATTCATGCGCCAGAGCCTCCTGCAGATAATTCACTTTGGTTTACTGCGCTATCTCTAATAGTACCCGAGATATCACCAGATATATATTGGATTTTGCCCTGACCCTGAGTGTCCGGCCCCATGAGACTGCGGTTTTCTCGACCCCTGGTGGTCTGAGGTCGTTCCCGCTGCACACATTCATGCGCCAGTGCCTCCTGCAGATAATTCACTTTGGTTTACTGCGCTATCTCTAATAGTACCCGAGATATCACCAGATATATATTGGATTTTTCCCTGACCCTGAGTGTCCGACCCCATGAGACTGTGGTTTTCTCTGCCGATGTTTGTCCGAGGTCGTTCCCGCTGCGCAGATTCATGCGCCAGGGCCTCCTACAGACAATGCACTTTGATTTATTGCGCTATCTCTAATAGCACCCGAGATATCACCAGATATATATTGGATTTTCCCCTGACCCTGAATGTCCGGCCCCATGAGACTGTGGTTTTCTCGGCCCCTGGTGGTCCGAAGTCGTGCCCGTTGCACAGATTCATGCGCCAGGGCCTCCTGTAGATAATTCACTTTGGTTTATTGCGCTATCTCTAATAGCACCCAAGATATCACCAGATATATATTGGATTTTCCCCTGACCCTGAGTGTCCGGCCCCATGAGACTGCGGTTTTCTCGACCCCTGGTGGTCTGAGGTCGTTCCCGCTGCACACATTCATGCGCCAGTGCCTCCTGCAGATAATTCACTTTGGTTTACTGCGCTATCTCTAATAGTACCCGAGATATCACCAGATATATATTGGATTTTTCCCTGACCCTGAGTGTCCGACCCCATGAGACTGTGGTTTTCTCTGCCGATGTTTGTCCGAGGTCGTTCCCGCTGCGCAGATTCATGCGCCAGGGCCTCCTGCAGATAATTCACTTTGGTTTATTGCGCTATCTCTAATAGCACCCGAGATATCACCAGATATATATTGGATTTTCCCCTGACCCTGAGTGACCGACCCCATGAGACTGTGGTTTTCTCGGCCCCTGGTGGTCCGAGGTCGTTCCCGCTGCACAGATTCATCCATCAGGGCCTCCTACAGACAATACACTTTGATTTATTGCGCTATCTGTAATAGCACCAGAGATATCACCAGATATATATTGGATTTTACCCTGACCCTGAGTGTCCGGCCCCATGAGACGGTGGTTTTCTCGGCCCCTGGTGGTCCTAGGTCGTTCCCGCTGCACAGATGCATGCGCCAGGGCCTCCTGCAGATAATTCACTTTGGTTTATTGTGCTGTATCTAATAGCACCCGAGATATCACCAGATATATATTGCATTTTCCCCTGACCCTGAGTGTCCGGCCTCATGAGACTGTGGTTTTCTCGGCCCCTGGTGGTCCGAGGTCGTTCCCGTTGCACAGATTCATGCGCCAGGGCCTCCTGCAGATAATTCACTTTGGTTTATTGCGCTATCTCTAATAGCAGCCGAGATATCACCAGATATATATTGGATTTTCCCCTCACCCTGAGTGACCGACCCCATGAGACTGTGGTTTTCTCGGCCCCTGGTGGTCCGAGGTCGTTCCCGCTGCACAGATTCATCCATCAGGGCCTCCTACAGACAATGCACTTTGATTTATTGCGCTATCTGTAATAGCACCAGAGATATCACCAGATATATATTGGATTTTACCCTGACCCTGAGTGTCCGGCCCCATGAGACTGTGGTTTTCTCGGCCCCTGGTGGTCCGAGGTCGTTCTCGTTCCACAGATTCATGCGCCAGGGCCTCCTGCAGATAATTCACTTTGGTTTATTGCGCTATCTCTAATAGCACCCAAGATATCACCAGATATATATTGAATTTTTCCCTGACGCTGAGTGTCCGGCCCCATGAGACTGTGGTTTTCTCGGCACCTGGTGGTCCGAGGTCGTTCCCGTTGCACAGATTCATGCGCCAGGGCCTCCTGCAGATAATTCACTTTGATTTATTGCGCTATCTGTAATAGCACCCGAGATATCACCAGATAAATATTGGATTTTCCCCTGACCCTGAGTTTCCGGCCCCATGAGACGGTGGTTGTCACGGCCCCTGGTGGTCCGAGGTCGTTCCCGCTGGCCACATTCATGCGCCAGGGCCTCCTACTGACAATGCACTTTGATTTATTTCGCTATCTGTAATAGGACCCGAGATATCACCAGATATATATTGGATTTTCCCCAGACCCTGAGTGTCCGGCCGAATGAGACTGTAGTTTTCTCGGCCCATGGTGGTCCGAGGACGATCCTGCTGCACAGATTCATCCGGCAGGGCCGCCTACAGGCAATGCACTTTGATTTATTGCGCTATCTCTAATAGCACCCGAGATATCACCAGATATATATTGGATTTTGCCCTGACCCTGAGTGTCCGACCCCATGAGACTGTGGTTTTCTCTGCCGATGGTGGTCCGAGGTCGTTCCCGCTGCACAGATTCATGCGCCAGGGCCTCCTACAGACAATGCACTTTGATTTATTTCGCTATCTGTAATAGCACCCAAGATATCACCAGATATATATTGGATTTCACCCTGACTCTGAGTGTCCGGCCCCATGAGACTGTGGTTTTCTCGGCCCCTGGTGGTCCGAGGTCGTTCCCGTTGCACAGTTTCATGCGCCAGGGCCTCCTGTAGATAATTCACTTTGGTTTATTGCGCTATCTCTAATAGCACCCAAGATATCACCAGATATATATTGGATTTTCCCCTGACCCTGAGTGTCCGGCCCCATGAGACTGCGGTTTTCTCGACCCCTGGTGGTCTGAGGTCGTTCCCGCTGCACACATTCATGCGCCAGTGCCTCCTGCAGATAATTCACTTTGGTTTACTGCGCTATCTCTAATAGTACCCGAGATATCACCAGATATATATTGGATCTTTCCCTGACCCTGAGTGTCCGACCCCATGAGACTGTGGTTTTCTCTGCCGATGTTTGTCCGAGGTCGTTCCCGCTGCGCAGATTCATGCGCCAGGGCCTCCTGCAGATAATTCACTTTGGTTTATTGCGCTATCTCTAATAGCACCCGAGATATCACCAGATATATATTGGATTTTCCCCTGACCCTGAGTGTCCGGCCCCATGAGACTGTGGTTTTCTCGGCCCCTGGTGGTCCGAGGTCGTTCCCGTTGCACAGATTCATGCGCCAGGGCCTCCTGCAGATAATTCACTTTGGTTTATTGCGCTGTCTCTAATAGCAGCCGAGATATCACCAGATATATATTGGATTTTCCCCTGACCCTGAGTGTCCGGCCCCATGAGACTGTGGTTTTCTCGGCCCCTGGTGGTCCGAGATCGTTCCCGTTGCACAGATTCATGCGCCAGGGCCTCCTGCAGATAATTCACTTTGGTTTATTGCGCTATCTCTAATAGCAGCCGAGATATCACCAGATATATATTGGATTTTCCCCTGACCCTGAGTGACGGACCCCATGAGACTGTGGTTTTCTCGGCCCCTGGTGGTCCGAGGTCGTTCCCGCTGCACAGATTCATCCATCAGGGCCTCCTACAGACAATACACTTTGATTTATTGCGCTATCTGTAATAGCACCAGAGATATCGCCAGATATATATTGGATTTTACCCTGACCCTGAGTGTCCGGCCCCATGAGACGGTGGTTTTCTCGGCCCCTGGTGGTACGAGGTCGTTCCCGCTGCACAGATTCGGGCGCCAGGGCCTCCTGCAGATAACTCACTATGGTTTATTGCGCTATCTCTAATAGCACCCGAGATATCACCAGATAGATATTGGATTTTTCCCTGACCCTGAGTGTCCGGCCCCATGAGACGGTGGTTTTCTCGGCCCCTGGTGGTCCTAGGTCGTTCCCGCTGCACAGATGCATGCGCCAGGGCCTCCTGCAGATAATTCACTTTGGTTTATTGTGCTGTATCTAATAGCACCCGAGATATCACCAGATATATATTGGATTTTACCCTGACCCTGAGTGTCCGGCCCCATGAGACTGTGGTTTTCTCGGCCCCTGGTGGTCCGAGGTCGTTCCCGTTGCACAGATTCATGCGCCAGGGCCTCCTGCAGATAATTCACTTTGGTTTATTGCGCTATCTCTAATAGCAGCCGAGATATCACCAGATATATATTGGATTTTCCCCTCACCCTGAGTGACCGACCCCATGAGACTGTGGTTTTCTCGGCCCCTGGTGGTCCGAGGTCGTTCCCGCTGCACAGATTCATCCATCAGGGCCTCCTACAGACAATGTACTTTGATTTATTGCGCTATCTGTAATAGCACCAGAGATATCACCAGATATATATTGGATTTTACCCTGACCCTGATTGTCCGGCCCCATGAGACTGTGGTTTTCTCGGCCCCTGGTGGTCCGAGGTCGTTCTCGTTCCACAGATTCATGCGCCAGGGCCTCCTGCAGATAATTCACTTTGGTTTATTGCGCTATCTCTAATAGCACCCAAGATATCACCAGATATATATTGAATTTTTCCCTGACGCTGAGTGTCCGGCCCCATGAGACTGTGGTTTTCTCGGCACCTGGTGGTCCGAGGTCGTTCCCGTTGCACAGATTCATGCGCCAGGGCCTCCTGCAGATAATTCACTTTGATTTATTGCGCTATCTGTAATAGCACCCGGGATATCACCAGATATATATTGGATTTTTCCCTGACCCTGAGTGTCCGGCCGAATGAGACTGTAGTTTTCTCGGCCCATGGTGGTCCGAGGGCGATCCTGCTGCACAGATTCATCCGGCAGGGCCGCCTACAGGCAATGCACTTTGATTTATTGCGCTATCTGTAATAGCACCCGAGATATCACCAGATAAATATTGGATTTTCCCCTGACCCTGAGTTTCCGGCCCCATGAGACGGTGGTTGTCACGGCGCCTGGTGGTCCGAGGTCGTTCCCGCTGGCCACATTCATGCGCCAGGGCCTCCTACTGACAATGCACTTTGATTTATTTCGCTATCTGTAATAGGACCCGAGATATCACCAGATATATATTGGATTTTCCCCAGACCCTGAGTGTCCGGCCGAATGAGACTGTAGTTTTCTCGGCCCATGGTGGTCCGAGGGCGATCCTGCTGCACAGATTCATCCGGCAGGGCCGCCTACAGGCAATGCACTTTGATTTATTGCGCTATCTGTAATAGCACCCGAGATATCACCAGATATATATTGGATTTTTCACTGTCCCTGAGTGTCCGGCCCCATGAGACGGTGGTTTTCTCGGCCCCTGGTGGTCCGAGGGCGTTCCTGCTGCACAGATTCATCCGGCAGGGCCGCCTACAGGCAATGCACTTTGATTTATTGCGCTATCTCTAATAGCACCCGAGATATCACCAGATATATATTGGATTTTTCCCTGACCCTGAGTGTCCGGCCCCATGAGACTGTGGTTTTCTCGGCCCCTGGTGGTCCGAGGTCGTTCCCGTTGCACAGATTCATGCGCCAGGGCCTCCTGCAGATAACTCACTATGGTTTATTGCGCTATCTCTAATAGCACCCGAGATATCACCAGATAGATATTGGATTTTTCCCTGACCCTGAGTGTCCGGCCCCATGAGACGGTGGTTTTCTCGGCCCCTGGTGGTCCGAGGTCGTTCCCGCTGCACAGATTCATCCATCAGGGCCTCCTACAGACAATGCACTTTGATTTATTGCGCTATCTGTAATAGCACCAGAGATATCACCAGATATATATTGGATTTTACCCTGACCCTGAGTGTCCGGCCCCATGAGACTGTGGTTTTCTCGGCCCCTGGTGGTCCGAGGTCGTTCTCGTTCCACAGATTCATGCGCCAGGGCCTCCTGCAGATAATTCACTTTGGTTTATTGCGCTATCTCTAATAGCACCCAAGATATCACCAGATATATATTGAATTTTTCCCTGACGCTGAGTGTCCGGCCCCATGAGACTGTGGTTTTCTCGGCACCTGGTGGTCCGAGGTCGTTCCCGTTGCACAGATTCATGCGCCAGGGCCTCCTGCAGATAATTCACTTTGATTTATTGCGCTATCTGTAATAGCACCCGGGATATCACCAGATATATATTGGATTTTTCCCTGACCCTGAGTGTCCGGCCCCATGAGACTGTGGTTTTCTCGGCCCCTGGTGGTCCGAGGTCGTTCCCGTTGCACAGATTCGGGCGCCAGGGCCTCCTGCAGATAACTCACTATGGTTTATTGCGCTATCTCTAATAGCACCCGAGATATCACCAGATAGATATTGGATTTTTCCCTGACCCTGAGTGTCCGGCCCCATGAGACGGTGGTTTTCTCGGCCCCTGGTGGTCCTAGGTCGTTCCCGCTGCACAGATGCATGCGCCAGGGCCTCCTGCAGATAATTCACTTTGGTTTATTGTGCTGTATCTAATAGCAGCCGAGATATCACCAGATATATATTGGATTTTCCCCTCACCCTGAGTGACCGACCCCATGAGACTGTGGTTTTCTCGGCCCCTGGTGGTCCGAGGTCGTTCCCGCTGCACAGATTCATCCATCAGGGCCTCCTACAGACAATGCACTTTGATTTATTGCGCTATCTGTAATAGAACCAGAGATATCACCAGATATATATTGGATTTTACCCTGACCCTGAGTGTCCGGCCCCATGAGACTGTGGTTTTCTCGGCCCCTGGTGGTCCGAGGTCGTTCTCGTTCCACAGATTCATGCGCCAGGCCTCCTGCAGATAATTCACTTTGGTTTATTGCGCTATCTCTAATAGCACCCAAGATATCACCAGATATATATTGAATTTTTCCCTGACGCTGAGTGTCCGGCCCCATGAGACTGTGGTTTTCTCGGCACCTGGTGGTCCGAGGTCGTTCCCGTTGCACAGATTCATGCGCCAGGGCCTCCTGCAGATAATTCACTTTGATTTATTGCGCTATCTGTAATAGCACCCGGGATATCACCAGATATATATTGGATTTTTCCCTGACCCTGAGTGTCCGGCCGAATGAGACTGTAGTTTTCTCGGCCCATGGTGGTCCGAGGGCGATCCTGCTGCACAGATTCATCCGGCAGGGCCGCCTACAGGCAATGCACTTTGATTTATTGCGCTATCTGTAATAGCACCCGAGATATCACCAGATAAATATTGGATTTTCCCCTGACCCTGAGTTTCCGGCCCCATGAGACGGTGGTTGTCACGGCCCCTGGTGGTCCGAGGTCGTTCCCGCTAGCCACATTCATGCGCCAGGGCCTCCTACTGACAATGCACTTTGATTTATTTCGCTATCTGTAATAGGACCCGAGATATCACCAGATATATATTGGATTTTCCCCAGACCCTGAGTGTCCGGCCGAATGAGACTGTAGTTTTCTCGGCCCATGGTGGTCCGAGGGCGATCCTGCTGCACAGATTCATGCGCCAGGGCCTCCTACAGACAATGCACTTTGATTTATTGCGCTATCTCTAATAGCACCCGAGATATCACCAGATATATATTGGATTTTCCCCTGACCCTGAGTGTCCGGCCCCATGAGACGGTGGTTTTTTCGGCCCCTGGTGGTCCGAGGTCGTTCCCGCTGCACAGATTCGGGCGCCAGGGCCTCCTGCAGATAACTCACTATGGTTTATTGCGCTATCTCTAATAGCACCCGAGATATCACCAGATATATATTGGATTTTACCCTGACCCTGAGTGTCCGGCCCCATGAGACGGTGCTTGTCTCGGCCCCTGGAGGTCCGAGGACGTTCCCGCAGCACAGATTCATGCGCCAGTGCCTCCTGCAGATAATTCACTTTGGTTTACTGCGCTATCTCTAATAGTACCCGAGATATCACCAGATATATATTGGATTTTGCCCTGACCCTGAGTGTCCGACCCCATTAGACTGTGGTTTTCTCTGCCGATGGCGGTCCGAGGTCGTTCCCGCTGCACAGATTCATGCGCCAGGGCCTCCTACAGACAATGCACTTTGATTTATTTCGCTATCTGTAATAGCACCCGAGATATCACCAGATATATATTGGATTTCACCCTGACTCTGAGTGTCCGGCCCCATGAGACTGTGGTTTTCTCGGCCCCTGGTGGTCCGAGGTCGTTCCCGTTGCACAGTTTCATGCGCCAGGGCCTCCTGTAGATAATCCACTTTGGTTTATTGCGCTATCTCTAATAGCACCCAAGATATCACCAGATATATATTGGATTTTGCCCTGACCCTGAGTGTCCGGCCCCATGAGACTGCGGTTTTCTCGGCCCCTGGTGGTCTGAGGTCGTTCCCGCTGCACACATTCATGCGCCAGTGCCTCCTGCAGATAATTCACTTTGGTTTACTGCGCTATCTCTAATAGTACCCGAGATATCACCAGATATATATTGGATTTTTCCCTGACCCTGAGTGTCCGACCCCATGAGACTGTGGTTTTCTCTGCCGATGTTTGTCCGAGGTCGTTCCCGCTGCGCAGATTCATGCGCCAGGGCCTCCTACAGACAATACACTTTGATTTATTGCGCTATCTCTAATAGCACCCGAGATATCACCAGATATATATTGGATTTTCCCCTGACCCTGAATGTCCGGCCCCATGATACTGTGGTTTTCTCGGCCCCTGGTGGTCCGAAGTCGTGCCCGTTGTACAGATTCATGCGCCAGGGCCTCCTGCAGATAATTCACTTTGGTTTATTGCGCTATCTCTAATAGCACCCGAGATATCACCAGATATATATTGGATTTTCCCCTGACCCTGAGTGTCCGGCCCCATGAGACTGTGGTTTTCTCGGCCCCTGGTGGTCCGAGGTCGTTCCCGTTGCACAGATTCATGCGCCAGGGCCTCCTGCAGATAATTCACTTTGGTTTATTGCGCTATCTCTAATAGCAGCCGAGATATCACCAGATATATATTGGATTTTCCCCTGACCCTGAGTGTCCGGCCCCATGAGACTGTGGTTTTCTCGGCCCCTGGTGGTCCGAGGTCGTTCCCGCTGCACAGATTCGGGCGCCAGGGCCTCCTGCAGATAACTCACTATGGTTTATTGCGGTATCTCTAATAGCACCCGAGATATCACCAGATAGATATTGGATTTTTCCCTGACCCTGAGTGTCCGGCCCCATGAGACGGTGGTTTTCTCGGCCCCTGGTGGTCCTAGGTCGTTCCCGCTGCACAGATGCATGCGCCAGGGCCTCCTGCAGATAATTCACTTTGGTTTATTGTGCTGTATCTAATAGCACCCGAGATATCACCAGATATATATTGGATTTTCCCCTGACCCTGAGTGTCCGGCCCCATGAGACTGTGGTTTTCTCGGCCCCTGGTGGTCCGAGGTCGTTCCCGTTGCACAGATTCATGCGCCAGGGCCTCCTGCAGATAATTCACTTTGGTTTATTGCGCTATCTGTAATAGCACCCGGGATATCACCAGATATATATTGGATTTTTCCCTGACCCTGAGTGTCCGGCCGAATGAGACTGTAGTTTTCTCGGCCCATGGTGGTCCGAGGGCGATCCTGCTGCACAGATTCATCCGGCAGGGCCGCCTACAGGCAATGCACTTTGATTTATTGCGCTATCTGTAATAGCACCCGAGATATCACCAGATAAATATTGGATTTTCCCCTGACCCTGAGTTTCCGGCCCCATGAGACGGTGGTTGTCACGGCCCCTGGTGGTCCGAGGTCGTTCCCGCTGGCCACATTCATGCGCCAGGGCCTCCTACTGACAATGCACTTTGATTTATTTCGCTATCTGTAATAGGACCCGAGATATCACCAGATATATATTGGATTTTCCCCAGACCCTGAGTGTCCGGCCGAATGAGACTGTAGTTTTCTCGGCCCCTGGTGGTCTGAGGTCGTTCCCGCTGGACACATTCATGCGCCAGTGCCTCCTGCAGATAATTCAATTTGGTTTACTGCGCTATCTCTAATAGTACCCGAGATATCACCAGATATATATTGGATTTTTCCCTGACCCTGAGTGTCCGACCCCATGAGACTGTGGTTTTCTCTGCCGATGTTTGTCCGAGGTCGTTCCCGCTGCGCAGATTCATGCGCCAGGGCCTCCTACAGACAATGCACTTTGATTTATTGCGCTATCTCTAATAGCACCCGAGATATCACCAGATATATATTGGATTTTCCCCTGACCCTGAATGTCCGGCCCCATGATACTGTGGTTTTCTCGGCCCCTGGTGGTCCGAAGTCGTGCCCGTTGTACAGATTCATGCGCCAGGGCCTCCTGCAGATAATTCACTTTGGTTTATTGCGCTATCTCTAATAGCACCCGAGATATCACCAGATATATATTGGATTTTCCCCTGACCCTGAGTGTCCGGCCCCATGAGACTATGGTTTTCTCGGCCCCTGGTGGTCCGAGGTCGTTCCCGTTGCACAGATTCATGCGCCAGGGCCTCCTGCAGATAATTCACTTTGGTTTATTGCGCTATCTCTAATAGCAGCCGAGATATCACCAGATATATATTGGATTTTCCCCTGACCCTGAGTGTCCGGCCCCATGAGACTGTGGTTTTCTCGGCCCCTGGTGGTCCGAGGTCGTTCCCGCTGCACAGATTCGGGCGCCAGGGCCTCCTGCAGATAACTCACTATGGTTTATTGCGCTATCTCTAATAGCACCCGAGATATCACCAGATAGATATTGGATTTTTCCCTGACCCTGAGTGTCCGGCCCCATGAGACGGTGGTTTTCTCGGCCCCTGGTGGTCCTAGGTCGTTCCCGCTGCACAGATGCATGCGCCAGGGCCTCCTGCAGATAATTCACTTTGGTTTATTGTGCTGTATCTAATAGCACCCGAGATATCACCAGATATATATTGGATTTTCCCCTGACCCTGAGTGTCCGGCCCCATGAGACTGTGGTTTTCTCGGCCACTGGTGGTCCGAGGTCGTTCCCGTTGCACAGATTCATGCGCCAGGGCCTCCTGCAGATAATTCACTTTGGTTTATTGCGCTATCTCTAATAGCAGCCGAGATATCACCAGATATATATTGGATTTTCCCCTCACCCTGAGTGACCGACCCCATGAGACTGTGGTTTTCTCGGCCCCTGGTGGTCCGAGGTCGATCCCGCTGCACAGATTCATCCATCAGGGCCTCCTACAGACAATGCACTTTGATTTATTGCGCTATCTGTAATAGCACCAGAGATATCACCAGATATATATTGGATTTTACCCTGACCCTGAGTGTCCGGCCCCATGAGACGGTGGTTTTCTCGGCCCCTGGTGGTCCTAGGTCGTTCCCGCTGCAGAGATTCGTGCGCCAGGGCCTCCTACAGACAATGCACTTTGGTTTACTGCGCTATCTCGAATAGTACCCGAGATATCACCAGATATATATTGGATTTTTCACTGACCCTGAGTGTCCGGCCCCATGAGACGGTGGTTTTCTCGGCCCCTGGTGGTCCTAGGTCGTTCCCGCTGCACAGATGCATGCGCCAGGACCTCCTGCAGATAATTCACTTTGGTTTATTGCGCTGTATCTAATAGCACCCGAGATATCACCAGATATATATTGGATTTTCCCTGACCCTGAGTGTCCGGCCCCATTTGACTGTGGTTTTCTCGGCCCCTGGTGGTCCGAGGTCGTTCCCGCTGCCCAGATTCATGCGCCAGGGCCTCCTGCAGATAATTCACTTTGGTTTATTGCGCTGTATCTAATAGCACCCGAGATATCACCAGATATATATTGGATTTTCCCCTGACCCTAAGTGTCCGGCCCCATGAGACAGTGGTTTTCTCGGCCCCTGGTGGACCGAGGTCGTTCCCGCTGCCCAGATTCATGCGCCAGGGCCTCCTACAGACAATGCACTTTGATTTATTGCGCTATCTCTAATAGCACCCGAGATATCACCTGATATATATTGGATTTTCCCCTGACGCTGAGTGTCCGGCCCCATGAGACTGTGGTTTTCTCGGCCCCTGGTGGTCCGCTGTCGTTCCCGCTGCACAGATTCGTGTGCCAGGGCCTCCTACAGACAATGCACTTTGATTTATTGCGCTATCTGTAATAGCACCAGAGATATCACCAGATATATATTGGGTTTTTCCCTGACCCTGAGTGTCCGACCCCATGAGACTGTGGTTTTCTCTGCCGATGTTGGTCCGAGGTCGTACCCGCTGCCCAGATTCATGCGCCAGGGCCTCCTACAGACAATGCACTTTGGTTTACTGCGCTATCTAGAATAGTACCCGAGATATCACCAGATATATATTGGATTTTTCACTGACCCTGAGTGCCCGGCCCCTCGGGACGGTGGTTTTCTCGGCCCCTGGTGGTCCGCTGTCGTTCCCGCTGCACAGATTCGTGTGCCAGGGCCTCCTACAGACAATGCACTTTGATTTATTGCGCTATCTGTAATAGCACCAGAGATATCACCAGATATATATTGGGTTTTTCCCTGACCCTGAGTGTCCGACCCCATGAGACTGTGGTTTTCTCTGCCGATGTTGGTCCGAGGTCGTTCCCGCTGCCCAGATTCATGCGCCAGGGCCTCCTACAGACAATGCACTTTGGTTTACTGCGCTATCTCGAATAGTACCCGAGATATCACCAGATATATATTGGATTTTTCACTGACCCTGAGTGCCCGGCCCCATGAGACGGTGGTTTTCTCGGCCCCTGGTGGTCCGAGGTCGTTCCCGCTGTACAGATTCATGCGCCAGGGCCTCCTACAGACAATGCTCTTTGATTTATTGCGCTATCTGTAATAGCACCCGAGATATCACCAGATATATATTGGATTTTTCACTGACCCTGAGTGCCCGGCCCCATGAGACGGTGGTTTTCTCGGCCCCTGGTGGTCCGAGGTCGTTCCCGCTGTACAGATTCATGCGCCAGGGCCTGCTACAGACAATGCACTTTGATTTATTGCGCTATATGTAATAGCACCCGAGATATCACCAGATATATATTGGATTTTACCCTGACCCTGAGTGTCCGGCCCCATGAGACGGTGGTTGTCTCGGCCCCTGGTGGTCCGAGGTCGTTCCCGCTGCACAGATTCATGCGCCAGGGCCTCCTGCAGATCATTCACTTTGGTTTATTGCGCTATCTCTAATAGCACCCAAGATATCACCAGATATATATTGGATTTTTCCCTGACCCTGAGTGTCCGAACCCATGAGACTGTGGTTTTCTCTGCCGATGTTGGTCCGAGGTGGTTCCCGCTGCACAGATTCATGCGCCAGGGCCTCCTACAGACAATGCACTTTGATTTATTGCGCTATCTCTAATAGCACCCGAGATATCACCAGATATATATTGGATTTTTCCGTGACCCTTAGTGTCCGTCCCCATGAGACGGTGGTTTTCTCGGTCCGTGGTGGTCCGAGGTCGTTCCCGCTGCACAGATTCATGCGCCAGGGCCTCCCGCAGACAAAGTACTTTGATTTATTGCGCTATCTGTAATAGCACCCGAGATATCTCCAGATATATATTGGATTTTTCACTGACCCTGAGTGCCCGGCCCCATGAGATGGTGGTTGTCTCGGCCCCTGGTGTTCCGAGGTCGTTCCCGCTGCACAGATTCATGCGCCAGGGCCTCCTGCAGATCATTCACTTTGGTTTATTGCGCTATCTCTAATAGCACCCAAGATATCATCAGATATATATTGGATTTTTCCCTGACCCTGAGTGTCCGAACCCATGAGACTGTGGTTTTCTCTGCCGATGTTGGTCCGAGGTGGTTCCCGCTGCACAGATTCATGCACCAGGGCCTCCTACAGACAATGCACTTTGATTTATTGCGCTATCTCTAATAGCACCCGAGATATCACCAGATATATATTGGATTTTTCCGTGACCCTTAGTGTCCGTCCCCATGAGACGGTGGTTTTCTCGGTCCGTGGTGGTCCGAGGTCGTTCCCGCTGCACAGATTCATGCGCCAGGGCCTCCCGCAGACAAAGTACTTTGATTTATTGCGCTATCTGTAATAGCACCCGAGATATCTCCAGATATATATTGGATTTTTCACTGACCCTGAGTGCCCGGCCCCATGAGATGGTGGTTGTCTCGGCCCCTGGTGGTCCGAGGTCGTTCCCGCTGCACAGATTCATGCGCCAGGGCCTCCTGCAGATAATTCACTTTGGTTCATTGCGCTATCTCTAAGAGCCCCCGAGATATCGCCAGATATATATTGGATTTTCCCCTGACCCTGAATGTCCGGACCCATGAGACTGTGGTTTTCTCGGCCCCTGGTGGTCCGAGGTCGTTCCCGCTGCACAGATTCATGCGTCAGGGCCTCCTACAGATAATTCGCTTTGGTTTAGTGCGCTATCTCTAATAGCACCCGAGATATCACCAGATATATATTGGATTTTTCACTGACCCTGACAGTCCGGCCCCATGTGTCGGTGGTTTTCTCGGCCCCTGGTTTTCCGAGGCCGTTCCCACAGCACAGATTCATGCGCCAAGGCCCCTGCAGATAATTCACTTTGGTTTAGTGCGCTATCTGTAAGAGCACCCGAGATATCACCAGATATATATTGGATTTTGCCCTGACCCTGAGTGTCCGTCCCCATGAGACGGTGGTTTTCTCGGTCCGTGGTGGTCCGAGGTCGTTCCCGCTGCACAGATTCATGCGCCAGGGCCTCCCGCAGACAAAGTACTTTGATTTATTGCGCTATCTGTAATAGCACCCGAGATATCTCCAGATATATATTGGATTTTTCACTGACCCTGAGTGTCCGACCCCATGAGACTGTGGTTTTCTCTGCCGATGTTGGTCCGAGGTCGTTCCCGCTGCACAGATTCATGCGCCAGGGCCTCCTACAGACAATGCACTTTGATTTATTGCGCTATCTCTAATAGCACCCAAGATATCAGCAGATATATATTGGATTTTTCCCTGGCCCTGAGTGTCCGAACACATGAGACTGTGGTTTTCTCTGCCGATGTTGGTCCGAGGTCGTTCCCGCTGCACAGATTCATGCGCCAGGGCCTCCTGCAGATAATTCACTTTGGTTTATTGCGCTATCTCTAATAGCACCCGAGATATCACCAGATATATATTGGATTTTTCCCTGACCCTGAGTGTCCGGCCCCATGAGACGGTGGTTTTCTCGGCCCCTGGTGGTCCGAGGTTGTTCCCGCTGTACAGAGTCATGCGCCAGGGCCTTCTGCAGATAATTCACTTTGGGTTATTGCGCTATCTGTAATAGCACCCGACATATCACCAGATATATATTGTATTTTTCCCTGACCCTGAGTGTCCGGCCCCATGAGACTGCGGTTTTCTCGGCCCCTGGTGGTCTGAGGTCGCTCCCGCTGCACACATTCATGCGCCAGTGCCTCCTGCAGATAATTCACTTTGGTTTACTGCGCTATCTCTAATAGTACCCGAGATATCACCAGATATATATTGGATTTTTCCCTGACCCTGAGTGTCCGACCCCATGAGACTGTGGTTTTCTCTGCCGATGTTGGTCCGAGGTCGTTCCCGCTGCACAGATTCATGCGCCAGGGCCTCCTACAGACAATGCACTTTGATTTATTGCGCTATCTCTAATAGCACCCGAGATATCACCAGATATATATTGGATTTTCCCCTGACCCTGAGTGTCCGGCCCCATGAGACTGTGGTTTTCTCGGCCCCTGGTGGTCCGAGGTCGTGCCCGTTGCACAGATTCATGCGCCAGGGCCTCCTGCAGATAATTCACTTTGGTTTATTGCGCTATCTCTAATAGCACCCGAGATATCACCAGATATATATTGGATTTTCCCCTGACCCTGAGTGTCTGGCCACATGAGACTGTGGTTTTCTCGGCCCCTGGTGGTCCGAGGTCGTTCCCGCTGCACAGATTCATCCATCAGGGCCTCCTACAGACAATGCACTTTGATTTATTGCGCTATCTGTAATAGCACACGAGATATCACCAGATATATATTGGATTTTCCCCTGACCCTGAGTGTCCGGCCCCATGAGACTGTGGTATTCTCGGCCCCTGGTGGTCCGAGGTCGTTCCCGCTGCACAGATTCATGCGCCAGGGCCTCCTGCAGATAATTCACTTGAGTTTATTGCGCTATCTCTAATAGCACCCGAGATATCACCAGATATATATTGGATTTTTCCCTGACCCTGAGTGTCCGGCCCCATGAGACTGCGGTTTTCTCGGCCCCTGGTGGTCTGAGGTCGCTCCCGCTGCACACATTCATGCGCCAGTGCCTCCTGCAGATAATTCACTTTGGTTTACTGCGCTATCTCTAATAGTACCCGAGATATCACCAGATATATATTGGATTTTTCCCTGACCCTGAGTGTCCGACCCCATGAGACTGTGGTTTTCTCTGCCGATGTTGGTCCGAGGTCGTTCCCGCTGCACAGATTCATGCGCCAGGGCCTCCTACAGACAATGCACTTTGATTTATTGCGCTATCTCTAATAGCACCCGAGATATCACCAGATATATATTGGATTTTCCCCTGACCCTGAGTGTCCGGCCCCATGAGACTGTGGTTTTCTCGGCCCCTGGTGGTCCGAGGTCGTGCCCGTTGCACAGATTCATGCGCCAGGGCCTCCTGCAGATAATTCACTTTGGATTATTGCGCTATCTCTAATAGCCCCCGAGATATCACCAGATATATATTGGATTTTCCCCTGACCATGAGTGTCCGGCCCCATGAGACGGTGGTTTTCTCGGCCCCTGGTGGTCCGAGGTCGTTCCCGCTGCACAGATTCGTGCGCCAGGGCCTGCTACGGACAATGCACTTTGACTTATTGCGCTATCTGTAATAGCAACAGAGATATCACCAGATATATATTGGATTTTACCCTGACCCTCAGTGTCCGGCCCCATGAGACGGTGTTTGTCTCGGCCCCTGGTGGTCCGAGGTCGTTCCCGCTGCACAGATTCATGCGCCAGGGCCTCCTGCAGATAATTCACTTGAGTTTATTGCGCTATCTCTAATAGCACCCGAGATATCACCAGATATATATTGGATTTTTCCCTGACCCTGAGTGTCCGGCCCCATGAGACTGCGGTTTTCTCGGCCCCTGGTGGTCTGAGGTCGCTCCCGCTGCACACATTCATGCGCCAGTGCCTCCTGCAGATAATTCACTTTGGTTTACTGCGCTATCTCTAATAGTACCCGAGATATCACCAGATATATATAGGATTTTTCCCTGACCCTGAGTGTCCGACCCCATGAGACTGTGGTTTTCTCTGCCGATGTTGGTCCGAGGTCGTTCCCGCTGCACAGATTCATGCGCCAGGGCCTCCTACAGACAATGCACTTTGATTTATTGCGCTATCTCTAATAGCACCCGAGATATCACCAGATATATATTGGATTTTCCCCTGACCCTGAGTGTCCGGCCCCATGAGACTGTGGTTTTCTCGGCCCCTGGTGGTCCGAGGTCGTGCCCGTTGCACAGATTCATGCGCCAGGGCCTCCTGCAGATAATTCACTTTGGTTTATTGCGCTATCTCTAATAGCACCCGAGATATCACCAGATATATATTGGATTTTCCCCTGACCCTGAGTGTCTGGCCACATGAGACTGTGGTTTTCTCGGCCCCTGGTGGTCCGAGGTCGTTTCCGCTGCACAGATTCATCCATCAGGGCCTCCTACAGACAATGCACTTTGATTTATTGCGCTATCTGTAATAGCACCCGAGATATCACCAGATATATATTGGATTTTCCCCTGACCCTGAGTGTCCGGCCCCATGAGACTGTGGTATTCTCGGCCCCTGGTGGTCCGAGGTCGTTCCCGTTGCACAGATTCATGCGCCAGGGCCTCCTGCAGATAATTAACTTTGGTTTATTGCGCTATCTCTAATAGCACCCGACATATCACCAGATATATATTGGATTTTCCCCTGACCCTGAGTGTCCGGCCCCATGAGACGGTGGTTTTCGCGGCCCCTGGTGGTCCGAGGTCGTTCCCGTTGCACAGATTCATGCGCCAGGGCCTCCTGCAGATAATTCACTTTGGTTTATTGCGCTATCTCTAATAGCACCCGAGATATCACCAGATATATATTGGATTTTCCCCTGACCCTGCGTGTCCGGCCCCATGAGACGGTGGTTGTCTCGGCCCCTGGTGGTCCGAGGTCGTTCCCGCTGCACAGATTCATGCGCCAGGGCCTCCTGCAGATAATTCACTTTGGTTTATTGCGCTATCTCTAATAGCACCCGAGATATCACCAGATATATATTGGATTTTCCCTGACCCTGAGTGTCCGGCCCCATGAGACGGTGGTTTTCTCGGCCCCTGGTGGTCCGAGGTTGTTCCCGCTGTACAGAGTCATGCGCCAGGGCCTCCTGCAGATAATTCACTTTGGGTTATTACGCTATCTGTAATAGCACCCGACATATCACCAGATATATATTGTATTTTTCCCTGACCCTGAGTGTCCGGCCCCATGAGACTGCGGTTTTCTCGGCCCCTGGTGGTCTGAGGTCGCTCCCGCTGCACACATTCATGCGCCAGTGCCTCCTGCAGATAATTCACTTTGGTTTACTGCGCTATCTCTAATAGTACCCGAGATATCACCAGATATATATTGGATTTTTCCCTGACCCTGAGTGTCCGACCCCATGAGACTGTGGTTTTCTCTGCCGATGTTGGTCCGAGGTCGTTCCCGCTGCACAGATTCATGCGCCAGGGCCTCCTACAGACAATGCACTTTGATTTATTGCGCTATCGGTAATAGCAGCCGAGATATCACCAGATATATATTGGATTTTCCCCTGACCCTGAGTGTCCGGCCCCATGAGACGGTGGTTTTCTCGGCCCCTGGAGGTCCTAGGTCGTTCCCGCTGCACAGATGCATGCGCCAGGGCCTCCTGCAGATAATTCACTTTGGTTTATTGCGCTGTATCTAATAGCACCCGAGATATCACCAGATATATATTGGATTTTCCCTGACCCTGAGTGTCCTGCCCCATTTGACTGTGGTTTTCTCGGCCCCTGGTGGTCCGAGGTCGTTCCCGCTGCCCAGATTCATGCGCTAGGGCCTCCTGCAGATAATTCACTTTGGTTTATTGCGCTGTATCTAATAGCACCCGAAAATATCACCAGATATATATTGGATTTTCCCCTGACCCTGAGTGTCCGGCCCCATGAGACTGTGGTTTTCTCGGCCCCTGGAGGTCCGAGGTCGTGCCTGTTGCACAGATTCATGCGCCAGGGCCTCCTGCAGATAATTCACTTTGGTTTATTGCGCTATCTCTAATAGCAGCCGAGATATCACCAGATATATATTGGATTTTCCCCTGACCCTGAGTGACCGACCCCATGAGACTGTGGTTTTTTCGGCCCCTGGTGGTCCGAGGTCGTTCCCGCTGCACAGATTCATTCATCAGGGCCTCCTACAGACAATGCACTTTGATTTATTGCGCTATCTGTAATAGCAGCCGAGATATCACCAGATATATATTGGATTTTTCACTGACCCTGAGTGTCCGGCCCCATGAGACGGTGGTTTTCTCGGCCCCTGGTGGTCCGAGGACGTTCCCGCTGCACAGATTCGTGCGCCAGGGCCTCCTACAGACAATGCACTTTGATTTATTGCGCTATCTGTAATAGCACCAGAGATATCACCAGATATATATTGTTTTTTACCCTGACCCTGAGTGTCCGGCCCCATGAGACGGTGGTTGTCTCGGCCCCTGGAGGTCCGAGGACGTTCCCGCTGCAGAGATTCATGCGCCAGTGCCTCCTGCAGATAATTCACTTTGGTTTACTGCGCTATCTCTAATAGTACCCGAGATATCACCAGATTTATATTGGATTTTTCCCTGACCCTGAGTGTCCGACCCCATGAGACTGTGGTTTTCTCTGCCGATGGTGGTCCGAGGTCGTTCCCGCTGCACAGATTCATGCGCCAGGGCCTCCTACAGACAATGCACTTTGATTTATTGCGCTATCTGTAATAGCACCAGAGATATCACCAGATATATATTGTTTTTTACCCTGACCCTGAGTGTCCGGCCCCATGAGACGGTGGTTGTCTCGGCCCCTGGAGGTCCGAGGACGTTCCCGCTGCAGAGATTCATGCGCCAGTGCCTCCTGCAGATAATTCACTTTGGTTTACTGCGCTATCTCTAATAGTACCCGAGATATCACCAGATTTATATTGGATTTTTCCCTGACCCTGAGTGTCCGACCCCATGAGACTGTGGTTTTCTCTGCCGATGGTGGTCCGAGGTCGTTCCCGCTGCACAGATTCACGCGCCAGGGCCTCCTACAGACAATGCACTTTGATTTATTTAGCTATCTGTAATAGCACCCGAGATATGACCAGATATATATTGGATTTTACCCTGACCCTGAGTGTCCGGCCCCATGAGACTGTGGTTTTCTCGGCCCCTGGTGGTCCGAGGTCGTTCCCGTTGCACAGATTCATGCGGCAGGGCGTCCTGCAGATAATTCACTTTGGTTTATTGCGCTGTATCTAATAGCACCCGAAAATATCACCAGATATATATTGGATTTTCCCCTGACCCTGAGTGTCCGGCCCCATGAGACTGTGGTTTTCTCGGCGCCTGGTGGTCCGAGGTCGTTCCCGTTGCACTGTTTCATGCGCCAGGGCCTCCTGCAGATAATTCACTTTGGTTTATTGCGCTATCTCTAATAGCACCCGAGATATCACCAGATATATATTGGATTTTCCCCTGACCCTGAGTGTCCGGCCCCATGAGACGGTGGTTTTCTCGGCCCCTGGTGGTCCGCTGTCGTTCCCGCTGCACAGATTCAGGCGCCAGGGCCTCCTACAGACAATGCACTTTGACTTATTGCGCTATCTGTAATAGCACCCGAGATATCACCAGATATATATTGGATTTTTCACTGACCCTGAGTGTCCGGCCCCATGAGACGGTGGTTTTCTCGGCCCCTGGTGGTCCGAGGTCGTTCCCGCTGCACAGATTCGTGTGCCAGGGCCTCCTACGGACAATGCACTTTGATTTATTGCGCTATCTGTAATAGCACCCGAGATATCACCAGATATATATTGGATTTTTCACTGACCCTGAGTGTCCGGCCCCATGAGACGGTGGTTTTCTCGGCCCCTGGTGGTCCGAGGTCGTTCCCGCTGCACAGATTCGTGCGCCAGGGCCTGCTACGGACAATGCACTTTGACTTATTGCGCTATCTGTAATAGCACCAGAGATATCACCAGATATATATTGGATTTTACCCTGACCCTCAGTGTCCGGCCCCATGAGACGGTGTTTGTCTCGGCCCCTGGTGGTCCGAGGTCGTTCCCGCTGCACAGATTCATGCGCCAGGGCCTCCTGCAGATAATTCACTTGAGTTTATTGCGCTATCTCTAATAGCACCCGAGATATCACCAGATATATATTGGATTTTTCCCTGACCCTGAGTGTCAGACCCCATGAGACTGTGGTTATCTCTGCCGATGTTGGTCCGAGGTCGTTCCCGCTGCACAGATCCATGCGCCAAGGCCTCCTACAGACAATGCACTTTGATTTATTGCCCTATCTCTAATAGCACCCGAGATATCACCAGATATATATTGGATTTTCCCCTGACCCTGAGTGTCCGGCCCCATGAGACTGTGGTTTTCTCGGCGCCTGGTGGTCCGAGGTCGTTCCCGTTGCACTGTTTCATGCGCCAGGGCCTCCTGCAGATAATTCACTTTGGTTTATTGCGCTATCTCTAATAGCACCCGAGATATCACCAGATATATATTGGATTTTCCCCTGACCCTGAGTGTCCGGCCCCATGAGACTGTGATTTTCTCGGACCCTGGTGGTCCGAGGTGGTTCCCGCTGCACAGATTCATGCGCCAGGGCCTCCTGCAGATAATTCACTTTGGTTTATTGGGCTATCTCTAATAGCACCCGAGATATCACCAGATATATATTGGATTTTCCCCTGACCCTGAGTGTCCGGCCCCATGAGACTGTGGTTTTCTAGGCCCCTGGTGGTCTGAGGTCGTTCCCGCTGCACAAATTCATGAGCGAGGGCCTCCTACTGACAATGCACTTTGATTTATTGCGCTATATGTAATAGCACCAGAAATATCACCAGATATATATTGGATTTTACCCTGACCCTCAGTGTCCGGCCCCATGAGACGGTGGTTGTCTCGGCCCCTGGTGGTCCGAGGTCGTTCCCGGTGCACAGATTCATGCGCCAGGGCCTCCTGCAGATAATTCACTTAAGTTTATTGCGCTATCTCTAATAGCACCCAAGATATCACCAGATATATATTGGATTTTTCCCTGACCCTGAGTGTCCGGCCCCATGAGACTGTGGCTTTCTCGGCCCCTGGTGGTCCGAGGTCGTTCCCGCTGCACAGATTCATGCATCAGGGCCTCCTACAGACAATGCACTTTGATTTATTGCGTTATCTGTAATAGCACCCGAGATATCACCAGATATATATTGGATTTTTCACTGACCCTGAGTGTTCGGCCCCATGAGACGGTGGTTTTCTCGGCCCCTGGAGGTCCGAGGACGTTCCCGCTGCACGGATTCATGCGCCAGTGCCTCCTGCAGATAATTCACTGTGGTTTACTGCGCTATCTCTAATAGTACCCGATATATCACCAGATATATATTGGATTTTTCCCTGACCCTGAGTGTCCGACCCCATGAGACTGTGGTTTTCTCTGCCGATGGTGGTCCGAGGTCGTTCCCGCTGCACAGATTCATGCGCCAGGGCCTTCTACAGACAATGCACTTTGATATATTTCGCTATCTCTAATTGCACCCGAGATATCACCAGATATATATTGGATTTTACCCTGACCCTGAGTGTCCGGCCCCATGAGACTGTGGTTTTCTCGGCCCCTGGTGGCCCGAGGTCGTTCCCGTTGCACAGATTCATGCGGCAGGGCCTCCCGCAGATAATTCACTTTGGTTTATTGCGCTATCTCTAATAGCACCTAAGATATCACCAGATATATATTGGATTTTTCCCTGATCCTGAGTGTCCGGAACCATGAGACTGTGGTTTTCTCGGCCCCTGGTGGTCCGAGGTCGTTCCCGTTGCACAGATTCAAGCGCCAGGGCCTGCTGCAGATAATTCACTTTGATTTATTGCGCTATCTGTAATAGCACCCGAGATATCACCAGATATATATTGGATTTTCCCCTGACCCTGAGTGTCCGGCCCCATGAGACTGTGATTTTCTCGGACCCTGGTGGTCCGAGGTGGTTCCCGCTGCACAGATTCATGCGCCAGGGCCTCCTGCAGATAATTCACTTTGGTTTATTGGGCTATCTCTAATAGCACCCGAGATATCACCAGATATATATTGGATTTTCCCCTGACCCTGAGTGTCCGGCCCCATGAGACTGTGGTTTTCTCGGCGCCTGGTGGTCCGAGGTCGTTCCCGTTGCACTGTTTCATGCGCCAGGGCCTCCTGCAGATAATTCACTTTGGTTTATTGCGCTATCTCTAATAGCACCCGAGATATCACCAGATATATATTGGATTTTCCCCTGACCCTGAGTGTCCGGCCCCATGAGACGGTGGTTTTCTCGGCCCCTGGTGGTCCGCTGTCGTTCCCGCTGCACAGATTCAGGCGCCAGGGCCTCCTACAGACAATGCACTTTGACTTATTGCGCTATCTGTAATAGCACCCGAGATATCACCAGATATATATTGGATTTTTCACTGACCCTAAGTGTCCGGCCCCTCGGGACGGTGGTTTTCTCGGCCCCTGGTGGTCCGAGGTCGTTCCCGCTGCACAGATTCATGCGCCAGGGCCTCCTGCAGATAATTCACTTTGGTTTATTGCGCTATCTCTAATAGCACCCAAGATATCGCCAGATATATATTTGATTTTTCCCTGACCCTGAGTGTCCGGCCCCATATGACTGTGGTTTTCTCGGCCCCTGGTGGTCCGAGGTCGTTCCCGTTGCACAGATTCATGCGCCAGGGCCTCCTGCAGATAACTCACTTTGGTTTATTGCGCTATCTCTAATAGCACCCGAGATATCACCAGATATATATTGGATTTTCCCCTGACCCTGAGTGTCCGGCCCCATGAGACGGTGGTTTTCTCGGCCCCTGGTGGTCCGAGGTCGTTCCCGCTGCACAGATTCGTGCGCCAGGGCCTCCTACGGATAATGCACTTTGATTTATTGCGCTATCTGTAATAGCACCCGAGATATCACCAGATATATATTGGATTTTTCACTGACCCTGAGTGTCCGGCCCCATGAGACGGTGGTTTTCTCGGCCCCTGGTGGTCCGAGGTCGTTCCCGCTGCACAGATTCGTGTGCCAGGGCCTCCTACGGACAATGCACTTTGATTTATTGCGCTATCTGTAATAGCACCAGAGATATCACCAGATATATATTGGATTTTCCCCTGACCCTGAGTGTCCGGCCCCATGAGACTGTGGTTTTCTCGTCCCCTGGTTGTCCGAGGTCGTTCCCACTGCACAGATTCAGGCGCCAGGGCCTCCTACAGACAATGCACTTTGACTTATTGCGCTATCTGTAATAGCACCCGAGATATCACCAGATATATATTGGATTTTTCACTGACCCTGAGTGTCCGGCCCCATGAGACGGTGGTTTTCTCGGCCCCTGGTGGTCCGACGTCGTTCCCGCTGCACAGATTCGTGCGCCAGGGCCTGCTACGGACAATGCACTTTGACTTATTGCGCTATCTGTAATAGCACCAGAGATATCACCAGATATATATTGGATTTTACCCTGACCCTCAGTGTCCGGCCCCATGAGACGGTGTTTGTCTCGGCCCCTGGTGGTCCGAGGTCGTTCCCGCTGCACAGATTCATGCGCCAGGGCCTCCTGCAGATAATTCACTTGAGTTTATTGCGCTATCTCTAATAGCACCCGAGATATCACCAGATATATATTGGATTTTTCCCTGACCCTGAGTGTCAGACCCCATGAGACTGTGGTTATCTCTGCCGATGTTGGTCCGAGGTCGTTCCCGCTGCACAGATCCATGCGCCAGGGCCTCCTACAGACAATGCACTTTGATTTATTGCCCTATCTCTAATAGCACCCGAGATATCACCAGATATATATTGGATTTTCCCCTGACCCTGAGTGTCCGGCCCCATGAGACTGTGGTTTTCTCGGCGCCTGGTGGTCCGAGGTCGTTCCCGTTGCACTGTTTCATGCGCCAGGGCCTCCTGCAGATAATTCACTTTGGTTTATTGCGCTATCTCTAATAGCACCCGAGATATCACCAGATATATATTGGATTTTCCCCTGACCCTGAGTGTCCGGCCCCATGAGACTGTGATTTTCTCGGACCCTGGTGGTCCGAGGTGGTTCCCGCTGCACAGATTCATGCGCCAGGGCCTCCTGCAGATAATTCACTTTGGTTTATTGGGCTATCTCTAATAGCACCCGAGATATCACCAAATATATATTGGATTTTCCCCTGACCCTGAGTGTCCGGCCCCATGAGACTGTGGCTTTCTCGGCCCCTGGTGGTCCGAGGTCGTTCCCGCTGCACAGATTCATGCATCAGGGCCTCCTACAGACAATGCACTTTGATTTATTGCGTTATCTGTAATAGCACCCGAGATATCACCAGATATATATTGGATTTTTCACTGACCCTGAGTGTTCGGCCCCATGAGACGTTGGTTTTCTCGGCCCCTGGAGGTCCGAGGACGTTCCCGCTGCACGGATTCATGCGCCAGTGCCTCCTGCAGATAATTCACTGTGGTTTACTGCGCTATGTCTAATAGTACCCGATATATCACCAGATATATATTGGATTTTTCCCTGACCCTGAGTGTCCGACCCCATGAGACTGTGGTTTTCTCTGCCGATGGTGGTCCGAGGTCGTTCCCGCTGCACAGATTCATGCGCCAGGGCCTCCTACAGACAATGCACTTTGATATATTTCGCTATCTGTAATTGCACCCGAGATATCACCAGATATATATTGGATTTTACCCTGACCCTGAGTGTCCGGCCCCATGAGACTGTGGTTTTCTCGGCCCCTGGTGGTCCGAGGTCGTTCCGGTTGCACAGATTCATGCGGCAGGGCCTCCTGCAGATAATTCACTTTGGTTTATTGCGCTATCTCTAATAGCACCTAAGATATCACCAGATATATATTGGATTTTTCCCTGATCCTGAGTGTCCGGAACCATGAGACTGTGGTTTTCTCGGCCCCTGGTGGTCCGAGGTCGTTCCCGTTGCACAGATTCATGCGCCAGGGCCTGCTGCAGATAATTCACTTTGATTTATTGCGCTATCGGTAATAGCAGCCCAGATATCACCAGATATATATTGGATTTTTCACTGACCCTAAGTGTCCGGCCCCTCGGGACGGTGGTTTTCTCGGCCCCTGGTGGTCCGAGGACGTTCCTGCAGCACAGATTCATCCGCCAGGGCCTCCTGCAGATAATTCACTTTGGTTTATTGCGCTATCTGTAATAGCACCCGAGATATCACCAGATATATATTGGATTTTCCCCTGACCCTGAGTGTCCGGCCCCATGAGACTGTGGTTTTCTAGGCCCCTGGTGGTCTGAGGTCGTTCCCGCTGCACAGATTCATGAGCCAGGGCCTCCTACAGACAATGCACTTTGATTTATTGCGCTATCTCTAATAGCACCCGAGATATCACCAGATATATATTGGATTTTCCCCTGACCCTGAGTGACCGACCCCATGAGACTGTGGTTTTCTCGGCCCCTGGAGGTCCTAGGTCGTTCCCGCTGCACAGATGCATGCGCCAGGGCCTCCTGCAGATAATTCACTTTGGTTTATTGCGCTGTATCTAATAGCACCCGAGATATCACCAGATATATATTGGATTTTCCCTGACCCTGAGTGTCCTGCCCCATTTGACTGTGGTTTTCTCGGCCCCTGGTGGTCCGAGGTCGTTCCCGCTGCCCAGATTCATGCGCTAGGGCCTCCTGCAGATAATTCACTTTGGTTTATTGCGCTGTATCTAATAGCACCCGAAAATATCACCAGATATATATTGGATTTTCCCCTGACCCTGAGTGTCCGGCCCCATGAGACTGTGGTTTTCTCGGCGCCTGGTGGTCCGAGGTCGTTCCCGTTGCACTGTTTCATGCGCCAGGGCCTCCTGCAGATAATTCACTTTGGTTTATTGCGCTATCTCTAATAGCACCCGAGATATCACCAGATATATATTGGATTTTCCCCTGACCCTGAGTGTCCGGCCCCATGAGACGGTGGTTTTCTCGGCCCCTGGTGGTCCGCTGTCGTTCCCGCTGCACAGATTCAGGCGCCAGGGCCTCCTACAGACAATGCACTTTGACTTATTGCGCTATCTGTAATAGCACCCGAGATATCACCAGATATATATTGGATTTTTCACTGACCCTAAGTGTCCGGCCCCTCGGGACGGTGGTTTTCTCGGCCCCTGGTGGTCCGAGGTCGTTCCCGCTGCACAGATTCATGCGCCAGGGCCTCCTGCAGATAATTCACTTTGGTTTATTGCGCTATCTGTAATAGCACCCAAGATATCGCCAGATATATATTGGATTTTTCCCTGACCCTGAGTGTCCGGCCCCATGAGACTGTGGTTTTCTCGGCCCCTGGTGGTCCGAGGTCGTTCCCGTTGCACAGATTCATGCGCCAGGGCCTCCTGCAGATAACTCACTTTGGTTTATTGCGCTATCTCTAATAGCACCCGAGATATCACCAGATATATATTGGATTTTCCCCTGACCCTGAGTGTCCGGCCCCATGAGACGGTGGTTTTCTCGGCCCCTGGTGGTCCGAGGTCGTTCCCGCTGCACAGATTCGTGCGCCAGGGCCTCCTACGGACAATGCACTTTGATTTATTGCGCTATCTGTAATAGCACCCGAGATATCACCAGATATATATTGGATTTTTCACTGACCCTGAGTGTCCGGCCCCATGAGACGGTGGTTTTCTCGGCCCCTGGTGGTCCGAGGTCGTTCCCGCTGCACAGATTCGTGTGCCAGGGCCTCCTACGGACAATGCACTTTGATTTATTGCGCTATCTGTAATAGCACCCGAGATATCACCAGATATATATTGGATTTTTCACTGACCCTGAGTGTCCGGCCCCATGAGACGGTGGTTTTCTCGGCCCCTGGTGGTCCGAGGTCGTTCCCGCTGCACAGATTCGTGCGCCAGGGCCTGCTACGGACAATGCACTTTGACTTATTGCGCTATCTGTAATAGCACCAGAGATATCACCAGATATATATTGGATTTTACCCTGACCCTCAGTGTCCGGCCCCATGAGACGGTGTTTGTCTCGGCCCCTGGTGGTCCGAGGTCGTTCCCGCTGCACAGATTCATGCGCCAGGGCCTCCTGCAGATAATTCACTTGAGTTTATTGCGCTATCTCTAATAGCACCCGAGATATCACCAGATATATATTGGATTTTTCCCTGACCCTGAGTGTCAGACCCCATGAGACTGTGGTTATCTCTGCCGATGTTGGTCCGAGGTCGTTCCCGCTGCACAGATCCATGCGCCAAGGCCTCCTACAGACAATGCACTTTGATTTATTGCCCTATCTCTAATAGCACCCGAGATATCACCAGATATATATTGGATTTTCCCCTGACCCTGAGTGTCCGGCCCCATGAGACTGTGGTTTTCTCGGCGCCTGGTGGTCCGAGGTCGTTCCCGTTGCACTGTTTCATGCGCCAGGGCCTCGTGCAGATAATTCACTTTGGTTTATTGCGCTATCTCTAATAGCACCCGAGATATCACCAGATATATATTGGATTTTCCCCTGACCCTGAGTGTCCGGCCCCATGAGACTGTGATTTTCTCGGACCCTGGTGGTCCGAGGTGGTTCCCGCTGCACAGATTCATGCGCCAGGGCCTCCTGCAGATAATTCACTTTGGTTTATTGGGCTATCTCTAATAGCACCCGAGATATCACCAGATATATATTGGATTTTCCCCTGACCCTGAGTGTCCGGCCCCATGAGACTGTGGTTTTCTAGGCCCCTGGTGGTCTGAGGTCGTTCCCGCTGCACAAATTCATGAGCGAGGGCCTCCTACTGACAATGCACTTTGATTTATTGCGCTATATGTAATAGCACCAGAAATATCACCAGATATATATTGGATTTTACCCTGACCCTCAGTTTCCGGCCCCATGAGACGGTGGTTGTCTCGGCCCCTGGTGGTCCGAGGTCGTTCCCGGTGCACAGATTCATGCGCCAGGGCCTCCTGCAGATAATTCACTTAAGTTTATTGCGCTATCTCTAATAGCACCCAAGATATCACCAGATATATATTGGATTTTTCCCTGACCCTGAGTGTCCGGCCCCATGAGACTGTGGCTTTCTCGGCCCCTGGTGGTCCGAGGTCGTTCCCGCTGCACAGATTCATGCATCAGGGCCTCCTACAGACAATGCACTTTGATTTATTGCGTTATCTGTAATAGCACCCGAGATATCACCAGATATATATTGGATTTTTCACTGACCCTGAGTGTTCGGCCCCATGAGACGGTGGTTTTCTCGGCCCCTGGAGGTCCGAGGACGTTCCCGCTGCACGGATTCATGCGCCAGTGCCTCCTGCAGATAATTCACTGTGGTTTACTGCGCTATCTCTAATAGTACCCGATATATCACCAGATATATATTGGATTTTTCCCTGACCCTGAGTGTCCGACCCCATGAGACTGTGGTTTTCTCTGCCGATGGTGGTCCGAGGTCGTTCCCGCTGCACAGATTCATGCGCCAGGGCCTCCTACAGACAATGCACTTTGATATATTTCGCTATCTGTAATTGCACCCGAGATATCACCAGATATATATTGGATTTTACCCTGACCCTGAGTGTCCGGCCCCATGAGACTGTGGTTTTCTCGGCCCCTGGTGGCCCGAGGTCGTTCCCGTTGCACAGATTCATGCGGCAGGGCCTCCCGCAGATAATTCACTTTGGTTTATTGCGCTATCTCTAATAGCACCTAAGATATCACCAGATATATATTGGATTTTTCCCTGATCCTGAGTGTCCGGAACCATGAGACTGTGGTTTTCTCGGCCCCTGGTGGTCCGAGGTCGTTCCCGTTGCACAGATTCAAGCGCCAGGGCCTGCTGCAGATAATTCACTTTGATTTATTGCGCTATCTGTAATAGCACCCGAGATATCACCAGATATATATTGGATTTTCCCCTGACCCTGAGTGTCCGGCCCCATGAGACTGTGATTTTCTCGGACCCTGGTGGTCCGAGGTGGTTCCCGCTGCACAGATTCATGCGCCAGGGCCTCCTGCAGATAATTCACTTTGGTTTATTGGGCTATCTCTAATAGCACCCGAGATATCACCAGATATATATTGGATTTTCCCCTGACCCTGAGTGTCCGGCCCCATGAGACTGTGGTTTTCTCGGCGCCTGGTGGTCCGAGGTCGTTCCCGTTGCACTGTTTCATGCGCCAGGGCCTCCTGCAGATAATTCACTTTGGTTTATTGCGCTATCTCTAATAGCACCCAAGATATCACCAGATATATATTGGATTTTCCCCTGACCCTGAGTGTCCGGCCCCATGAGACGGTGGTTTTCTCGGCCCCTGGTGGTCCGAGGTCGTTCCCGCTGCACAGATTCGTGCGCCAGGGCCTCCTACGGACAATGCACTTTGATTTATTGCGCTATCTGTAATAGCACCCGAGATATCACCAGATATATATTGGATTTTTCACTGACCCTGAGTGTCCGGCCCCATGAGACGGTGGTTTTCTCGGCCCCTGGTGGTCCGAGGTCGTTCCCGCTGCACAGATTCGTGTGCCAGGGCCTCCTACGGACAATGCACTTTGATTTATTGCGCTATCTGTAATAGCACCCGAGATATCACCAGATATATATTGGATTTTTCACTGACCCTGAGTGTCCGGCCCCATGAGACGGTGGTTTTCTCGGCCCCTGGTGGTCCGAGGTCGTTCCCGCTGCACAGATTCGTGCGCCAGGGCCTGCTACGGACAATGCACTTTGACTTATTGCGCTATCTGTAATAGCACCAGAGATATCACCAGATATATATTGGATTTTAACCTGACCCTCAGTGTCCGGCCCCATGAGACGGTGTTTGTCTCGGCCCCTGGTGGTCCGAGGTCGTTCCCGCTGCACAGATTCATGCGCCAGGGCCTCCTGCAGATAATTCACTTGAGTTTATTGCGCTATCTCTAATAGCACCCGAGATATCACCAGATATATATTGGATTTTTCCCTGACCCTGAGTGTCAGACCCCATGAGACTGTGGTTATCTCTGCCGATGTTGGTCCGAGGTCGTTCCCGCTGCACAGATCCATGCGCCAAGGCCTCCTACAGACAATGCACTTTGATTTATTGCCCTATCTCTAATAGCACCCGAGATATCACCAGATATATATTGGATTTTCCCCTGACCCTGAGTGTTCGGCCCCATGAGACTGTGGTTTTCTCGGCGCCTGGTGGTCCGAGGTCGTTCCCGTTGCACTGTTTCATGCGCCAGGGCCTCCTGCAGATAATTCACTTTGGTTTATTGCGCTATCTCTAATAGCACCCGAGATATCACCAGATATATATTGGATTTTCCCCTGACCCTGAGTGTCCGGCCCCATGAGACTGTGATTTTCTCGGACCCTGGTGGTCCGAGGTGGTTCCCGCTGCACAGATTCATGCGCCAGGGCCTCCTGCAGATAATTCACTTTGGTTTATTGGGCTATCTCTAATAGCACCCGAGATATCACCAAATATATATTGGATTTTCCCCTGACCCTGAGTGTCCGGCCCCATGAGACTGTGGCTTTCTCGGCCCCTGGTGGTCCGAGGTCGTTCCCGGTGCACAGATTCATGCGCCAGGGCCTCCTGCAGATAATTCACTTAAGTTTATTGCGCTATCTCTAATAGCACCCAAGATATCACCAGATATATATTGGATTTTTCCCTGACCCTGAGTGTCCGGCCCCATGAGACTGTGGCTTTCTCGGCCCCTGGTGGTCCGAGGTCGTTCCCGCTGCACAGATTCATGCATCAGGGCCTCCTACAGACAATGCACTTTGATTTATTGCGTTATCTGTAATAGCACCCGAGATATCACCAGATATATATTGGATTTTTCACTGACCCTGAGTGTTCGGCCCCATGAGACGGTGGTTTTCTCGGCCCCTGGAGGTCCGAGGACGTTCCCGCTGCACGGATTCATGCGCCAGTGCCTCCTGCAGATAATTCACTGTGGTTTACTGCGCTATCTCTAATAGTACCCGATATATCACCAGATATATATTGGATTTTTCCCTGACCCTGAGTGTCCGACCCCATGAGACTGTGGTTTTCTCTGCCGATGGTGGTCCGAGGTCGTTCCCGCTGCACAGATTCATGCGCCAGGGCCTCCTACAGACAATGCACTTTGATATATTTCGCTATCTGTAATTGCACCCGAGATATCACCAGATATATATTGGATTTTACCCTGACCCTGAGTGTCCGGCCCCATGAGACTGTGGTTTTCTCGGCCCCTGGTGGCCCGAGGTCGTTCCCGTTGCACAGATTCATGCGCCAGGGCCTCCTGCAGATAATTCACTTTGGTTTATTGCGCTATCTCTAATAGCACCCGAGATATCACCAGATATATATTGGATTTTCCCCTGACCCTGAGTGTCCGGCCCCATGAGACGGTGGTTTTCTCGGCCCCTGGTGGTCCGAGGTCGTTCCCGCTGCACAGATTCGTGTGCCAGGGCCTCCTACGGACAATGCACTTTGATTTATTGCGCTATCTGTAATAGCACCAGAGATATCACCAGATATATATTGGATTTTCCCCTGACCCTGAGTGTCCGGCCCCATGAGACTGTGGTTTTCTCGTCCCCTGGTTGTCCGAGGTCGTTCCCACTGCACAGATTCGTGCGCCAGGGCCTGCTACGGACAATGCACTTTGACTTATTGCGCTATCTGTAATAGCACCAGAGATATCACCAGATATATATTGGATTTTACCCTGACCCTCAGTGTCCGGCCCCATGAGACGGTGTTTGTCTCGGCCCCTGGTGGTCCGAGGTCGTTCCCGCTGCACAGATTCATGCGCCAGGGCCTCCTGCAGATAATTCACTTGAGTTTATTGCGCTATCTCTAATAGCACCCGAGATATCACCAGATATATATTGGATTTTTCCCTGACCCTGAGTGTCAGACCCCATGAGACTGTGGTTATCTCTGCCGATGTTGGTCCGAGGTCGTTCCCGCTGCACAGATCCATGCGCCAGGGCCTCCTACAGACAATGCACTTTGATTTATTTCCCTATCTCTAATAGCACCCGAGATATCACCAGATATATATTGGATTTTCCCCTGACCCTGAGTGTCCGGCCCCATGAGACTGTGGTTTTCTCGGCGCCTGGTGGTCCGAGGTCGTTCCCGTTGCACTGTTTCATGCGCCAGGGCCTCCTGCAGATAATTCACTTTGGTTTATTGCGCTATCTCTAATAGCACCCGAGATATCACCAGATATATATTGGATTTTCCCCTGACCCTGAGTGTCCGGCCCCATGAGACTGTGATTTTCTCGGACCCTGGTGGTCCGAGGTGGTTCCCGCTGCACAGATTCATGCGCCAGGGCCTCCTGCAGATAATTCACTTTGGTTTATTGGGCTATCTCTAATAGCACCCGAGATATCACCAAATATATATTGGATTTTCCCCTGACCCTGAGTGTCCGGCCCCATGAGACTGTGGCTTTCTCGGCCCCTGGTGGTCCGAGGTCGTTCCCGCTGCACAGATTCATGCATCAGGGCCTCCTACAGACAATGCACTTTGATTTATTGCGTTATCTGTAATAGCACCCGAGATATCACCAGATATATATTGGATTTTTCACTGACCCTGAGTGTTCGGCCCCATGAGACGGTGGTTTTCTCGGCCCCTGGAGGTCCGAGGACGTTCCCGCTGCACGGATTCATGCGCCAGTGCCTCCTGCAGATAATTCACTGTGGTTTACTGCGCTATGTCTAATAGTACCCGATATATCACCAGATATATATTGGATTTTTCCCTGACCCTGAGTGTCCGACCCCATGAGACTGTGGTTTTCTCTGCCGATGGTGGTCCGAGGTCGTTCCCGCTGCACAGATTCATGCGCCAGGGCCTCCTACAGACAATGCACTTTGATATATTTCGCTATCTGTAATTGCACCCGAGATATCACCAGATATATATTGGATTTTACCCTGACCCTGAGTGTCCGGCCCCATGAGACTGTGGTTTTCTCGGCCCCTGGTGGTCCGAGGTCGTTCCGGTTGCACAGATTCATGCGGCAGGGCCTCCTGCAGATAATTCACTTTGGTTTATTGCGCTATCTCTAATAGCACCTAAGATATCACCAGATATATATTGGATTTTTCCCTGATCCTGAGTGTCCGGAACCATGAGACTGTGGTTTTCTCGGCCCCTGGTGGTCCGAGGTCGTTCCCGTTGCACAGATTCATGCGCCAGGGCCTGCTGCAGATAATTCACTTTGATTTATTGCGCTATCGGTAATAGCAGCCCAGATATCACCAGATATATATTGGATTTTTCACTGACCCTAAGTGTCCGGCCCCTCGGGACGGTGGTTTTCTCGGCCCCTGGTGGTCCGAGGACGTTCCTGCAGCACAGATTCATCCGCCAGGGCCTCCTGCAGATAATTCACTTTGGTTTATTGCGCTATCTGTAATAGCACCCGAGATATCACCAGATATATATTGGATTTTCCCCTGACCCTGAGTGTCCGGCCCCATGAGACTGTGGTTTTCTAGGCCCCTGGTGGTCTGAGGTCGTTCCCGCTGCACAGATTCATGAGCCAGGGCCTCCTACAGACAATGCACTTTGATTTATTGCGCTATATGTAATAGCACCCGAGATATCACCAGATATATATTGGATTTTTCCCTGACCCTCAGTGTCCGGCCCCATGAGACGGTGTTTGTCTCGGCCCCTGGTGGTCCGAGGTCGTTCCCGCTGCACAGATTCATGCGCCAGGGCCTCCTGCAGATAATTCACTTGAGTTTATTGCGCTATCTCTAATAGCACCCAAGATATCACCAGATATATATTGGATTTTTCCCTGACCCTGAGTGTCCGGCCCCATGAGACTGTGGTTTTCTCGGCCACCGGTGGTGCGAGGTCGTTCCCGTTCCGCAGATTCATGCGCCAGGGCCTCCTGCAGATAATTCACTTTGGTTTATTGCGCTATCTCTAATAGCACACGAGATATCACCAGATATATATTGGATTTTCCCCTGACCCTGAGTGTCCGGCCCCATGAGACTGTGATTTTCTCGGACCCTGGTGGTCCGAGGACGTTCCCGCTGCACAGATTCATGCATCAGGGCCTCCTACAGACAATGCACTTTGATTTATTGCGCTATCTGTAATAGCACCAGAGATATCACCAGATATATATTGGATTTTACCCTGACCCTAAGTGTCCGGCCCCATGAGACGGTGGTTTTCTCGGCCCCTGGAGGTCCGAGGACGTTCCCGCTGCACCGATTCATGCGCCAGTGCCTCCTGCAGATAATTCACTTTGGTTTACTGTGCTATCTCTAATAGTACCCGAGATATCACCAGATATATATTGGATTTTTCCCTGACCCTGAGTGTCCGACCACATGAGACTGTGGTTATCTCTGCCGATGTTGGTCCGAGGTCGTTCCCGCTGCTCATATCCATGCGCCAGGGCCTCCTACAGACAATGCACTTTGATTTATTGCGCTATCTCTAATAGCACCCGAGATATCACCAGATATATATTGGATTTTCCCCTGACCCTGAGTGTCCGGCCCCATGAGAATGTGGTTTTCTCGTCCCCTGGTTGTCCGAGGTCGTTCCCACTGCACAGATTCAGGCGCCAGGGCCTCCTACAGACAATGCACTTTGACTTATTGCGCTATCTGTAATAGCACCCGAGATATCACCAGATATATATTGGATTTTTCACTGACCCTAAGTGTCCGGCCCCTCGGGACGGTGGTTTTCTCGGCCCCTGGTGGTCCGAGGTCGTTCCCGCTGCACAGATTCATGCGCCAGGGCCTCCCGCAGATAATTCAGTTTGGTTTATTGCGCTATCTCTAATAGCACCCGACATATCACCAGATATATATTGGATTTTCCCCTTACCCTGAGTGTCCGGCCCCATGAGACTGCGGTTTTATCGGCCCCTGGTGGTCCGAGGTCGTTCCCGCTGCACAGATTCATGCATCAGGGCCTCCTACAGACAATGCACTTTGATTTATTGCGCTATCTGTAATAGCACCCGATATTTCACCAGATATATATTGGATTTTTCCCTGACCCTGAGTGTCCGACCCCATGAGACTGTGGTTTACTCGGCCCCTGGTGGTCCGAGGTCGTTCCCGATGCACAGATTCATGCGCCAGGGCCTCCTACAGACAATGCACTTTGACTTATTGCGCTATCTGTAATAGCACCCGAGATATCACCAGATATATATTGGATTTTTCACTGACCCTGAGTGTCCGGCCCCATGAGACTGTGGTTTTCTCGGCCACCGGTGGTGCGAGGTCGTTCCCGTTCCGCAGATTCATGCGCCAGGGCCTCCTGCAGATAATTCACTTTGGTTTATTGCGCTATCTCTAATAGCACCCGACATATCACCAGATATATATTGGATTTTCCCCTTACCCTGAGTGTCCGGCCCCATGAGACTGCGGTTTTCTCGGCCCCTGGTGGTCCGAGGTCGTTCCCGCTGCACAGATTCATGCATCAGGGCCTCCTACAGACAATGCACTTTGATTTATTGCGCTATCTGTAATAGCACCCGATATTTCACCAGATATATATTGGATTTTTCCCTGACCCTGAGTGTCCGACCCCATGAGACTGTGGTTTACTCGGCCCCTGGTCGTCAGAGGTCGTTCCCGATGCACAGATTCATGCACCAGGGCCTCCTACAGACAATGCACTTTGATTTATTGCGCTATCTCTAATAGCACCCGAGATATCACCAGATATATATTGGGTTTTCCCCTGACCCTGAGTGTCCGACCCCATGAGACTGTGGTTTACTCTGCCCCTGGTGGTCCGAGGTCGTTCCCGTTCCGCAGATTCATGCGCCAGGGCCTCCTGCAGATAATTCACTTTGGTTTATTGCGCTATCTCTAATAGCACACGAGATATCACCAGATATATATTGGATTTTCCCCTGACCCTGAGTGTCCGGCCCCATGAGACTGTGATTTTCTCGGACCCTGGTGGTCCGAGGACGTTCCCGCTGCACAGATTCATGCATCAGGGCCTCCTACAGACAATGCACTTTGATTTATTGCGCTATCTGTAATAGCACCAGAGATATCACCAGATATATATTGGATTTTACCCTGACCCTAAGTGTCCGGCCCCATGAGACGGTGGTTTTCTCGGCCCCTGGAGGTCCGAGGACGTTCCCGCTGCACAGATTCATGCGCCAGTGCCTCCTGCAGATAATTCACTTTGGTTTACTGCGCTATCTCTAATAGTACCCGAGATATCATCAGATATATATTGGATTTTTCCCTGACCCTGAGTGTCCGACCACATGAGACTGTGGTTATCTCTGCCGATGTTGGTCCGAGGTCGTTCCCGCTGCTCATATCCATGCGCCAGGGCCTCCTACAGACAATGCACTTTGATTTATTGCGCTATCTCTAATAGCACCCGAGATATCACCAGATATATATTGGATTTTCCCCTGACCCTGAGTGTCCGGCCCCATGAGAATGTGGTTTTCTCGTCCCCTGGTTGTCCGAGGTCGTTCCCACTGCACAGATTCAGGCGCCAGGGCCTCCTACAGACAATGCACTTTGACTTATTGCGCTATCTGTAATAGCACCCGAGATATCACCAGATATATATTGGATTTTTCACTGACCCTAAGTGTCCGGCCCCTCGGGACGGTGGTTTTCTCGGCCCCTGGTGGTCCGAGGTCGTTCCCGCTGCACAGATTCATGCGCCAGGGCCTCCCGCAGATAATTCAGTTTGGTTTATTGCGCTATCTCTAATAGCACCCAAGATATCGCCAGATATATATATGATTTTTCCCTGACCCTGAGTGTCCGGCCCCATGAGACTGTGGTTTTCTCGGCGCCTGGTGGTCCGAGGTCGTTCCCGTTGCACTGTTTCATGCGCCAGGGCCTCCTGCAGTTAATTCACTTTGGTTTATTGCGCTATCTCTAATAGCACCCGACATATCACCAGATATATATTGGATTTTCCCCTTACCCTGAGTGTCCGGCCCCATGAGACTGCGGTTTTATCGGCCCCTGGTGGTCCGAGGTCGTTCCCGCTGCACAGATTCATGCATCAGGGCCTCCTACAGACAATGCACTTTGATTTATTGCGCTATCTGTAATAGCACCCGATATTTCACCAGATATATATTGGATTTTTCCCTGACCCTGAGTGTCCGACCCCATGAGACTGTGGTTTACTCGGCCCCTGGTGGTCCGAGGTCGTTCCCGATGCACAGATTCATGCGCCAGGGCCTCCTACAGACAATGCACTTTGACTTATTGCGCTATCTGTAATAGCACCCGAGATATCACCAGATATATATTGGATTTTTCACTGACCCTGAGTGTCCGGCCCCATGAGACTGTGGTTTTCTCGGCCACCGGTGGTGCGAGGTCGTTCCCGTTCCGCAGATTCATGCGCCAGGGCCTCCTGCAGATAATTCACTTTGGTTTATTGCGCTATCTCTAATAGCACCCGACATATCACCAGATATATATTGGATTTTCCCCTTACCCTGAGTGTCCGGCCCCATGAGACTGCGGTTTTCTCGGCCCCTGGTGGTCCGAGGTCGTTCCCGCTGCACAGATTCATGCATCAGGGCCTCCTACAGACAATGCACTTTGATTTATTGCGCTATCTGTAATAGCACCCGATATTTCACCAGATATATATTGGATTTTTCCCTGACCCTGAGTGTCCGACCCCATGAGACTGTGGTTTACTCGGCCCCTGGTCGTCAGAGGTCGTTCCCGATGCACAGATTCATGCACCAGGGCCTCCTACAGACAATGCACTTTGATTTATTGCGCTATCTCTAATAGCACCCGAGATATCACCAGATATATATTGGGTTTTCCCCTGACCCTGAGTGTCCGACCCCATGAGACTGTGGTTTACTCTGCCCCTGGTGGTCCGAGGTCGTTCCCGTTCCGCAGATTCATGCGCCAGGGCCTCCTGCAGATAATTCACTTTGGTTTATTGCGCTATCTCTAATAGCACACGAGATATCACCAGATATATATTGGATTTTCCCCTGACCCTGAGTGTCCGGCCCCATGAGACTGTGATTTTCTCGGACCCTGGTGGTCCGAGGACGTTCCCGCTGCACAGATTCATGCATCAGGGCCTCCTACAGACAATGCACTTTGATTTATTGCGCTATCTGTAATAGCACCAGAGATATCACCAGATATATATTGGATTTTACCCTGACCCTAAGTGTCCGGCCCCATGAGACGGTGGTTTTCTCGGCCCCTGGAGGTCCGAGGACGTTCCCGCTGCACAGATTCATGCGCCAGTGCCTCCTGCAGATAATTCACTTTGGTTTACTGCGCTATCTCTAATAGTACCCGAGATATCATCAGATATATATTGGATTTTTCCCTGACCCTGAGTGTCCGACCACATGAGACTGTGGTTATCTCTGCCGATGTTGGTCCGAGGTCGTTCCCGCTGCTCATATCCATGCGCCAGGGCCTCCTACAGACAATGCACTTTGATTTATTGCGCTATCTCTAATAGCACCCGAGATATCACCAGATATATATTGGATTTTCCCCTGACCCTGAGTGTCCGGCCCCATGAGAATGTGGTTTTCTCGTCCCCTGGTTGTCCGAGGTCGTTCCCACTGCACAGATTCAGGCGCCAGGGCCTCCTACAGACAATGCACTTTGACTTATTGCGCTATCTGTAATAGCACCCGAGATATCACCAGATATATATTGGATTTTTCACTGACCCTAAGTGTCCGGCCCCTCGGGACGGTGGTTTTCTCGGCCCCTGGTGGTCCGAGGTCGTTCCCGCTGCACAGATTCATGCGCCAGGGCCTCCTGCAGATAATTCACTTTGGTTTATTGCGCTATCTCTAATAGCACCCGACATATCACCAGATATATATTGGATTTTCCCCTTACCCTGAGTGTCCGGCCCCATGAGACTGCGGTTTTATCGGCCCCTGGTGGTCCGAGGTCGTTCCCGCTGCACAGATTCATGCATCAGGGCCTCCTACAGACAATGCACTTTGATTTATTGCGCTATCTGTAATAGCACCCGATATTTCACCAGATATATATTGGATTTTTCCCTGACCCTGAGTGTCCGACCCCATGAGACTGTGGTTTACTCGGCCCCTGGTGGTCCGAGGTCGTTCCCGATGCACAGATTCATGCGCCAGGGCCTCCTACAGACAATGCACTATGATTTATTGCGCTATCTGCAATAGCACCAAAGATATCACCAGATATATATTGGATTTTACCCTGACCCTGAGTGTCCGGCCCCATGAGACGGTGCTTGTCTCGGCCCCTGGAGGTCCGAGGACGTTCCCGCTGCACGGATTCATGCGCCAGTGCCTCCTGCAGATAATTCACTGTGGTTTACTGCGCTATCTCTAATAGTACCCGAGATATCACCAGATATATATTGGATTTTTCCCTGACCCTGAGTGTCCGACCCCATGAGACTGTGGTTTTCTCTGCCGATGGTGGTCCGAGGTCGTTCCCGCTGCACAGATTCATGCGCCAGGGCCTCCTACAGACAATGCACTTTGATATATTTCGCTATCTGTAATTGCACCCGAGATATCACCAGATATATATTGGATTTTACCCTGACCCTGAGTGTCCGGCCCCATGAGACTGTGGTTTTATCGGCCCCTGGTGGTCCGAGGTCGTTCCCGTTGCACAGATTCATGCGGCAGGGCCTCCTGCAGATAATTCACTTTGGTTTATTGCGCTATCTCTAATAGCACCTAAGATATCACCAGATATATATTGGATTTTTCCCTGACCCTGAGTGTCCGGAACCATGAGACTGTGGTTTTCTCGGCCCCTGGTGGTCCGAGGTCGTTCCCGTTGCACAGATTCATGCGCCAGGGCCTGCTGCAGATAATTCACTTTGATTTATTGCGCTATCGGTAATAGCAGCCCAGATATCACCAGATATATATTGGATTTTTCACTGACCCTAAGTGTCCGGCCCCTCGGGACGGTGGTTTTCTCGGCCCCTGGTGGTCCGAGGACGTTCCTGCAGCACAGATTCATCCGCCAGGGCCTCCTGCAGATAATTCACTTTGGTTTATTGCGCTATCTGTAATAGCACCCGAGATATCAGCAGATATATATTGGATTTTCCCCTGACCCTGAGTGTCCGGCCCCATGAGACTGTGGTTTTCTAGGCCCCTGGTGGTCTGAGGTCGTTCCCGCTGCACAGATTCATGAGCCAGGGCCTCCTACAGACAATGCACTTTGATTTATTGCGCTATATGTAATAGCACCCGAGATATCACCAGATATATATTGGATTTTACCCTGACCCTCAGTGTCCGGCCCCATGAGACGGTGTTTGTCTCGGCCCCTGGTGGTCCGAGGTCGTTCCCGCTGCACAGATTCATGCGCCAGGGCCTCCTGCAGATAATTCACTTGAGTTTATTGCGCTATCTCTGATAGCACCCAAGATATCACCAGATATATATTGGATTTTTCCCTGACCCTGAGTGTCCGGCCCCATGAGACTGTGGTTTTCTCGGCCACCGGTGGTGCGAGGTCGTTCCCGTTCCGCAGATTCATGCGCCAGGGCCTCCTGCAGATAATTCACTTGGGTTTATTGCGCTATCTCTAATAGCACCCGACATATCACCAGATATATATTGGATTTTCCCCTTACCCTGAGTGTCCGGCCCCATGAGACTGCGGTTTTCTCGGCCCCTGGTGGTCCGAGGTCGTTCCCGCTGCACAGATTCATGCATCAGGGCCTCCTACAGACAATGCACTTTGATTTATTGCGCTATCTGTAATAGCACCCGATATTTCACCAGATATATATTGGATTTTTCCCTGACCCTGAGTGTCCGACCCCATGAGACTGTGGTTTACTCGGCCCCTGGTGGTCCGAGGTCGTTCCCGATGCACAGATTCATGCACCAGGGCCTCCTACAGACAATGCACTTTGATTTATTGCGCTATCTCTAATAGCACCCGAGATATCACCAGATATATATTGGATTTTCCCCTGACCCTGAGTGTCCGGCCCCATGAGACTGTGGTTTTCTCGGCCCCCGGTGGTCCGAGGTCGTTCCCGTTGCACAGATTCATGCGCCAGGGCCTCCTGCAGATAATTCACTTTGGTTTATTGCGCTATCTCTATTAGCACCCGAGATATCACCAGATATATAGTGGATTTTCCCCTGACCCTGAGTGTCCGGCCCCATGAGACGGTGGTTTTCTCGGCCCCTGGTGGTCCGAGGTCGTTCCCGCTGCACAGATTCGTGCGCCAGGGCCTCCTACGGACAATGCATTTTGATTTATTGCGCTATCTGTAATAGCACCAGAGATATCACCAGATATATATTGGATTTTACACTGACCCTGAGTGTCCGGCCCCATGAGACTGTGGTTTACTCGTCCCCTGGTTGTCCGAGGTCGTTCCCACTGCACAGATTCAGGCGCCAGGGCCTCCTACAGACAATGCACTTTGACTTATTGCGCTATCTGTAATAGCACCCGAGATATCACCAGATATATATTGGATTTTTCACTGACCCTAAGTGTCCGGCCCCTCGGGACGGTGGTTTTCTCGGCCCCTGGTGGTCCGAGGTCGTTCCCGTTGCACAGATCCATGCGCCAGGGCCTCCTGCAGATAATTCACTTTGGTTTATAGCGCTATCTCTAATAGCACCCGAGATATCACCAGATATATATTGGATTTTACCCTGACCCTGAGTGTCCGCCCCATGAGACTGTGGTTTTCTCGGCCCCTGGTGGTCCGAGGTCGTTCCCGTTCCGCAGATTCATGCGCCAGGGCCTCCTGCAGATAATTCACTTTGGTTTATTAGGCTATCTCTAATAGCACCCGAGATATCACCTGATATATATTGGATTTTCCCCTGACGCTGAGTGTCCGGCCCCATGAGACTGTGGTTTTCTCGGCCCCTGGTGGTCCGAGGTCGTTCCCGCTGCACAGATTCGTGCGCCAGGGCCTCCTACGGACAATGCACTTTGATTTATTGCGCTATCTGTAATAGCACCCGAGATATCACCAGATATATATTGGATTTTTCACTGACCCTGAGTGTCCGGCCCCATGAGACGGTGGTTTTCTCGGCCCCTGGTGGTCCGAGGTCGCTCCCGCTGCAGAGATTCGTGCGCCAGGGCCTCCTACGGACAATGCACTTTGATTTATTGCGCTATCTGTAATAGCACCAGTGATATCACCAGATATATATTGGATTTTACCCTGACCCTGAGTGTCCGGCCCCATGAGACTGTGGTTTACTCGGCCCCTGGTGGTCCGAGGTCGTTCCCGTTGTACAGATCCATGCGCCAGGGCCTCCTGCAGATAATTCACTTTGGTTTATTGCGCTATCTCTAATAGCACCCGAGATATCACCAGATATATATTGGATTTTCCCCTGACCCTGAGTGTCCGGCCCCATGAGACTGTGGTTTTCTCGGCCCCTGGTGGTCCGAGGTCGTTCCCGCTGCACAGATTCATGCGTCAGGGCCTCCTACAGACAATGCACTTTGATTTATTGCGCTATCTGTAATAGCACCCGAGATATCACCAGATATATATTGGATATTTCCCTCACCCTGAGTGTCCAGCCCCATGAGACGGTGGTTTTCTCGGCCCCTGGTGGACAGAGCTCGTTCCCGCTGCACAGATTCATGCGCCAGTGCCTCCTGCAGATAATGCACTTTGCTTTATTGCGCTATCTCTAATAGCACCCGAGATATCACCAGATATATATTGGATTTTTCCCTGACACTGAGTGTCCGGAACCATGAGACTGTGGTTTTCTCGGCCCCTGGTGGTCCGAGGTCGTTCCCGTTGCGCAGATTCATGCGCCAGGGCCTGCTGCAGATAATTCACTTTGATTTATTGCGCTATCTCTAATAGCACACGAGATATCACCAGATATATATTGGATTTTCCCCTGACCCTGAGTGTCCGGCCCCATGAGACTGTGGTTTTCTCGGACCCTGGTGGTCCGAGGACGTTCCCGCTGCACAGATTCATGCGCCAGGGCCTCCTACAGACAATGCACTTTGATTTATTGCGCTATCTGTAATAGCACCCGAGATATCACCAGATATATATTGGATTTTTCAATGACCCTGAGTGTCCGGCCCCATGAGACGGTGGTTTTCTCGGCCCCTGGTGGTCCGCTGTCGTTCCCGCTGCACAGATTCGTGTGCCAGGGCCTCCTACAGACAATGCACTTTGATTTATTGCGCTATCTGTAATAGCACCAGAGATATCACCAGATATATATTGGATTTTTCCCTGACCCTGAGTGTCCGGCCCTATGAGACTGTGGTTTTCTCGGCACCTGGTGGTCCGAGGTCGTTCCGGCTGCACAGATTCATGCATCAGGGCCTCCTACAGACAATGCACTTTGATTTATTGCGCTATCTGTAATAGCACCCGAGATATCACAAGATATATATTGGATTTTACCCTGACCCTGAGTGTCCGGCCCCATGAGACGGTGGTTTTCTCGGCCCCTGGTGGTCCGAGGTCGTTCCCGCTGCACAGATTCATGCGTCAGGGCCTCCTACAGATAATTCGCTTTGGTTTAGTGCGCTATCTCTAATAGCACCCGAGATATCACCAGATATATATTGGATTTTTCACTGACCCTGACAGTCCGGCCCCATGTGTCGGTGGTTTTCTCGGCCCCTGGTTTTCCGAGGTTGTTCCCGCTGTACAGAGTCATGCGCCAGGGCCTTCTGCAGATAATTCACTTTGGGTTATTGCGCTATCTGTAATAGCACCCGACATATCACCAGATATATATTGTATTTTTCCCTGACCCTGAGTGTCCGGCCCCATGAGACTGCGGTTTTCTCGGCCCCTGGTGGTCTGAGGTCGCTCCCGCTGCACACATTCATGCGCCAGTGCCTCCTGCAGATAATTCACTTTGGTTTACTGCGCTATCTCTAATAGTACCCGAGATATCACCAGATATATATTGGATTTTTCCCTGACCCTGAGTGTCCGACCCCATGAGACTGTGGTTTTCTCTGCCGATGTTGGTCCGAGGTCGTTCCCGCTGCACAGATTCATGCGCCAGGGCCTCCTACAGACAATGCACTTTGATTTATTGCGCTATCTCTAATAGCACCCGAGATATCACCAGATATATATTGGATTTTCCCCTGACCCTGAGTGTCCGGCCCCATGAGACTGTGGTTTTCTCGGCCCCTGGTGGTCCGAGGTCGTACCCGTTGCACAGATTCATGCGCCAGGGCCTCCTGCAGATAATTCACTTTGGTTTATTGCGCTATCTCTAATAGCACCCGAGATATCACCAGATATATATTGGATTTTCCCCTGACCCTGAGTGTCCGGCCCCATGAGACGGTGGTTTTCGCGGCCCCTGGTGGTCCGAGGTCGTTCCCGTTGCACAGCTTCATGCGCCAGGGCCTCCTGCAGATAATTCACTTTGGTTTATTGCGCTATCTCTAATAGCACCCGAGATATCACCAGATATATATTGGATTTTCCCCTGACCCTGAGTGTCCGGCCCCATGAGACGGTGGTTTTCTCGGCCCCTGGAGGTCCTAGGTCGTTCCCGCTGCACAGATGCATGCGCCAGGGCCTCCTGCAGATAATTCACTTTGGTTTATTGCGCTGTATCTAATAGCACCCGAAAATATCACCAGATATATATTGGATTTTCCCCTGACCCTGAGTGTCCGGCCCCATGAGACTGTGGTTTTCTCGGCCCCTGGAGGTCCGAGGTCGTGCCCGTTGCACAGATTCATGCGCCAGGGCCTCCTGCAGATAATTCACTTTGATTTATCGCACTATCTCTAATGACACCCGAGATATCACCAGATATATATTGGATTTTCCCCTGACCCTGAGTGTCCGGCCCCATGAGACGGTGGTTTTCGCGGCCCCTGGTGGTCCGAGGTCGTTCCCGTTGCACAGATTCATGCGCCAGGGCCTCCTGCAGATAATTCACTTTGGTTTATTGCGCTATCTCTAATAGCACCCGAAATATCACCAGATATATATTGGATTTTCCCTGACCCTGAGTGTCCTGCCCCATTTGACTGTGGTTTTCTCGGCCCCTGGTGGTCCGAGGTCGTTCCCGCTGCCCAGATTCATGCGCTAGGGCCTCCTGCAGATAATTCACTTTGGTTTATTGCGCTGTATCTAATAGCACCCGAAAATATCACCAGATATATATTGGATTTTCCCCTGACCCTGAGTGTCCGGCCCCATGAGACTGTGGTTTTCTCGGCCCCTGGAGGTCCGAGGTCGTGCCCGTTGCACAGATTCATGCGCCAGGGCCTCCTGCAGATAATTCACTTTGGTTTATTGCGCTATCTCTAATAGCAGCCGAGATATCACCAGATATATATTGGATTTTCCCCTGACCCTGAGTGACCGACCCCATGAGACTGTGGTTTTTTCGGCCCCTGGTGGTCCGAGGTCGTTCCCGCTGCACAGATTCATCCATCAGGGCCTCCTACAGACAATGCACTTTGATTTATTGCGCTATCTGTAATAGCAGCCGAGATATCACCAGATATATATTGGATTTTTCACTGACCCTGAGTGTCCGGCCCCATGAGACGGTGGTTTTCTCGGCCCCTGGTGGTCCGAGGTCGTTCCCGCTGCACAGATTCGTGCGCCAGGGCCTCCTACAGACAATGCACTTTGATTTATTGCGCTATCTGTAATAGCACCAGAGATATCACCAGATATATATTGTTTTTTACCCTGACCCTGAGTGTCCGGCCCCATGAGACGGTGGTTGTCTCGGCCCCTGGAGGTCCGAGGACGTTCCCGCTGCAGAGATTCATGCGCCAGTGCCTCCTGCAGATAATTCACTTTGGTTTACTGCGCTATCTCTAATAGTACCCGAGATATCACCAGATTTATATTGGATTTTTCCCTGACCCTGAGTGTCCGACCCCATGAGACTGTGGTTTTCTCTGCCGATGGTGGTCCGAGGTCGTTCCGGCTGCACAGATTCATGCATCAGGGCCTCCTACAGACAATGCACTTTGATTTATTGCGCTATCTCTAATAGCACCCGAGATATCACCTGATATATATTGGATTTTCCCCTGACGCTGAGTGTCCGGCCCCATGATACTGTGGTTTTCTCGGCCCCTGGTGGTCCGAGGTCGTTCCCGCTGCACAGATTCGTGCGCCAGGGCCTCCTACGGACAATGCACTTTGATTTATTGCGCTATCTGTAATAGCACCCGAGATATCACCAGATATATATTGGATTTTTCACTGACCCTGAGTGTCCGGCCCCATGAGACGGTGGTTTTCTCGGCCCCTGGTGGTCCGAGGTCGCTCCCGCTGCACAGATTCGTGCGCCAGGGCCTCCTACGGACAATGCACTTTGATTTATTGCGCTATCTGTAATAGCACCAGTGATATCACCAGATATATATTGGATTTTACCCTGACCCTGATTGTCCGGCCCCATGAGACTGTGGTTTACTCGGCCCCTGGTGGTCCGAGGTCGTTCCCGTTGCACAGATCCATGCGCCAGGGCCTCCTGCAGATAATTCACTTTGGTTTATTGCGCTATCTCTAATAGCACCCGAGATATCACAAGATATATATTGGATTTTACCCTGACCCTGAGTGTCCGGCCCCATGAGACTGTGGTTGTCTCCGCCCCTGGTGGTCCGAGGTCGTTCCCGCTGCACAGATTCATGCGCCAGGGCCTCCTGCAGATAATTCACTTTGGTTTATTGCGCTATCTCTAATAGCACCCAAGATATCGCCAGATATATATTGGATTTTTCCCTGACCCTGAGTGTCCGGCCCCATGAGACTGTGGTTTTCTCGGCCCCTGGTGGTCCGAGGTCGTTTCCGTTGCACTGTTTCATGCGCCAGGGCCTCCTGCAGATAATTCACTTTGGTTTCTTGCGCTATCTCTAATAGCACCCGAGATATCACCAGATATATATTGGATTTTCCCCTGACCCTGAGTGTCCGGCCCCATGAGACTGTGATTTTCTCGGACCCTGGTGGTCCGAGGTGATTCCCGCTGCACAGATTCATGCGCCAGGGCCTCCTACAGACAATGCTCTTTGATTTATTGCGCTATCTGTAATAGCACCCGAGATATCACCAGATATATATTGGATTTTTCACTGACCCTGAGTGCCCGGCCCCATGAGACTGTGATTTTCTCGGACCCTGGTGGTCCGAGGTCGTTCCCGCTGCACAGATTCATGCGCCAGGGCCTCCTGCAGATCATTCACTTTGGTTTATTGCGCTATCTCTAATAGCACCCAAGATATCACCAGATATATATTGGATTTTTCCCTGACCCTGAGTGTCCGAACCCATGAGACTGTGGTTTTCTCTGCCGATGTTGGTCCGAGGTGGTTCCCGCTGCACAGATTCATGCGCCAGGGCCTCCTACAGACAATGCACTTTGATTTATTGCGCTATCTCTAATAGCACCCGAGATATCACCAGATATATATTGGATTTTTCCGTGACCCTTAGTGTCCGTCCCCATGAGACGGTGGTTTTCTCGGTCCGTGGTGGTCCGAGGTCGTTCCCGCTGCACAGATTCATGCGCCAGGGCCTCCCGCAGACAAAGTACTTTGATTTATTGCGCTATCTGTAATAGCACCCGAGATATCTCCAGATATATATTGGATTTTTCACTGACCCTGAGTGCCCGGCCCCATGAGATGGTGGTTGTCTCGGCCCCTGGTGTTCCGAGGTCGTTCCCGCTGCACAGATTCATGCGCCAGGGCCTCCTGCAGATCATTCACTTTGGTTTATTGCGCTATCTCTAGTAGCACCCAAGATATCATCAGATATATATTGGATTTTTCCCTGACCCTGAGTGTCCGAACCCATGAGACTGTGGTTTTCTCTGCCGATGTTGGTCCGAGGCGGTTCCCGCTGCACAGATTCATGCACCAGGGCCTCCTACAGACAATGCACTTTGATTTATTGCGCTATCTCTAATAGCACCCGAGATATCACCAGATATATATTGGATTTTTCCGTGACCCTTAGTGTCCGTCCCCATGAGACGGTGGTTTTCTCGGTCCGTGGTGGTCCGAGGTCGTTCCCGCTGCACAGATTCATGCGCCAGGGCCTCCCGCAGACAAAGTACTTTGATTTATTGCGCTATCTGTAATAGCACCCGAGATATCTCCAGATATATATTGGATTTTTCACTGACCCTGAGTGCCCGGCCCCATGAGATGGTGGTTGTCTCGGCCCCTGGTGGTCCGAGGTCGTTCCCGCTGCACAGATTCATGCGCCAGGGCCTCCTGCAGATCATTCACTTTGGTTTATTGCGCTATCTCTAATAGCACCCAAGATATCAGCAGATATATATTGGATTTTTCCCTGGCCCTGAGTGTCCGAACACATGAGACTGTGGTTTTCTCTGCCGATGTTGGTCCGAGGTCGGTCCCGCTGCACAGATTCATGCGCCAGGGCCTCCTACAGACAATGCACTTTGATTTATTGCGCTATCTCTAATAGCACCCGAGATATCACCAGATATATATTGGATTTTCCCCTGACCCTGAGTGTCCAGCCCCATGAGATGGTGGTTTTCTCGGCCCCTGGTGGTCCGAGGACGTTCCCGCTGCACAGATTCATGCGCCAGGGCCTCCTGCAGATAATTCACTTTGGTTCATTGCGCTATCTCTAAGAGCCCCCGAGATATCGCCAGATATGTATTGGATTTTCCCCTGACCCTGAATGTCCGGACCCATGAGACTGTGGTTTTCTCGGCCCCTGGTGGTCCGAGGTCGTTCCCGCTGCACAGATTCATGCACTAGGGCCTCCTACAGACAATGCACTTTGATTTATTGCGCTATTTGTAATAGCACCCGAGATATCACCAGATATATATTGGATTTTTCCCTGACCCTGAGTGTCCGGCCCCATGAGCCCGTGGTTTTCTCGGCCCCTGGTTGTCCGAGGTCGTTGCCGCTGCACAGATTCATGCGACAGGCCCTCCCGCAGACAATGCACTTTGATTTATCGCACTATCTCTAATGACACCCGAGATATCACCAGATATATAATGGATTTTTCCCTGACCCTGAGTGTCCGGCCCCATGAGACGGCGGTTTTCTTGGCCCCTGGTGGTCCGAGGTCGTTCCCGCTGCACACAAGCATGCGCCAGGGCATCCTGCAGATAATTCACTTTGGTTTATTGCGCTATCTGTAATAGCACCCGAGATATCATCAGATATATATTGGATTTTCCCCTGACCCTGAGTGTCCGGCCCCATGAGACGGTGGTTTTCTCGGCCCCTGGTGGTCCTAGGTCGTTTCCGCTGCCCAGATTCATGCGCCAGGGCCTCCTGCAGATAATTCACTTTGGCTTATTGCGCTATCTGTAATAGCACCCGAGATAACACCAGATATATATTGGATTTTTCCCTGACACTGACAGTCCGGCCCCATGTGTCGGTGGTTTTCTCGGCCCCTGGTGCTCCGAGGTCGTTCCCGCTGCACAGATTCATGCGCCAGGGCCTCCTATAGATAATTCACTTTGATTTATTGCACTATCTGTAATAGCACCCGAGATATCATCAGATATATATTGGATTTTCCCCTGACCCTGAGTGTCCGGCCCCATGAGACGGTGGTTTTCTCGGCCCCTGGTGGTCCGAGGTCGTTCCCGCTGCACAGATTCATGCGTCAGGGCCTCCTACAGATAATTCGCTTTGGTTTAGTGCGCTATCTCTAATAGCACCCGAGATATCACCAGATATATATTGGATTTTTCACTGACCCTGACAGTCCGGCCCCATGTGTCGGTGGTTTTCTCGGCCCCTGGTTTTCCGAGGCCGTTCCCACAGCACAGATTCATGCGCCAGGGCCCCTGCAGATAATTCACTTTGGTTTAGTGCGCTATCTGTAAGAGCACCCGAGATATCACCAGATATATATTGGATTTTGCCCTGACCCTGAGTGTAAGTCCCCATGAGACGGTGGTTTTCTCGGTCCGTGGTGGTCCGAGGTCGTTCCCGCTGCACAGATTCATGCGCCAGGGCCTCCCGCAGACAAAGTACTTTGATTTATTGCGCTATCTGTAATAGCACCCGAGATATCTCCAGATATATATTGGATTTTTCACTGACCCTGAGTGCCCGGCCCCATGAGATGGTGGTTGTCTCGGCCCCTGGTGGTCCGAGGTCGTTCCCGCTGCACAGATTCATGCGCCAGGGCCTCCTGCAGATCATTCACTTTGGTTTATTGCGCTATCTCTAATAGCACCCAAGATATCAGCAGATATATATTGGATTTTTCCCTGGCCCTGAGTGTCCGAACACATGAGACTGTGGTTTTCTCTGCCGATGTTGGTCCGAGGTCGTTCCCGCTGCACAGATTCATGCGCCAGGGCCTCCTGCAGATAATTCACTTTGGTTTATTGCGCTATCTCTAATAGCACCCGAGATATCACCAGATATATATTGGATTTTTCCCTGACCCTGAGTGTCCGGCCCCATGAGACGGTGGTTTTCTCGGCCCCTGGTGGTCCGAGGTTGTTCCCGCTGTACAGAGTCATGCGCCAGGGCCTTCTGCAGATAATTCACTTTGGGTTATTGCGCTATCTGTAATAGCACCCGACATATCACCAGATATATATTGGATTTTTCACTGACCCTGAGTGTCCGGCCCCATGAGACTGCGGTTTTCTCGGCCCCTGGTGGTCTGAGGTCGCTCCCGCTGCACACATTCATGCGCCAGTGCCTCCTGCAGATAATTCACTTTGGTTTACTGCGCTATCTCTAATAGTACCCGAGATATCACCAGATATATATTGGATTTTTCCCTGACCCTGAGTGTCCGACCCCATGAGACTGTGGTTTTCTCTGCCGATGTTGGTCCGAGGTCGTTCCCGCTGCACAGATTCATGCGCCAGGGCCTCCTACAGACAATGCACTTTGATTTATTGCGCTATCTCTAATAGCACCCGAGATATCACCAGATATATATTGGATTTTCCCCTGACCCTGAGTGTCCGGCCCCATGAGACTGTGGTTTTCTCGGCCCCTGGTGGTCCGAGGTCGTACCCGTTGCACAGATTCATGCGCCAGGGCCTCCTGCAGATAATTCACTTTGGTTTATTGCGCTATCTCTAATAGCACCCGAGATATCACCAGATATATATTGGATTTTCCCCTGACCCTGAGTGTCTGGCCACATGAGACTGTGGTTTTCTCGGCCCCTGGTGGTCCGAGGTCGTTCCCGCTGCACAGATTCATCCATCAGGGCCTCCTACAGACAATGCACTTTGATTTATTGCGCTATCTGTAATAGCACCCGAGATATCACCAGATATATATTGGATTTTCCCCTGACCCTGAGTGTCCGGCCCCATGAGACTGTGGTATTCTCGGCCCCTGGTGGTCCGAGGTCGTTCCCGTTGCACAGATTCATGCGCCAGGGCCTCCTGCAGATAATTAACTTTGGTTTATTGCGCTATCTCTAATAGCACCCGAGATATCACCAGATATATATTGGATTTTCCCCTGACCCTGAGTGTCCGGCCCCATGAGACGGTGGTTTTCGCGGCCCCTGGTGGTCCGAGGTCGTTCCCGTTGCACAGATTCATGCGCCAGGGCCTCCTGCAGATAATTCACTTTGGTTTATTGCGCTATCTCTAATAGCACCCGAGATATCACCAGATATATATTGGATTTTCCCCTGACCCTGAGTGTCCGGCCCCATGAGACTGTGGTTTTCTCGGCCCCTGGAGGTCCGAGGTCGTGCCCGTTGCACAGATTCATGCGCCAGGGCCTCCTGCAGATAATTCACTTTGGTTTATTGCGCTATCTCTAATAGCAGCCGAGATATCACCAGATATATATTGGATTTTCCCCTGACCCTGAGTGACCGACCCCATGAGACTGTGGTTTTTTCGGCCCCTGGTGGTCCGAGGTCGTTCCCGCTGCACAGATTCATCCATCAGGGCCTCCTACAGACAATGCACTTTGATTTATTGCGCTATCTGTAATAGCAGCCGAGATATCACCAGATATATATTGGATTTTTCACTGACCCTGAGTGTCCGGCCCCATGAGACGGTGGTTTTCTCGGCCCCTGGTGGTCCGAGGTCGTTCCCGCTGCACAGATTCGTGCGCCAGGGCCTCCTACAGACAATGCACTTTGATTTATTGCGCTATCTGTAATAGCACCAGAGATATCACCAGATATATATTGTTTTTTACCCTGACCCTGAGTGTCCGGCCCCATGAGACGGTGGTTGTCTCGGCCCCTGGAGGTCCGAGGACGTTCCCGCTGCAGAGATTCATGCGCCAGTGCCTCCTGCAGATAATTCACTTTGGTTTACTGCGCTATCTCTAATAGTACCCGAGATATCACCAGATTTATATTGGATTTTTCCCTGACCCTGAGTGTCCGACCCCATGAGACTGTGGTTTTCTCTGCCGATGGTGGTCCGAGGTCGTTCCCGCTGCACAGATTCACGCGCCAGGGCCTCCTACAGACAATGCACTTTGATTTATTTAGCTATCTGTAATAGCACCCGAGATATGACCAGATATATATTGGATTTTACCCTGACCCTGAGTGTCCGGCCCCATGAGACTGTGGTTTTCTCGGCCCCTGGTGGTCCGAGGTCGTTCCCGTTGCACAGATTCATGCGGCAGGGCGTCCTGCAGATAATTCACTTTGGTTTATTGCGCTATCTCTAATAGCACCTAAGATATCACCAGATATATATTGGATTTTTCCCTGACCCTGAGTGTCCGGCCCCATGAGACTGTGGTTTTCTCGGCCCCTGGTGGTCCGAGGTCGTTCCCGTTGCACAGATTCATGCGCCAGGGCCTGCTGCAGATAATTCACTTTGATTTATTGCGCTATCGGTAATAGCAGCCGAGATATCACCAGATATATATTGGATTTTCCCCTGTCCCTGAGTGTCCGGCCCCATGAGACGGTGGTTTTCTCGGCCCCTGGAGGTCCTAGGTCGTTCCCGCTGCACAGATGCATGCGCCAGGGCCTCCTGCAGATAATTCACTTTGGTTTATTGCGCTGTATCTAATAGCACCCGAGATATCACCAGATATATATTGGATTTTCCCTGACCCTGAGTGTCCTGCCCCATTTGACTGTGGTTTTCTCGGCCCCTGGTGGTCCGAGGTCGTTCCCGCTGCCCAGATTCATGCGCTAGGGCCTCCTGCAGATAATTCACTTTGGTTTATTGCGCTGTATCTAATAGCACCCGAAAATATCACCAGATATATATTGGATTTTCACCTGACCCTGAGTGTCCGGCCCCATGAGAATGTGGTTTTCTCGGCGCCTGGTGGTCCGAGGTCGTTCCCGTTGCACTGTTTCATGCGCCAGGGCCTCCTGCAGATAATTCACTTTGGTTTATTGCGCTATCTGTAATAGCAGCCGAGATATCACCAGATATATATTGGATTTTTCACTGACCCTGAGTGTCCGGCCCCATGAGACGGTGGTTTTCTCGGCCCCTGGTGGTCCGAGGTCGTTCCCGCTGCACAGATTCAGGCGCCAGGGCCTCCTACAGACAATGCACTTTGACTTATTGCGCTATCTGTAATAGCACCCGAGATATCACCAGATATATATTGGATTTTTCACTGACCCTAAGTGTCAGGCCCCTCGGGACGGTGGTTTTCTCGGCCCCTGGTGGTCCGAGGTCGTTCCCGCTGCACAGATTCATGCGCCAGGGCCTCCTGCAGATAATTCACTTTGGTTTATTGCGCTATCTCTAATAGCACCCAAGATATCGCCAGATATATATTGGATTTTTCCCTGACCCTGAGTGTCCGGCCCCATGAGACGGTGGTTTTCTCGGCCCCTGGTGGTCCGAGGTCGTTCCCGCTGCACAGATTCGTGCGCCAGGGCCTGCTACGGACAATGCACTTTGACTTATTGCGCTATCTGTAATAGCACCAGAGATATCACCAGATATATATTGGATTTTACCCTGACCCTCAGTGTCCGGCCCCATGAGACGGTGTTTGTCTCGGCCCCTGGTGGTCCGAGGTCGTTCCCGCTGCACAGAGTCATGCGCCAGGGCCTCCTGCAGATAATTCACTTTGGGTTATTGCGCTATCTGTAATAGCACCCGACATATCACCAGATATATATTGTATTTTTCCCTGACCCTGAGTGTCCGGCCCCATGAGACTGCGGTTTTCTCGGCCCCTGGTGGTCTGAGGTCGCTCCCGCTGCACACATTCATGCGCCAGTGCCTCCTGCAGATAATTCACTTTGGTTTACTGCGCTATCTCTAATAGTACCCGAGATATCACCAGATATATATTGGATTTTTCCCTGACCCTGAGTGTCCGACCCCATGAGACTGTGGTTTTCTCTGCCGATGTTGGTCCGAGGTCGTTCCCGCTGCACAGATTCATGCGCCAGGGCCTCCTACAGACAATGCACTTTGATTTATTGCGCTATCGGTAATAGCAGCCGAGATATCACCAGATATATATTGGATTTTCCCCTGACCCTGAATGTCCGGCCCCATGAGACGGTGGTTTTCTCGGCCCCTGGAGGTCCTAGGTCGTTCCCGCTGCACAGATGCATGCGCCAGGGCCTCCTGCAGATAATTCACTTTGGTTTATTGCGCTGTATCTAATAGCACCCGAGATATCACCAGATATATATTGGATTTTCCCTGACCCTGAGTGTCCTGCCCCATTTGACTGTGGTTTTCTCGGCCCCTGGTGGTCCGAGGTCGTTCCCGCTGCCCAGATTCATGCGCTAGGGCCTCCTGCAGATAATTCACTTTGGTTTATTGCGCTGTATCTAATAGCACCCGAAAATATCACCAGATATATATTGGATTTTCCCCTGACCCTGAGTGTCCGGCCCCATGAGACTGTGGTTTTCTCGGCCCCTGGAGGTCCGAGGTCGTGCCCGTTGCACAGATTCATGCGCCAGGGCCTCCTGCAGATAATTCACTTTGGTTTATTGCGCTATCTCTAATAGCAGCCGAGATATCACCAGATATATATTGGATTTTCCCCTGACCCTGAGTGACCGACCCCATGAGACTGTGGTTTTTTCGGCCCCTGGTGGTCCGAGGTCGTTCCCGCTGCACAGATTCATCCATCAGGGCCTCCTACAGACAATGCACTTTGATTTATTGCGCTATCTGTAATAGCAGCCGAGATATCACCAGATATATATTGGATTTTTCACTGACCCTGAGTGTCCGGCCCCATGAGACGGTGGTTTTCTCGGCCCCTGGTGGTCCGAGGTCGTTCCCGCTGCACAGATTCGTGCGCCAGGGCCTCCTACAGACAATGCACTTTGATTTATTGCGCTATCTGTAATAGCACCAGAGATATCACCAGATATATATTGTTTTTTACCCTGACCCTGAGTGTCCGGCCCCATGAGACGGTGGTTGTCTCGGCCCCTGGAGGTCCGAGGACGTTCCCGCTGCAGAGATTCATGCGCCAGTGCCTCCTGCAGATAATTCACTTTGGTTTACTGCGCTATCTCTAATAGTACCCGAGATATCACCAGATTTATATTGGATTTTTCCCTGACCCTGAGTGTCCGACCCCATGAGACTGTGGTTTTCTCTGCCGATGGTGGTCCGAGGTCGTTCCCGCTGCACAGATTCACGCGCCAGGGCCTCCTACAGACAATGCACTTTGATTTATTTAGCTATCTGTAATAGCACCCGAGATATGACCAGATATATATTGGATTTTACCCTGACCCTGAGTGTCCGGCCCCATGAGACTGTGGTTTTCTCGGCCCCTGGTGGTCCGAGGTCGTTCCCGTTGCACAGATTCATGCGGCAGGGCGTCCTGCAGAAAATTCACTTTGGTTTATTGCGCTATCTCTAATAGCACCTAAGATATCACCAGATATATATTGGATTTTTCCCTGACCCTGAGTGTCCGGCCCCATGAGACTGTGGTTTTCTCAGCCCCTGGTGGTCCGAGGTCGTTCCCGTTGCACAGATTCATGCGCCAGGGCCTGCTGCAGATAATTCACTTTGATTTATTGCGCTATCGGTAATAGCAGCCGAGATATCACCAGATATATATTGGATTTTCCCCTGACCCTGAGTGTCCGGCCCCATGAGACGGTGGTTTTCTCGGCCCCTGGAGGTCCTAGGTCGTTCCCGCTGCACAGATGCATGCGCCAGGGCCTCCTGCAGATAATTCACTTTGGTTTATTGCGCTGTATCTAATAGCACCCGAGATATCACCAGATATATATTGGATTTTCCCTGACCCTGAGTGTCCTGCCCCATTTGACTGTGGTTTTCTCGGCCCCTGGTGGTCCGAGGTCGTTCCCGCTGCCCAGATTCATGCGCTAGGGCCTCCTGCAGATAATTCACTTTGGTTTATTGCGCTGTATCTAATAGCACCCGAAAATATCACCAGATATATATTGGATTTTCCCCTGACCCTGAGTGTCCGGCCCCATGAGACTGTGGTTTTCTCGGCGCCTGGTGGTCCGAGGTCGTTCCCGTTGCACTGTTTCATGCGCCAGGGCCTCCTGCAGATAATTCACTTTGGTTTATTGCGCTATCTCTAATAGCACCCAAGATATCACCAGATATATATTGGATTTTCCCCTGACCCTGAGTGTCCGGCCCCATTAGACGGTGGTTTTCTCGGCCCCTGGTGGTCCGCTGTCGTTCCCGCTGCTCAGATTCAGGCGCCAGGGCCTCCTACAGACAATGCACTTTGACTTATTGCGCTATCTGTAATAGCACCCGAGATATCACCAGATATATATTGGATTTTTCACTGACCCTAAGTGTCCGGCCCCTCGGGACGGTGGTTTTCTCGGCCCCTGGTGGTCCGAGGTCGTTCCCGCTGCACAGATTCATGCGCCAGGGCCTCCTGCAGATAATTCACTTTGGTTTATTGCGCTATCTCTAATAGCACCCAAGATATCGCCAGATATATATTGGATTTTTCCCTGACCCTGAGTGTCCGACCCCATGAGACTGTGGTTTTCTCTGCCGATGTTGGTCCGAGGTCGTTCCCGCTGCACAGATTCATGCGCCAGGGCCTCCTACAGACAATGCACTTTGATTTATTGCGCTATCGGTAATAGCAGCCGAGATATCACCAGATATATATTGGATTTTCCCCTGACCCTGAATGTCCGGCCCCATGAGACGGTGGTTTTCTCGGCCCCTGGAGGTCCTAGGTCGTTCCCGCTGCACAGATGCATGCGCCAGGGCCTCCTGCAGATAATTCACTTTGGTTTATTGCGCTATCTCTAATAGCAGCCGAGATATCACCAGATATATATTGGATTTTCCCCTGACCCTGAGTGACCGACCCCATGAGACTGTGGTTTTTTCGGCCCCTGGTGGTCCGAGGTCGTTCCCGCTGCACAGATTCATCCATCAGGGCCTCCTACAGACAATGCACTTTGATTTATTGCGCTATCTGTAATAGCAGCCGAGATATCACCAGATATATATTGGATTTTTCACTGACCCTGAGTGTCCGGCCCCATGAGACGGTGGTTTTCTCGGCCCCTGGTGGTCCGAGGTCGTTCCCGCTGCACAGATTCAGGCGCCAGGGCCTCCTACAGACAATGCACTTTGACTTATTGCGCTATCTGTAATAGCACCCGAGATATCACCAGATATATATTGGATTTTTCACTGACCCTAAGTGTCAGGCCCCTCGGGACGGTGGTTTTCTCGGCCCCTGGTGGTCCGAGGTCGTTCCCGCTGCACAGATTCATGCGCCAGGGCCTCCTGCAGATAATTCACTTTGGTTTATTGCGCTATCTCTAATAGCACCCAAGATATCGCCAGATATATATTGGATTTTTCCCTGACCCTGAGTGTCCGGCCCCATGAGACGGTGGTTTTCTCGGCCCCTGGTGGTCCGAGGTCGTTCCCGCTGCACAGATTCGTGCGCCAGGGCCTGCTACGGACAATGCACTTTGACTTATTGCGCTATCTGTAATAGCACCAGAGATATCACCAGATATATATTGGATTTTACCCTGACCCTCAGTGTCCGGCCCCATGAGACGGTGTTTGTCTCGGCCCCTGGTGGTCCGAGGTCGTTCCCGCTGCACAGAGTCATGCGCCAGGGCCTCCTGCAGATAATTCACTTTGGGTTATTGCGCTATCTGTAATAGCACCCGACATATCACCAGATATATATTGTATTTTTCCCTGACCCTGAGTGTCCGGCCCCATGAGACTGCGGTTTTCTCGGCCCCTGGTGGTCTGAGGTCGCTCCCGCTGCACACATTCATGCGCCAGTGCCTCCTGCAGATAATTCACTTTGGTTTACTGCGCTATCTCTAATAGTACCCGAGATATCACCAGATATATATTGGATTTTTCCCTGACCCTGAGTGTCCGACCCCATGAGACTGTGGTTTTCTCTGCCGATGTTGGTCCGAGGTCGTTCCCGCTGCACAGATTCATGCGCCAGGGCCTCCTACAGACAATGCACTTTGATTTATTGCGCTATCGGTAATAGCAGCCGAGATATCACCAGATATATATTGGATTTTCCCCTGACCCTGAATGTCCGGCCCCATGAGACGGTGGTTTTCTCGGCCCCTGGAGGTCCTAGGTCGTTCCCGCTGCACAGATGCATGCGCCAGGGCCTCCTGCAGATAATTCACTTTGGTTTATTGCGCTGTATCTAATAGCACCCGAGATATCACCAGATATATATTGGATTTTCCCTGACCCTGAGTGTCCTGCCCCATTTGACTGTGGTTTTCTCGGCCCCTGGTGGTCCGAGGTCGTTCCCGCTGCCCAGATTCATGCGCTAGGGCCTCCTGCAGATAATTCACTTTGGTTTATTGCGCTGTATCTAATAGCACCCGAAAATATCACCAGATATATATTGGATTTTCCCCTGACCCTGAGTGTCCGGCCCCATGAGACTGTGGTTTTCTCGGCCCCTGGAGGTCCGAGGTCGTGCCCGTTGCACAGATTCATGCGCCAGGGCCTCCTGCAGATAATTCACTTTGGTTTATTGCGCTATCTCTAATAGCAGCCGAGATATCACCAGATATATATTGGATTTTCCCCTGACCCTGAGTGACCGACCCCATGAGACTGTGGTTTTTTCGGCCCCTGGTGGTCCGAGGTCGTTCCCGCTGCACAGATTCATCCATCAGGGCCTCCTACAGACAATGCACTTTGATTTATTGCGCTATCTGTAATAGCAGCCGAGATATCACCAGATATATATTGGATTTTTCACTGACCCTGAGTGTCCGGCCCCATGAGACGGTGGTTTTCTCGGCCCCTGGTGGTCCGAGGTCGTTCCCGCTGCACAGATTCGTGCGCCAGGGCCTCCTACAGACAATGCACTTTGATTTATTGCGCTATCTGTAATAGCACCAGAGATATCACCAGATATATATTGTTTTTTACCCTGACCCTGAGTGTCCGGCCCCATGAGACGGTGGTTGTCTCGGCCCCTGGAGGTCCGAGGACGTTCCCGCTGCAGAGATTCATGCGCCAGTGCCTCCTGCAGATAATTCACTTTGGTTTACTGCGCTATCTCTAATAGTACCCGAGATATCACCAGATTTATATTGGATTTTTCCCTGACCCTGAGTGTCCGACCCCATGAGACTGTGGTTTTCTCTGCCGATGGTGGTCCGAGGTCGTTCCCGCTGCACAGATTCACGCGCCAGGGCCTCCTACAGACAATGCACTTTGATTTATTTAGCTATCTGTAATAGCACCCGAGATATGACCAGATATATATTGGATTTTACCCTGACCCTGAGTGTCCGGCCCCATGAGACTGTGGTTTTCTCGGCCCCTGGTGGTCCGAGGTCGTTCCCGTTGCACAGATTCATGCGGCAGGGCGTCCTGCAGATAATTCACTTTGGTTTATTGCGCTATCTCTAATAGCACCTAAGATATCACCAGATATATATTGGATTTTTCCCTGACCCTGAGTGTCCGGCCCCATGAGACTGTGGTTTTCTCAGCCCCTGGTGGTCCGAGGTCGTTCCCGTTGCACAGATTCATGCGCCAGGGCCTGCTGCAGATAATTCACTTTGATTTATTGCGCTATCGGTAATAGCAGCCGAGATATCACCAGATATATATTGGATTTTCCCCTGACCCTGAGTGTCCGGCCCCATGAGACGGTGGTTTTCTCGGCCCCTGGAGGTCCTAGGTCGTTCCCGCTGCACAGATGCATGCGCCAGGGCCTCCTGCAGATAATTCACTTTGGTTTATTGCGCTGTATCTAATAGCACCCGAGATATCACCAGATATATATTGGATTTTCCCTGACCCTGAGTGTCCTGCCCCATTTGACTGTGGTTTTCTCGGCCCCTGGTGGTCCGAGGTCGTTCCCGCTGCCCAGATTCATGCGCTAGGGCCTCCTGCAGATAATTCACTTTGGTTTATTGCGCTGTATCTAATAGCACCCGAAAATATCACCAGATATATATTGGATTTTCCCCTGACCCTGAGTGTCCGGCCCCATGAGACTGTGGTTTTCTCGGCCCCTGGAGGTCCGAGGTCGTGCCCGTTGCACAGATTCATGCGCCAGGGCCTCCTGCAGATAATTCACTTTGGTTTATTGCGCTATCTCTAATAGCAGCCGAGATATCACCAGATATATATTGGATTTTCCCCTGACCCTGAGTGACCGACCCCATGAGACTGTGGTTTTTTCGGCCCCTGGTGGTCCGAGGTCGTTCCCGCTGCACAGATTCATCCATCAGGGCCTCCTACAGACAATGCACTTTGATTTATTGCGCTATCTGTAATAGCAGCCGAGATATCACCAGATATATATTGGATTTTTCACTGACCCTGAGTGTCCGGCCCCATGAGACGGTGGTTTTCTCGGCCCCTGGTGGTCCGAGGTCGTTCCCGCTGCACAGATTCGTGCGCCAGGGCCTCCTACAGACAATGCACTTTGATTTATTGCGCTATCTGTAATAGCACCAGAGATATCACCAGATATATATTGTTTTTTACCCTGACCCTGAGTGTCCGGCCCCATGAGACGGTGGTTGTCTCGGCCCCTGGAGGTCCGAGGACGTTCCCGCTGCAGAGATTCATGCGCCAGTGCCTCCTGCAGATAATTCACTTTGGTTTACTGCGCTATCTCTAATAGTACCCGAGATATCACCAGATTTATATTGGATTTTTCCCTGACCCTGAGTGTCCGACCCCATGAGACTGTGGTTTTCTCTGCCGATGGTGGTCCGAGGTCGTTCCCGCTGCACAGATTCACGCGCCAGGGCCTCCTACAGACAATGCACTTTGATTTATTTAGCTATCTGTAATAGCACCCGAGATATGACCAGATATATATTGGATTTTACCCTGACCCTGAGTGTCCGGCCCCATGAGACTGTGGTTTTCTCGGCCCCTGGTGGTCCGAGGTCGTTCCCGTTGCACAGATTCATGCGGCAGGGCGTCCTGCAGATAATTCACTTTGGTTTATTGCGCTATCTCTAATAGCACCTAAGATATCACCAGATATATATTGGATTTTTCCCTGACCCTGAGTGTCCGGCCCCATGAGACTGTGGTTTTCTCAGCCCCTGGTGGTCCGAGGTCGTTCCCGTTGCACAGATTCATGCGCCAGGGCCTCCTGCAGATAATTCACTTTGATTTATTGCGCTATCGGTAATAGCAGCCGAGATATCACCAGATATATATTGGATTTTCCCCTGACCCTGAGTGTCCGGCCCCATGAGACGGTGGTTTTCTCGGCCCCTGGAGGTCCTAGGTCGTTCCCGCTGCACAGATGCATGCGCCAGGGCCTCCTGCAGATAATTCACTTTGGTTTATTGCGCTGTATCTAATAGCACCCGAGATATCACCAGATATATATTGGATTTTCCCTGACCCTGAGTGTCCTGCCCCATTTGACTGTGGTTTTCTCGGCCCCTGGTGGTCCGAGGTCGTTCCCGCTGCCCAGATTCATGCGCTAGGGCCTCCTGCAGATAATTCACTTTGGTTTATTGCGCTGTATCTAATAGCACCCGAAAATATCACCAGATATATATTGGATTTTCCCCTGACCCTGAGTGTCCGGCCCCATGAGACTGTGGTTTTCTCGGCGCCTGGTGGTCCGAGGTCGTTCCCGTTGCACTGTTTCATGCGCCGGGGCCTCCTGCAGATAATTCACTTTGGTTTATTGCGCTATCTCTAATAGCACCCAAGATATCACCAGATATATATTGGATTTTCCCCTGACCCTGAGTGTCCGGCCCCATTAGACGGTGGTTTTCTCGGCCCCTGGTGGTCCGCTGTCGTTCCCGCTGCTCAGATTCAGGCGCCAGGGCCTCCTACAGACAATGCACTTTGACTTATTGCGCTATCTGTAATAGCACCCGAGATATCACCAGATATATATTGGATTTTTCACTGACCCTAAGTGTCCGGCCCCTCGGGACGGTGGTTTTCTCGGCCCCTGGTGGTCCGAGGTCGTTCCCGCTGCACAGATTCATGCGCCAGGGCCTCCTGCAGATAATTCACTTTGGTTTATTGCGCTATCTCTAATAGCACCCAAGATATCGCCAGATATATATTGGATTTTTCCCTGACCCTGAGTGTCCGACCCCATGAGACTGTGGTTTTCTCTGCCGATGTTGGTCCGAGGTCGTTCCCGCTGCACAGATTCATGCGCCAGGGCCTCCTACAGACAATGCACTTTGATTTATTGCGCTATCGGTAATAGCAGCCGAGATATCACCAGATATATATTGGATTTTCCCCTGACCCTGAATGTCCGGCCCCATGAGACGGTGGTTTTCTCGGCCCCTGGAGGTCCTAGGTCGTTCCCGCTGCACAGATGCATGCGCCAGGGCCTCCTGCAGATAATTCACTTTGGTTTATTGCGCTGTATCTAATAGCACCCGAAAATATCACCAGATATATATTGGATTTTCCCCTGACCCTGAGTGTCCGGCCCCATGAGACTGTGGTTTTCTCGGCCCCTGGAGGTCCGAGGTCGTGCCCGTTGCACAGATTCATGCGCCAGGGCCTCCTGCAGATAATTCACTTTGGTTTATTGCGCTATCTCTAATAGCAGCCGAGATATCACCAGATATATATTGGATTTTCCCCTGACCCTGAGTGACCGACCCCATGAGACTGTGGTTTTTTCGGCCCCTGGTGGTCCGAGGTCGTTCCCGCTGCACAGATTCATCCATCAGGGCCTCCTACAGACAATGCACTTTGATTTATTGCGCTATCTGTAATAGCAGCCGAGATATCACCAGATATATATTGGATTTTTCACTGACCCTGAGTGTCCGGCCCCATGAGACGGTGGTTTTCTCGGCCCCTGGTGGTCCGAGGTCGTTCCCGCTGCACAGATTCGTGCGCCAGGGCCTCCTACAGACAATGCACTTTGATTTATTGCGCTATCTGTAATAGCACCAGAGATATCACCAGATATATATTGTTTTTTACCCTGACCCTGAGTGTCCGGCCCCATGAGACGGTGGTTGTCTCGGCCCCTGGAGGTCCGAGGACGTTCCCGCTGCAGAGATTCATGCGCCAGTGCCTCCTGCAGATAATTCACTTTGGTTTACTGCGCTATCTCTAATAGTACCCGAGATATCACCAGATTTATATTGGATTTTTCCCTGACCCTGAGTGTCCGACCCCATGAGACTGTGGTTTTCTCTGCCGATGGTGGTCCGAGGTCGTTCCCGCTGCACAGATTCACGCGCCAGGGCCTCCTACAGACAATGCACTTTGATTTATTTAGCTATCTGTAATAGCACCCGAGATATGACCAGATATATATTGGATTTTACCCTGACCCTGAGTGTCCGGCCCCATGAGACTGTGGTTTTCTCGGCCCCTGGTGGTCCGAGGTCGTTCCCGTTGCACAGATTCATGCGGCAGGGCGTCCTGCAGATAATTCACTTTGGTTTATTGCGCTATCTCTAATAGCACCTAAGATATCACCAGATATATATTGGATTTTTCCCTGACCCTGAGTGTCCGGCCCCATGAGACTGTGGTTTTCTCAGCCCCTGGTGGTCCGAGGTCGTTCCCGTTGCACAGATTCATGCGCCAGGGCCTGCTGCAGATAATTCACTTTGATTTATTGCGCTATCGGTAATAGCAGCCGAGATATCACCAGATATATATTGGATTTTCCCCTGACCCTGAGTGTCCGGCCCCATGAGACGGTGGTTTTCTCGGCCCCTGGAGGTCCTAGGTCGTTCCCGCTGCACAGATGCATGCGCCAGGGCCTCCTGCAGATAATTCACTTTGGTTTATTGCGCTGTATCTAATAGCACCCGAGATATCACCAGATATATATTGGATTTTCCCTGACCCTGAGTGTCCTGCCCCATTTGACTGTGGTTTTCTCGGCCCCTGGTGGTCCGAGGTCGTTCCCGCTGCCCAGATTCATGCGCTAGGGCCTCCTGCAGATAATTCACTTTGGTTTATTGCGCTGTATCTAATAGCACCCGAAAATATCACCAGATATATATTGGATTTTCCCCTGACCCTGAGTGTCCGGCCCCATGAGACTGTGGTTTTCTCGGCGCCTGGTGGTCCGAGGTCGTTCCCGTTGCACTGTTTCATGCGCCAGGGCCTCCTGCAGATAATTCACTTTGGTTTATTGCGCTATCTCTAATAGCACCCAAGATATCACCAGATATATATTGGATTTTCCCCTGACCCTGAGTGTCCGGCCCCATTAGACGGTGGTTTTCTCGGCCCCTGGTGGTCCGCTGTCGTTCCCGCTGCTCAGATTCAGGCGCCAGGGCCTCCTACAGACAATGCACTTTGACTTATTGCGCTATCTGTAATAGCACCCGAGATATCACCAGATATATATTGGATTTTTCACTGACCCTAAGTGTCCGGCCCCTCGGGACGGTGGTTTTCTCGGCCCCTGGTGGTCCGAGGTCGTTCCCGCTGCACAGATTCATGCGCCAGGGCCTCCTGCAGATAATTCACTTTGGTTTATTGCGCTATCTCTAATAGCACCCAAGATATCGCCAGATATATATTGGATTTTTCCCTGACCCTGAGTGTCCGACCCCATGAGACTGTGGTTTTCTCTGCCGATGTTGGTCCGAGGTCGTTCCCGCTGCACAGATTCATGCGCCAGGGCCTCCTACAGACAATGCACTTTGATTTATTGCGCTATCGGTAATAGCAGCCGAGATATCACCAGATATATATTGGATTTTCCCCTGACCCTGAATGTCCGGCCCCATGAGACGGTGGTTTTCTCGGCCCCTGGAGGTCCTAGGTCGTTCCCGCTGCACAGATGCATGCGCCAGGGCCTCCTGCAGATAATTCACTTTGGTTTATTGCGCTATCTCTAATAGCAGCCGAGATATCACCAGATATATATTGGATTTTCCCCTGACCCTGAGTGACCGACCCCATGAGACTGTGGTTTTTTCGGCCCCTGGTGGTCCGAGGTCGTTCCCGCTGCACAGATTCATCCATCAGGGCCTCCTACAGACAATGCACTTTGATTTATTGCGCTATCTGTAATAGCAGCCGAGATATCACCAGATATATATTGGATTTTTCACTGACCCTGAGTGTCCGGCCCCATGAGACGGTGGTTTTCTCGGCCCCTGGTGGTCCGAGGTCGTTCCCGCTGCACAGATTCAGGCGCCAGGGCCTCCTACAGACAATGCACTTTGACTTATTGCGCTATCTGTAATAGCACCCGAGATATCACCAGATATATATTGGATTTTTCACTGACCCTAAGTGTCAGGCCCCTCGGGACGGTGGTTTTCTCGGCCCCTGGTGGTCCGAGGTCGTTCCCGCTGCACAGATTCATGCGCCAGGGCCTCCTGCAGATAATTCACTTTGGTTTATTGCGCTATCTCTAATAGCACCCAAGATATCGCCAGATATATATTGGATTTTTCCCTGACCCTGAGTGTCCGGCCCCATGAGACGGTGGTTTTCTCGGCCCCTGGTGGTCCGAGGTCGTTCCCGCTGCACAGATTCGTGCGCCAGGGCCTGCTACGGACAATGCACTTTGACTTATTGCGCTATCTGTAATAGCACCAGAGATATCACCAGATATATATTGGATTTTACCCTGACCCTCAGTGTCCGGCCCCATGAGACGGTGTTTGTCTCGGCCCCTGGTGGTCCGAGGTCGTTCCCGCTGCACAGAGTCATGCGCCAGGGCCTCCTGCAGATAATTCACTTTGGGTTATTGCGCTATCTGTAATAGCACCCGACATATCACCAGATATATATTGTATTTTTCCCTGACCCTGAGTGTCCGGCCCCATGAGACTGCGGTTTTCTCGGCCCCTGGTGGTCTGAGGTCGCTCCCGCTGCACACATTCATGCGCCAGTGCCTCCTGCAGATAATTCACTTTGGTTTACTGCGCTATCTCTAATAGTACCCGAGATATCACCAGATATATATTGGATTTTTCCCTGACCCTGAGTGTCCGACCCCATGAGACTGTGGTTTTCTCTGCCGATGTTGGTCCGAGGTCGTTCCCGCTGCACAGATTCATGCGCCAGGGCCTCCTACAGACAATGCACTTTGATTTATTGCGCTATCGGTAATAGCAGCCGAGATATCACCAGATATATATTGGATTTTCCCCTGACCCTGAATGTCCGGCCCCATGAGACGGTGGTTTTCTCGGCCCCTGGAGGTCCTAGGTCGTTCCCGCTGCACAGATGCATGCGCCAGGGCCTCCTGCAGATAATTCACTTTGGTTTATTGCGCTGTATCTAATAGCACCCGAGATATCACCAGATATATATTGGATTTTCCCTGACCCTGAGTGTCCTGCCCCATTTGACTGTGGTTTTCTCGGCCCCTGGTGGTCCGAGGTCGTTCCCGCTGCCCAGATTCATGCGCTAGGGCCTCCTGCAGATAATTCACTTTGGTTTATTGCGCTGTATCTAATAGCACCCGAAAATATCACCAGATATATATTGGATTTTCCCCTGACCCTGAGTGTCCGGCCCCATGAGACTGTGGTTTTCTCGGCCCCTGGAGGTCCGAGGTCGTGCCCGTTGCACAGATTCATGCGCCAGGGCCTCCTGCAGATAATTCACTTTGGTTTATTGCGCTATCTCTAATAGCAGCCGAGATATCACCAGATATATATTGGATTTTCCCCTGACCCTGAGTGACCGACCCCATGAGACTGTGGTTTTTTCGGCCCCTGGTGGTCCGAGGTCGTTCCCGCTGCACAGATTCATCCATCAGGGCCTCCTACAGACAATGCACTTTGATTTATTGCGCTATCTGTAATAGCAGCCGAGATATCACCAGATATATATTGGATTTTTCACTGACCCTGAGTGTCCGGCCCCATGAGACGGTGGTTTTCTCGGCCCCTGGTGGTCCGAGGTCGTTCCCGCTGCACAGATTCGTGCGCCAGGGCCTCCTACAGACAATGCACTTTGATTTATTGCGCTATCTGTAATAGCACCAGAGATATCACCAGATATATATTGTTTTTTACCCTGACCCTGAGTGTCCGGCCCCATGAGACGGTGGTTGTCTCGGCCCCTGGAGGTCCGAGGACGTTCCCGCTGCAGAGATTCATGCGCCAGTGCCTCCTGCAGATAATTCACTTTGGTTTACTGCGCTATCTCTAATAGTACCCGAGATATCACCAGATTTATATTGGATTTTTCCCTGACCCTGAGTGTCCGACCCCATGAGACTGTGGTTTTCTCTGCCGATGGTGGTCCGAGGTCGTTCCCGCTGCACAGATTCACGCGCCAGGGCCTCCTACAGACAATGCACTTTGATTTATTTAGCTATCTGTAATAGCACCCGAGATATGACCAGATATATATTGGATTTTACCCTGACCCTGAGTGTCCGGCCCCATGAGACTGTGGTTTTCTCGGCCCCTGGTGGTCCGAGGTCGTTCCCGTTGCACAGATTCATGCGGCAGGGCGTCCTGCAGATAATTCACTTTGGTTTATTGCGCTATCTCTAATAGCACCTAAGATATCACCAGATATATATTGGATTTTTCCCTGACCCTGAGTGTCCGGCCCCATGAGACTGTGGTTTTCTCAGCCCCTGGTGGTCCGAGGTCGTTCCCGTTGCACAGATTCATGCGCCAGGGCCTGCTGCAGATAATTCACTTTGATTTATTGCGCTATCGGTAATAGCAGCCGAGATATCACCAGATATATATTGGATTTTCCCCTGACCCTGAGTGTCCGGCCCCATGAGACGGTGGTTTTCTCGGCCCCTGGAGGTCCTAGGTCGTTCCCGCTGCACAGATGCATGCGCCAGGGCCTCCTGCAGATAATTCACTTTGGTTTATTGCGCTGTATCTAATAGCACCCGAGATATCACCAGATATATATTGGATTTTCCCTGACCCTGAGTGTCCTGCCCCATTTGACTGTGGTTTTCTCGGCCCCTGGTGGTCCGAGGTCGTTCCCGCTGCCCAGATTCATGCGCTAGGGCCTCCTGCAGATAATTCACTTTGGTTTATTGCGCTGTATCTAATAGCACCCGAAAATATCACCAGATATATATTGGATTTTCCCCTGACCCTGAGTGTCCGGCCCCATGAGACTGTGGTTTTCTCGGCCCCTGGAGGTCCGAGGTCGTGCCCGTTGCACAGATTCATGCGCCAGGGCCTCCTGCAGATAATTCACTTTGGTTTATTGCGCTATCTCTAATAGCAGCCGAGATATCACCAGATATATATTGGATTTTCCCCTGACCCTGAGTGACCGACCCCATGAGACTGTGGTTTTTTCGGCCCCTGGTGGTCCGAGGTCGTTCCCGCTGCACAGATTCATCCATCAGGGCCTCCTACAGACAATGCACTTTGATTTATTGCGCTATCTGTAATAGCAGCCGAGATATCACCAGATATATATTGGATTTTTCACTGACCCTGAGTGTCCGGCCCCATGAGACGGTGGTTTTCTCGGCCCCTGGTGGTCCGAGGTCGTTCCCGCTGCACAGATTCGTGCGCCAGGGCCTCCTACAGACAATGCACTTTGATTTATTGCGCTATCTGTAATAGCACCAGAGATATCACCAGATATATATTGTTTTTTACCCTGACCCTGAGTGTCCGGCCCCATGAGACGGTGGTTGTCTCGGCCCCTGGAGGTCCGAGGACGTTCCCGCTGCAGAGATTCATGCGCCAGTGCCTCCTGCAGATAATTCACTTTGGTTTACTGCGCTATCTCTAATAGTACCCGAGATATCACCAGATTTATATTGGATTTTTCCCTGACCCTGAGTGTCCGACCCCATGAGACTGTGGTTTTCTCTGCCGATGGTGGTCCGAGGTCGTTCCCGCTGCACAGATTCACGCGCCAGGGCCTCCTACAGACAATGCACTTTGATTTATTTAGCTATCTGTAATAGCACCCGAGATATGACCAGATATATATTGGATTTTACCCTGACCCTGAGTGTCCGGCCCCATGAGACTGTGGTTTTCTCGGCCCCTGGTGGTCCGAGGTCGTTCCCGTTGCACAGATTCATGCGGCAGGGCGTCCTGCAGATAATTCACTTTGGTTTATTGCGCTATCTCTAATAGCACCTAAGATATCACCAGATATATATTGGATTTTTCCCTGACCCTGAGTGTCCGGCCCCATGAGACTGTGGTTTTCTCAGCCCCTGGTGGTCCGAGGTCGTTCCCGTTGCACAGATTCATGCGCCAGGGCCTCCTGCAGATAATTCACTTTGATTTATTGCGCTATCGGTAATAGCAGCCGAGATATCACCAGATATATATTGGATTTTCCCCTGACCCTGAGTGTCCGGCCCCATGAGACGGTGGTTTTCTCGGCCCCTGGAGGTCCTAGGTCGTTCCCGCTGCACAGATGCATGCGCCAGGGCCTCCTGCAGATAATTCACTTTGGTTTATTGCGCTGTATCTAATAGCACCCGAGATATCACCAGATATATATTGGATTTTCCCTGACCCTGAGTGTCCTGCCCCATTTGACTGTGGTTTTCTCGGCCCCTGGTGGTCCGAGGTCGTTCCCGCTGCCCAGATTCATGCGCTAGGGCCTCCTGCAGATAATTCACTTTGGTTTATTGCGCTGTATCTAATAGCACCCGAAAATATCACCAGATATATATTGGATTTTCCCCTGACCCTGAGTGTCCGGCCCCATGAGACTGTGGTTTTCTCGGCGCCTGGTGGTCCGAGGTCGTTCCCGTTGCACTGTTTCATGCGCCGGGGCCTCCTGCAGATAATTCACTTTGGTTTATTGCGCTATCTCTAATAGCACCCAAGATATCACCAGATATATATTGGATTTTCCCCTGACCCTGAGTGTCCGGCCCCATTAGACGGTGGTTTTCTCGGCCCCTGGTGGTCCGCTGTCGTTCCCGCTGCTCAGATTCAGGCGCCAGGGCCTCCTACAGACAATGCACTTTGACTTATTGCGCTATCTGTAATAGCACCCGAGATATCACCAGATATATATTGGATTTTTCACTGACCCTAAGTGTCCGGCCCCTCGGGACGGTGGTTTTCTCGGCCCCTGGTGGTCCGAGGTCGTTCCCGCTGCACAGATTCATGCGCCAGGGCCTCCTGCAGATAATTCACTTTGGTTTATTGCGCTATCTCTAATAGCACCCAAGATATCGCCAGATATATATTGGATTTTTCCCTGACCCTGAGTGTCCGACCCCATGAGACTGTGGTTTTCTCTGCCGATGTTGGTCCGAGGTCGTTCCCGCTGCACAGATTCATGCGCCAGGGCCTCCTACAGACAATGCACTTTGATTTATTGCGCTATCGGTAATAGCAGCCGAGATATCACCAGATATATATTGGATTTTCCCCTGACCCTGAATGTCCGGCCCCATGAGACGGTGGTTTTCTCGGCCCCTGGAGGTCCTAGGTCGTTCCCGCTGCACAGATGCATGCGCCAGGGCCTCCTGCAGATAATTCACTTTGGTTTATTGCGCTGTATCTAATAGCACCCGAGATATCACCAGATATATATTGGATTTTCCCTGACCCTGAGTGTCCTGCCCCATTTGACTGTGGTTTTCTCGGCCCCTGGTGGTCCGAGGTCGTTCCCGCTGCCCAGATTCATGCGCTAGGGCCTCCTGCAGATAATTCACTTTGGTTTATTGCGCTGTATCTAATAGCACCCGAAAATATCACCAGATATATATTGGATTTTCCCCTGACCCTGAGTGTCCGGCCCCATGAGACTGTGGTTTTCTCGGCCCCTGGAGGTCCGAGGTCGTGCCCGTTGCACAGATTCATGCGCCAGGGCCTCCTGCAGATAATTCACTTTGGTTTATTGCGCTATCTCTAATAGCAGCCGAGATATCACCAGATATATATTGGATTTTCCCCTGACCCTGAGTGACCGACCCCATGAGACTGTGGTTTTTTCGGCCCCTGGTGGTCCGAGGTCGTTCCCGCTGCACAGATTCATCCATCAGGGCCTCCTACAGACAATGCACTTTGATTTATTGCGCTATCTGTAATAGCAGCCGAGATATCACCAGATATATATTGGATTTTTCACTGACCCTGAGTGTCCGGCCCCATGAGACGGTGGTTTTCTCGGCCCCTGGTGGTCCGAGGTCGTTCCCGCTGCACAGATTCGTGCGCCAGGGCCTCCTACAGACAATGCACTTTGATTTATTGCGCTATCTGTAATAGCACCAGAGATATCACCAGATATATATTGTTTTTTACCCTGACCCTGAGTGTCCGGCCCCATGAGACGGTGGTTGTCTCGGCCCCTGGAGGTCCGAGGACGTTCCCGCTGCAGAGATTCATGCGCCAGTGCCTCCTGCAGATAATTCACTTTGGTTTACTGCGCTATCTCTAATAGTACCCGAGATATCACCAGATTTATATTGGATTTTTCCCTGACCCTGAGTGTCCGACCCCATGAGACTGTGGTTTTCTCTGCCGATGGTGGTCCGAGGTCGTTCCCGCTGCACAGATTCACGCGCCAGGGCCTCCTACAGACAATGCACTTTGATTTATTTAGCTATCTGTAATAGCACCCGAGATATGACCAGATATATATTGGATTTTACCCTGACCCTGAGTGTCCGGCCCCATGAGACTGTGGTTTTCTCGGCCCCTGGTGGTCCGAGGTCGTTCCCGTTGCACAGATTCATGCGGCAGGGCGTCCTGCAGATAATTCACTTTGGTTTATTGCGCTATCTCTAATAGCACCTAAGATATCACCAGATATATATTGGATTTTTCCCTGACCCTGAGTGTCCGGCCCCATGAGACTGTGGTTTTCTCAGCCCCTGGTGGTCCGAGGTCGTTCCCGTTGCACAGATTCATGCGCCAGGGCCTGCTGCAGATAATTCACTTTGATTTATTGCGCTATCGGTAATAGCAGCCGAGATATCACCAGATATATATTGGATTTTCCCCTGACCCTGAGTGTCCGGCCCCATGAGACGGTGGTTTTCTCGGCCCCTGGAGGTCCTAGGTCGTTCCCGCTGCACAGATGCATGCGCCAGGGCCTCCTGCAGATAATTCACTTTGGTTTATTGCGCTGTATCTAATAGCACCCGAGATATCACCAGATATATATTGGATTTTCCCTGACCCTGAGTGTCCTGCCCCATTTGACTGTGGTTTTCTCGGCCCCTGGTGGTCCGAGGTCGTTCCCGCTGCCCAGATTCATGCGCTAGGGCCTCCTGCAGATAATTCACTTTGGTTTATTGCGCTGTATCTAATAGCACCCGAAAATATCACCAGATATATATTGGATTTTCCCCTGACCCTGAGTGTCCGGCCCCATGAGACTGTGGTTTTCTCGGCGCCTGGTGGTCCGAGGTCGTTCCCGTTGCACTGTTTCATGCGCCAGGGCCTCCTGCAGATAATTCACTTTGGTTTATTGCGCTATCTCTAATAGCACCCAAGATATCACCAGATATATATTGGATTTTCCCCTGACCCTGAGTGTCCGGCCCCATTAGACGGTGGTTTTCTCGGCCCCTGGTGGTCCGCTGTCGTTCCCGCTGCTCAGATTCAGGCGCCAGGGCCTCCTACAGACAATGCACTTTGACTTATTGCGCTATCTGTAATAGCACCCGAGATATCACCAGATATATATTGGATTTTTCACTGACCCTAAGTGTCCGGCCCCTCGGGACGGTGGTTTTCTCGGCCCCTGGTGGTCCGAGGTCGTTCCCGCTGCACAGATTCATGCGCCAGTGCCTCCTGCAGATAATTCACTTTGGTTTACTGCGCTATCTCTAATAGTACCCGAGATATCACCAGATATATATTGGATTTTTCCCTGACCCTGAGTGTCCGACCCCATGAGACTGTGGTAGTCTCTGCCGATGTTGGTCCGAGGTCGTTCCCGCTGCACAGATTCATGCGCCAGGGCCTCCTACAGACAATGCACTTTGATTTATTGCGCTATCTCTAATAGCACCCGAGATATCACCAGATATATATTGGATTATCCCCTGACCCTGAGTGTCCGGCCCCATGAGACTGTGGTTTTCTCGGCCCCTGGTGGTCCGAGGTCGTGCCCGTTGCACAGATTCATGCGCCAGGGCCTCCTGCAGATAATTCACTTTGGTTTATTGCGCTATCTCTAATAGCACCCGAGATATCACCAGATATATATTGGATTTTCCCCTGACCCTGAGTGTCTGGCCACATGAGACTGTGGTTTTCTCGGCCCCTGGTGGTCCGAGGTCGTTCCCGCTGCACAGATTCATCCATCAGGGCCTCCTACAGACAATGCACTTTGATTTATTGCGCTATCTGTAATAGCACCCGAGATATCACCAGATATATATTGGATTTTCCCCTGACCCTGAGTGTCCGGCCCCATGAGACTGTGGTATTCTCGGCCCCTGGTGGTCCGAGGTCGTTCCCGTTGCACAGATTCATGCGCCAGGGCCTCCTGCAGATAATTAACTTTGGTTTATTGCGCTATCTCTAATAGCACCCGAGATATCACCAGATATATATTGGATTTTCCCCTGACCCTGAGTGTCCGGCCCCATGAGACGGTGGTTTTCGCGGCCCCTGGTTGTCCGAGGTCGTTCCCGTTGCACAGATTCATGCGCCAGGGCCTCCGGCAGATAATTCACTTTGGTTTATTGCGCTATCTCTAATAGCACCCGAGATATCACCAGATATATATTGGATTTTCCCCTGACCCTGAGTGTCCGGCCCCATGAGACGGTGGTTGTCTCGGCCCCTGGTGGTCCGAGGTCGTTCCCGCTGCACAGATTCATGCGCCAGGGCCTCCTGCAGATAATTCACTTTGGTTTATTGCGCTATCTCTAATAGCACCCGAGATATCACCAGATATATATTGGATTTTTCCCTGACCCTGAGTGTCCGGCCCCATGAGACGGTGCTTTTCTCGGCCCCTGGTGGTCCGAGGTTGTTCCCGCTGTACAGAGTCATGCGCCAGGGCCTCCTGCAGGTAATTCACTTTGGTTTATTGCGCTGTATCTAATAGCACCCGAGATATCACCAGATATATATTGGATTTTCCCTGACCCTGAGTGTCCTGCCCCATTTGACTGTGGTTTTCTCGGCCCCTGGTGGTCCGAGGTCGTTCCCGCTGCCCAGATTCATGCGCTAGGGCCTCCTGCAGATAATTCACTTTGGTTTATTGCGCTGTATCTAATAGCACCCGAAAATATCACCAGATATATATTGGATTTTCCCCTGACCCTGAGTGTCCGGCCCCATGTGACTGTGGTTTTCTCGGCGCCTGGTGGTCCGAGGTCGTTCCCGTTGCACTGTTTCATGCGCCAGGGCCTCCTGCAGATAATTCACTTTGGTTTATTGCGCTATCTCTAATAGCACCCGAGATATCACCAGATATATATTGGATTTTCCCCTGACCCTGAGTGTCCGGCCCCATGAGACGGTGGTTTTCTCGGCCCCTGGTGGTCCGCTGTCGTTCCCGCTGCACAGATTCAGGCGCCAGGGCCTCCTACAGACAATGCACTTTGACTTATTGCGCTATCTGTAATAGCACCCGAGATATCACCAGATATATATTGGATTTTTCACTGACCCTAAGTGTCCGGCCCCTCGGGACGGTGGTTTTCTCGGCCCCTGGTGGTCCGAGGTCGTTCCCGCTGCACAGATTCATGCGCCAGGGCCTCCTGCAGATAATTCACTTCGGTTTATTGCGCTATCTGTAATAGCACCCAAGATATCGCCAGATATATATTGGATTTTTCCCTGACCCTGAGTGTCCGGCCCCATGAGACTGTGGTTTTCTCGGCCCCTGGTGGTCCGAGGTCGTTCCCGTTGCACAGATTCATGCGCCAGGGCCTCCTGCAGATAACTCACTTTGGTTTATTGCGCTATCTCTAATAGCACCCGAGATATCACCAGATATATATTGGATTTTCCCCTGACCCTGAGTGTCCGGCCCCATGAGACGGTGGTTTTCTCGGCCCCTGGTGGTCCGAGGTCGTTCCCGCTGCACAGATTCGTGCGCCAGGGCCTCCTACGGACAATGCACTTTGATTTATTGCGCTATCTGTAATAGCACCCGAGATATCACCAGATATATATTGGATTTTTCACTGACCCTGAGTGTCCGGCCCCATGAGACGGTGGTTTTCTCGGCCCCTGGTGGTCCGACGTCGTTCCCGCTGCACAGATTCGTGTGCCGGGGCCTCCTACGGACAATGCACTTTGATTTATTGCGCTATCTGTAATAGCACCAGAGATATCACCAGATATATATTGGATTTTCCCCTGACCCTGAGTGTCCGGCCCCATCAGGCTGTGGTTTTCTCGTCCCCTGGTTGTCCGAGGTCGTTCCCACTGCACAGATTCAGGCGCCAGGGCCTCCTACAGACAATGCACTTTGACTTATTGCGCTATCTGTAATAGCACCCGAGATATCACCAGATATATATTGGATTTTTCACTGACCCTGAGTGTCCGGCCCCATGAGACGGTGGTTTTCTCGGCCCCTGGTGGTCCGAGGTCGTTCCCGCTGCACAGATTCGTGCACCAGGGCCTGCTACGGACAATGCACTTTGACTTATTGCGCTATCTGTAATAGCACCAGAGATATCACCAGATATATATTGGATTTTACACTGACCCTCAGTGTCCGGCCCCATGAGACGGTGTTTGTCTCGGCCCCTGGTGGTCCGAGGTCGTTCCCGCTGCACAGATTCATGCGCCAGGGCCTCCTGCAGATAATTCACTTGAGTTTATTGCGCTATCTCTAATAGCACCCGAGATATCACCAGATATATATTGGATTTTTCCCTGACCCTGAGTGTCAGACCCCATGAGACTGTGGTTATCTCTGCCGATGTTGGTCCGAGGTCGTTCCCGCTGCACAGATCCATGCGCCAAGGCCTCCTACAGACAATGCACTTTGATTTATTGCCCTATCTCTAATAGCACCCGAGATATCACCAGATATATATTGGATTTTCCCCTGACCCTGAGTGTCCGGCCCCATGAGACTGTGGTTTTCTCGGCGCCTGGTGGTCCGAGGTCGTTCCCGTTGCACTGTTTCATGCGCCAGGGCCTCCTGCAGATAATTCACTTTGGTTTATTGCGCTATCTCTAATAGCACCCGAGATATCACCAGATATATATTGGATTTTCCCCTGACCCTGAGTGTCCGGCCACATGAGACTGTGATTTTCTCGGACCCTGGTGGTCCGAGGTGGTTCCCGCTGCACAGATTCATGCGCTAGGGCCTCCTGCAGATAATTCACTTTGGTTTATTGCGCTGTATCTAATAGCACCCGAAAATATCACCAGATATATATTGGATTTTCCCCTGACCCTGAGTGTCCGGCCCCATGAGACTGTGGTTTTCTCGGCGCCTGGTGGTCCGAGGTCGTTCCCGTTGCACTGTTTCATGCGCCAGGGCCTCCTGCAGATAATTCACTTTGGTTTATTGCGCTATCTCTAATAGCACCCGAGATATCACCAGATATATATTGGATTTTCCCCTGACCCTGAGTGTCCGGCCCCATGAGACGGTGGTTTTCTCGGCCCCTGGTGGTCCGCTGTCGTTCCCGCTGCACAGATTCAGGCGCCAGGGCCTCCTACAGACAATGCACTTTGACTTATTGCGCTATCTGTAATAGCACCCGAGATATCACCAGATATATATTGGATTTTTCACTGACCCTAAGTGTCCGGCCCCTCGGGACGGTGGTTTTCTCGGCCCCTGGTGGTCCGAGGTCGTTCCCGCTGCACAGATTCATGCGCCAGGGCCTCCTGCAGATAATTCACTTCGGTTTATTGCGCTATCTGTAATAGCACCCAAGATATCGCCAGATATATATTGGATTTTTCCCTGACCCTGAGTGTCCGGCCCCATGAGACTGTGGTTTTCTCGGCCCCTGGTGGTCCGAGGTCGTTCCCGTTGCACAGATTCATGCGCCAGGGCCTCCTGCAGATAACTCACTTTGGTTTATTGCGCTATCTCTAATAGCACCCGAGATATCACCAGATATATATTGGATTTTCCCCTGACCCTGAGTGTCCGGCCCCATGAGACGGTGGTTTTCTCGGCCCCTGGTGGTCCGAGGTCGTTCCCGCTGCACAGATTCGTCCGCCAGGACCTCCTACGGACAATGCACTTTGATTTATTGCGCTATCTGTAATAGCACCCGAGATATCACCAGATATATATTGGATTTTTCACTGACCCTGAGTGTCCGGCCCCATGAGACGGTGGTTTTCTCGGCCCCTGGTGGTCCGAGGTCGTTCCCGCTGCACAGATTCGTGTGCCAGGGCCTCCTACGGACAATGCACTTTGATTTATTGCGCTATCTGTAATAGCACCAGAGATATCACCAGATATATATTGGATTTTCCCCTGACCCTGAGTGTCCGGCCCCATGAGACTGTGGTTTTCTCGTCCCCTGGTTGTCCGAGGTCGTTCCCACTGCACAGATTCAGGCGCCAGGGCCTCCTACAGACAATGCACTTTGACTTATTGCGCTATCTGTAATAGCACCCGAGATATCACCAGATATATATTGGATTTTTCACTGACCCTGAGTGTCCGGCCCCATGAGACGGTGGTTTTCTCGGCCCCTGGTGGTCCGAGGTCGTTCCCGCTGCACAGATTCGTGCGCCAGGGCCTGCTACGGACAATGCACTTTGACTTATTGCGCTATCTGTAATAGCACCAGAGATATCACCAGATATATATTGGATTTTACCCTGACCCTCAGTGTCCGGCCCCATGAGACGGTGTTTGTCTCGGCCCCTGGTGGTCCGAGGTCGTTCCCGCTGCACAGATTCATGCGCCAGGGCCTCCTGCAGATAATTCACTTGAGTTTATTGCGCTATCTCTAATAGCACCCGAGATATCACCAGATATATATTGGATTTTTCCCTGACCCTGAGTGTCAGACCCCATGAGACTGTGGTTATCTCTGCCGATGTTGGTCCGAGGTCGTTCCCGCTGCACAGATCCATGCGCCAAGGCCTCCTACAGACAATGCACTTTGATTTATTGCCCTATCTCTAATAGCACCCGAGATATCACCAGATACATATTGGATTTTCCCCTGACCCTGTGTGTCCGGCCCCATGAGACTGTGGTTTTCTCGGCGCCTGGTGGTCCGAGGTCGTTCCCGTTGCACTGTTTCATGCGCCAGGGCCTCCTGCAGATAATTCACTTTGGTTTATTGCGCTATCTCTAATAGCACCCGAGATATCACCAGATATATATTGGATTTTCCCCTGACCCTGAGTGTCCGGCCCCATGAGACTGTGATTTTCTCGGACCCTGGTGGTCCGAGGTCGTTCCCGTTGCACTGTTTCATGCGCCAGGGCCTCCTGCAGATAATTCACTTTGGTTTATTGCGCTATCTCTAATAGCACCCGAGATATCACCAGATATATATTGGATTTTCCCCTGACCCTGAGTGTCCGGCCCCATGAGACTGTGGCTTTCTCGGCCCCTGGTGGTCCGAGGTCGTTCCCGCTGCACAGATTCATGCATCAGGGCCTCCTACACACAATGCACTTTGATTTATTGCGTTATCTGTAATAGCACCCGAGATATCACCAGATATATATTGGATTTTTCACTGACCCTGAGTGTTCGGCCCCATGAGACGGTGGTTTTCTCGGCCCCTGGAGGTCCGAGGACGTTCCCGCTGCACGGATTCATGCGCCAGTGCCTCCTGCAGATAATTCACTGTGGTTTACTGCGCTATGTCTAATAGTACCCGATATATCACCAGATATATATTGGATTTTTCCCTGACCCTGAGTGTCCGACCCCATGAGACTGTGGTTTTCTCTGCCGATGGTGGTCCGAGGTCGTTCCCGCTGCACAGATTCATGCGCCAGGGCCTCCTACAGACAATGCACTTTGATATATTTCGCTATCTGTAATTGCACCCGAGATATCACCAGATATATATTGGATTTTACCCTGACCCTGAGTGTCCGGCCCCATGAGACTGTGGTTTTCTCGGCCCCTGGTGGTCCGAGGTCGTTCCCGTTGCACAGATTCATGCGGCAGGGCCTCCTGCAGATAATTCACTTTGGTTTATTGCGCTATCTCTAATAGCACCTAAGATATCACCAGATATATATTGGATTTTTCCCTGATCCTGAGTGTCCGGAACCATGAGACTGTGGTTTTCTCGGCCCCTGGTGGTCCGAGGTCGTTCCCGTTGCACAGATTCATGCGCCAGGGCCTGCTGCAGATAATTCACTTTGATTTATTGCGCTATCGGTCATAGCAGCCCAGATATCACCAGATATATATTGGATTTTTCACTGACCCTAAGTGTCCGGCCCCTCGGGACGGTGGTTTTCTCGGCCCCTGGTGGTCCGAGGACGTTCCTGCAGCACAGATTCATCCGCCAGGGCCTCCTGCAGATAATTCACTTTGGTTTATTGCGCTATCTGTAATAGCACCCGAGATATCACCAGATATATATTGGATTTTCCCCTGACCATGAGTGTCCGGCCCCATGAGACTGTGGTTTTCTAGGCCCCTGGTGGTCTGAGGTCGTTCCCGCTGCACAGATTCATGAGCCAGGGCCTCCTACAGACAATGCACTTTGATTTATTGCGCTATATGTAATAGCACCCGAGATATCACCAGATATATATTGGATTTTTCCCTGACCCTCAGTGTCCGGCCCCATGAGACGGTGTTTGTCTCGGCCCCTGGTGGTCCGAGGTCGTTCCCGCTGCACAGATTCATGCGCCAGGGCCTCCTGCAGATAATTCACTTGAGTTTATTGCGCTATCTCTAATAGCACCCAAGATATCACCAGATATATATTGGATTTTTCCCTGACCCTGAGTGTCCGGCCCCATGAGACTGTGGTTTTCTCGGCCACCGGTGGTGCGAGGTCGTTCCCGTTCCGCAGATTCATGCGCCAGGGCCTCCTGCAGATAATTCACTTTGGTTTATTGCGCTATCTCTAATAGCACCCGACATATCACCAGATATATATTGGATTTTCCCCTTACCCTGAGTGTCCGGCCCCATGAGACTGCGGTTTTCTCGGCCCCTGGTGGTCCGAGGTCGTTCCCGCTGCACAGATTCATGCATCAGGGCCTCCTACAGACAATGCACTTTGATTTATTGCGCTATCTGTAATAGCACCCGATATTTCACCAGATATGTATTGGATTTTTCCCTGACCCTGAGTGTCCGACCCCATGAGACTGTGGTTTACTCGGCCCCTGGTGGTCCGAGGTCGTTCCCGATGCACAGATTCATGCACCAGGGCCTCCTACAGACAATGCACTTTGATTTATTGCGCTATCTCTAATAGCACCCGAGATATCACCAGATATATATTGGATTTTCCCCTGACCCTGAGTGTCCGGCCCCATGAGACTGTGGTTTTCTCGGCCCCCGGTGGTCCGAGGTCGTTCCCGTTGCACAGATTCATGCGCCAGGGCCTCCTGCAGATAATTCACTTTGGTTTATTGCGCTATCTCTATTAGCACCCGAGATATCACCAGATATATAGTGGATTTTCCCCTGACCCTGAGTGTCCGGCCCCATGAGACTGTGGTTTTCTCGGCCCCTGGTGGTCCGAGGTCGTTCCCGCTGCACAGATTCATGCGCCAGGGCCTACTGCAGATAATTCACTTTGGTTTATTGCGCTATCTCTAATAGCACCCAAGATATCACCAGATATATATTGGATTTTTCCCTGACCCTGAGTGTCCGGCCCCATGAGACGGTGGTTTTCTCGGCCCCTGGTCGTCCGAGGTCGTTCCCGCTGCACAGATTCATGCATCAGGGCCTCCTACAGACAATGCACTTTGATTTATTGCGCTATCTGCAATAGCACCCGAGATATCACCATATATATATTGGATTTTTCACTGACCCTGAGTGTCCGGCCCCATGAGACGGTGGTTTTCTCGGCCCCTGGTGGTCCGAGGTCGTTCCCGCTGCACAGATTCGTGCGCCAGGGCCTCCTACGGACAATGCATTTTGATTTATTGCGCTATCTGTAATAGCACCAGAGATATCACCAGATATATATTGGATTTTACACTGACCCTGAGTGTCCGGCCCCATGAGACTGTGGTTTACTCGTCCCTTGGTTGTCCGAGGTCGTTCCCACTGCACAGATTCAGGCGCCAGGGCCTCCTACAGACAATGCACTTTGACTTATTGCGCTATCTGTAATAGCACCCGAGATATCACCAGATATATATTGGATTTTTCACTGACCCTAAGTGTCCGGCCCCTCGGGACGGTGGTTTTCTCGGCCCATGGTGGTCCGAGGTCGTTCCCGCTGCACAGATTCGTGCGCCAGGGCCTCCTACGGACAATGCACTTTGATTTATTGCGCTATCTGTAATAGCACCAGAGATATCACCAGATATATATTGGATTTTTCCCTGACCCTGAGTGTCCGGCCCCATGAGACTGTGATTTTCTCGGACCCTGGTGGTCCGAGGTGGTTCCCGCTGCACAGATTCATGCGCCAGGGCCTCCTACAGACAATGCTCTTTGATTTATTGCGCTATCTGTAATAGCACCCGAGATATCACCAGATATATATTGGATTTTACCCTGACCCTGAGTGTCCGGCCCCATGAGACGGTGGTTGTCTCGGCCCCTGGTGGTCCGAGGTCGTTCCCGCTGCACAGATTCATGCGCCAGGGCCTCCTGCAGATCATTCACTTTGGTTTATTGCGCTATCTCTAATAGCACCCAAGATATCACCAGATATATATTGGATTTTTCCCTGACCCTGAGTGTCCGAACCCATGAGACTGTGGTTTTCTCTGCCGATGTTGGTCCGAGGTGGTTCCCGCTGCACAGATTCATGCGCCAGGGCCTCCTACAGACAATGCACTTTGATTTATTGCGCTATCTGTAATAGCACCCGAGATATCACCAGATATATATTGGATTTTTCACTGACCATGAGTGCCCGGCCCCATGAGGCGGTGGTTTTCTCGGCCCCTGGTGGTCCGAGGACGTTCCCACTGTACAGATTCATGCGCCAGGGCCTCCTACAGACAACGCACTTTGATTTATTGCGCTATCTGTAATAGCACCCGAGATATCACCAGATATATATTGGATTTTCCCCTGACCCTGAGTGTCCGGCCCCATGAGACGGTAGTTTCCTCGGCCCCTGGAGGTCCGAGGTCGTTCCCGCAGCACAGATTCATGCGCCAGGGCCTCCTGCAGACAATGCACTTTGATTTATTGCGCTATCTCTAATAGCACCCGTGATATTACCAGATATATATTGGATTTTTCCCTGACCCTGAGTGTCCGGCCCCATGAGACTGTGGTTTTCTCGGCCCCTGGTGGTCCGAGGTCGTTCCCGTTGCACTGTTTCATGCGCCAGGGCCTCCTGCAGATAATTCACTTTGGTTTATAGCGCTGTCTCTAATAGCACCCGAGATATCACCAGATATATATTGGATTTTACCCTGACCCTGAGTGTCCGGCCCCATGAGACGGTGGTTGTCTCGGCCCCTGGTGGTCCGAGGTCGTTCCCGCTGCACAGATTCATGCGCCAGGGCCTCCTGCAGATAATTCACTTTGACTTATTGCGCTATCTGTAATAGCACCCGATATTTCACCAGATATATATTGGATTTTTCCCTGACCCTGAGTGTCCGACCCCTTGAGACTGTGGTTTACTCGGCCCCTGGTGGTCCGACGTCGTTCCCGATGCACAGATTCATGCGCCAGGGCCTCCTACAGACAATGCACTTTGATTTATTGCGCTATCTGTAATAGCACCAGAGATATCACCAGATATATATTGGATTTTACCCTGACCCTGAGTGTCCGGCCCCATGAGACGGTGGTTGTCTCGGCCCCTGGTGGTCCGAGGTCGTTCCCGCTGCACAGATTCATGCGCCAGGGCCTCCTACAGACAATGCACTTTGATTTATTGCGCTATCTGCAATAGCACCCGAGATATCACCATATATATATTGGATTTTTCACTGACCCTGAGTGTCCGGCCCCATGAGACGGTGGTTTTCTCGGCCCCTGGTGGTCCGAGGTCGTTCCCGCTGCACAGATTCGTGCGCCAGGGCCTCCTACGGACAATGCATTTTGATTTATTGCGCTATCTGTAATAGCACCAGAGATATCACCAGATATATATTGGATTTTACACTGACCCTGAGTGTCCGGCCCCATGAGACTGTGGTTTACTCGTCCCCTGGTTGTCCGAGGTCGTTCCCACTGCACAGATTCAGGCGCCAGGGCCTCCTACAGACAATGCACTTTGACTTATTGCGCTATCTGTAATAGCACCCGAGATATCACCAGATATATATTGGATTTTTCACTGACCCTAAGTGTCCGGCCCCTCGGGACGGTGGTTTTCTCGGCCCCTGGTGGTCCGAGGTCGTTCCCGCTGCACAGATTCGTGCGCCAGGGCCGCCTACGGACAATGCACTTTGATTTATTGCGCTATCTGTAATAGCACCAGAGATATCACCAGATATATATTGGATTTTTCCCTGACCCTGAGTGTCCGGCCCCATGAGAATGTGGTTTTCTCGGCCCCTGGTGGTCCGAGGTCGTTCCCGTTGCACTGTTTCATGCGCCAGGGCCTCCTGCATATAATTCACTTTGGTTTATTGCGCTATCTCTAATAGCACCCGAGATATCACCAGATATATATTGGATTTTCCCCTGACCCTGAGTGTCCGGCCCCATGAGACTGTGATTTTCTCGGACCCTGGTGGTCCGAGGTGGTTCCCGCTGCACAGATTCATGCGCCAGGGCCTCCTACAGACAATGCTCTTTGATTTATTGCGCTATCTGTAATAGCACTCGAGATATCACCAGATATGTATTGGATTTTACCCTGACCCTGAGTGTCCGGCCCCATGAGACGGTGGTTGTCTCGGCCCCTGGTGGTCCGAGGTCGTTCCCGCTCCACAGATTCATGCGCCAGGGCCTCCTGCAGATCATTCACTTTGGTTTATTGCGCTATCTCTAATAGCACCCAAGATATCACCAGATATATATTGGATTTTTCCCTGACCCTGAGTGTCCGAACCCATGAGACTGTGGTTTTCTCTGCCGATGTTGGTCCGAGGTGGTTCCCGCTGCACAGATTCATGCGCCAGGGCCTCCTACAGACAATGCACTTTGATTTATTGCGCTATCTGTAATAGCGCCCGAGATATCACCAGATATATATTGGATTTTTCACTGACCATGAGTGCCCGGCCCCATGAGGCGGTGGTTTTCTCGGCCCCTGGTGGTCCGAGGACGTTCCCACTGTACAGATTCATGCGCCAGGGCCTCCTACAGACAACGCACTTTGATTTATTGCGCTATCTGTAATAGCACCCGAGATATCACCAGATATATATTGGATTTTCCCCTGACCCTGAGTGTCCGGCCCCATGAGACGGTAGTTTCCTCGGCCCCTGGAGGTCCGAGGTCGTTCCCGCAGCACAGATTCATGCGCCAGGGCCTCCTGCAGACAATGCACTTTGATTTATTGCGCTATCTCTAATAGCACCCGTGATATTACCAGGTATATATTGGATTTTTCCCTGACCCTGAGTGTCCGGCCCCATGAGACTGTGGTTTTCTCGGCCCCTGGTGGTCCGAGGTCGTTCCCGTTGCACAGATTCATGCGGCAGGGCCTCCTGCAGATAATTCACTTTGGTTTATTGCGCTATCTCTAATAGCACCTAAGATATCAGCAGATATATATTGGATTTTTCCCTGACCCTGAGTGTCCGGAACCATGAGACTGTGGTTTTCTCGGCCCCTGGTGGTCCGAGGTCGTTCCCGTTGCACAGATTCATGCGCCAGGGCCTGCTGCAGATAATTCACTTTGATTTATTGCGCTATCGGTAATAGCAGCCCAGATATCACCAGATATATATTGGATTTTTCACTGACCCTAAGTGTCCGGCCCCTCGGGACGGTGGTTTTCTCGGCCCCTGGTGGTCCGAGGACGTTCCTGCAGCACAGATTCATCCGCCAGGGCCTCCTGCAGATAATTCACTTTGGTTTATTGCGCTATCTGTAATAGCACCCGAGATATCACCAGATATATATTGGATTTTCCCCTGACCCTGAGTGTCCGGCCCCATGAGACTGTGGTTTTCTAGGCCCCTGGTGGTCTGAGGTCGTTCCCGCTGCACAGATTCATGAGCCAGGGCCTCCTACAGACAATGCACTTTGATTTATTGCGCTATATGTAATAGCACCCGAGATATCACCAGATATATATTGGATTTTACCCTGACCCTAAGTGTCCGGCCCCATGAGACGGTGGTTTTCTCGGCCCCTGGAGGTCCGAGGACGTTCCCGCTGCACAGATTCATGCGCCAGTGCCTCCTGCAGATAATTCACTTTGGTTTACTGCGCTATCTCTAATAGTACCCGAGATATCACCAGATATATATTGGATTTTCCCCTGACCCTGAGTGTCCGGCCCCATGAGAATGTGGTTTTCTCGTCCCCTGGTTGTCCGAGGTCGTTCCCACTGCACAGATTCAGGCGCCAGGGCCTCCTACAGACAATGCACTTTGACTTATTGCGCTATCTGTAATAGCACCCGAGATATCACCAGATATATATTGGATTTTTCACTGACCCTAAGTGTCCGGCCCCTCGGGACGGTGGTTTTCTCGGCCCCTGGTGGTCCGAGGTCGTTCCCGCTGCACAGATTCATGCGCCAGGGCCTCCCGCAGATAATTCAGTTTGGTTTATTGCGCTATCTCTAATAGCACCCAAGATATCGCCAGATATATATTGGATTTTTCCCTGACCCTGAGCGTCCGGCCCCATGAGACTGTGGTTTTCTCGGCGCCTGGTGGTCCGAGGTCGTTCCCGTTGCACTGTATCATGCGCCAGGGCCTCCTGCAGATAATTCACTTTGGTTTATTGCGCTATCTCTAATAGCACCCGACATATCACCAGATATATATTGGATTTTCCCCTTACCCTGAGTGTCCGGCCCCATGAGACTGCGGTTTTCTCGGCCCCTGGTGGTCCGAGGTCGTTCCCGCTGCACAGATTCATGCATCAGGGCCTCCTACAGACAATGCACTTTGATTTATTGCGCTATCTGTAATAGCACCCGATATTTCACCAGATATATATTGGATTTTTCCCTGACCCTGAGTGTCCGACCCCTTGAGACTGTGGTTTACTCGGCCCCTGGTGGTCCGAGGTCGTTCCCGATGCACAGATTCATGCGCCAGGGCCTCCTACAGACAATGCACTTTGATTTATTGCGCTATCTGTAATAGCACCAGAGATATCACCAGATATATATTGGATTTTACCCTGACCCTGAGTGTCCGGCCCCATGAGACGGTGGTTGTCTCGGCCCCTGGTTGTCCGAGGTCGTTCCCGCTGCACAGATTCATGCGCCAGGGCCTCCTACAGACAATGCACTTTGATTTATTGCGCTATCTGCAATAGCACCCGAGATATCACCATATATATATTGGATTTTTCACTGACCCTGAGTGTCCGGCCCCATGAGACGGTGGTTTTCTCGGCCCCTGGTGGTCCGAGGTCGTTCCCGCTGCACAGATTCGTGCGCCAGGGCCTCCTACGGACAATGCATTTTGATTTATTGCGCTATCTGTAATAGCACCAGAGATATCACCAGATATATATTGGATTTTACACTGACCCTGAGTGTCCGGCCCCATGAGACTGTGGTTTACTCGTCCCCTGGTTGTCCGAGGTCGTTCCCACTGCACAGATTCAGGCGCCAGGGCCTCCTACAGACAATGCACTTTGACTTCTTGCGCTATCTGTAATAGCACCCGAGATATCACCAGATATATATTGGATTTTTCACTGACCCTAAGTGTCCGGCCCCTCGGGACGGTGGTTTTCTCGGCCCCTGGTGGTCCGAGGTCGTTCCCGCTGCACAGATTCGTGCGCCAGGGCCTCCTACGGACAATGCACTTTGATTTATTGCGCTATCTGTAATAGCACCAGAGATATCACCAGATATATATTGGATTTTTCCCTGACCCTGAGTGTCCGGCCCCATGAGAATGTGGTTTTCTCGGCCCCTGGTGGTCCGAGGTCGTTCCCGTTGCACTGTTTCATGCGCCAGGGCCTCCTGCAGATAATTCACTTTGGTTTATTGCGCTATCTCTAATAGCACCCGAGATATCACCAGATATATATTGGATTTTCCCCTGACCCTGAGTGTCCGGCCCGATGAGACTGTGATTTTCTCGGACCCTGGTGGTCCGAGGTGGTTCCCGCTGCACAGATTCATGCGCCAGGGCCTCCTACAGACAATGCTCTTTGATTTATTGCGCTATCTGTAATAGCACCCGAGATATCACCAGATATATATTGGATTTTACCCTGACCCTGAGTGTCCGGCCCCATGAGACGGTGGTTGTCTCGGCCCCTGGTGGTCCGAGGTCGTTCCCGCTGCACAGATTCATGCGCCAGCGCCTCCTGCAGATCATTCACTTTGGTTTATTGCGCTATCTCTAATAGCACCCAAGATATCACCAGATATATATTGGATTTTTCCCTGACCCTGAGTGTCCGAACCCATGAGACTGTGGTTTTCTCTGCCGATGTTGGTCCGAGGTGGTTCCCGCTGCACAGATTCATGCGCCAGGGCCTCCTACAGACAATGCACTTTGATTTATTGCGCTATCTGTAATAGCACCCGAGATATCACCAGATATATATTGGATTTTTCACTGACCATGAGTGCCCGGCCCCATGAGGCGGTGGTTTTCTCGGCCCCTGGTGGTCCGAGGACGTTCCCACTGTACAGATTCATGCGCCAGGGCCTCCTACAGACAACGCACTTTGATTTATTGCGCTATCTGTAATAGCACCCGAGATATCACCAGATATATATTGGATTTTCCCCTGACCCTGAGTGTCCGGCCCCATGAGACGGTAGTTTCCTCGGCCCCTGGAGGTCCGAGGTCGTTCCCGCAGCACAGATTCATGCGCCAGGGCCTCCTGCAGACAATGCACTTTGATTTATTGCGCCATCTCTAATAGCACCCGTGATATTACCAGATATATATTGGATTTTTCCCTGACCCTGAGTGTCCGGCCCCATGAGACTGTGGTTTTCTCGGCCCCTGGTGGTCCGAGGTCGTTCCCGTTGCACAGATTCATGCGGCAGGGCCTCCTGCAGATAATTCACTTTGGTTTATTGCGCTATCTCTAATAGCACCTAAGATATCAGCAGATATATATTGGATTTTTCCCTGACCCTGAGTGTCCGGAACCATGAGACTGTGGTTTTCTCGGCCCCTGGTGGTCCGAGGTCGTTCCCGTTGCACAGATTCATGCGCCAGGGCCTGCTGCAGATAATTCACTTTGATTTATTGCGCTATCGGTAATAGCAGCCCAGATATCACCAGATATATATTGGATTTTTCACTGACCCTAAGTGTCCGGCCCCTCGGGACGGTGGTTTTCTCGGCCCCTGGTGGTCCGAGGACGTTCCTGCAGCACAGATTCATCCGCCAGGGCCTCCTGCAGATAATTCACTTTGGTTTATTGCGCTATCTGTAATAGCACCCGAGATATCACCAGATATATATTGGATTTTCCCCTGACCCTGAGTGTCCGGCCCCATGAGACTGTGGTTTTCTAGGCCCCTGGTGGTCTGAGGTCGTTCCCGCTGCACAGATTCATGAGCCAGGGCCTCCTACAGACAATGCACTTTGATTTATTGCGCTATATGTAATAGCACCCGAGATATCACCAGATATATATTGGATTTTACCCTGACCCTAAGTGTCCGGCCCCATGAGACGGTGGTTTTCTCGGCCCCTGGAGGTCCGAGGACGTTCCCGCTGCACAGATTCATGCGCCAGTGCCTCCTGCAGATAATTCACTTTGGTTTACTGCGCTATCTCTAATAGTACCCGAGATATCACCAGATATATATTGGATTTTCCCCTGACCCTGAGTGTCCGGCCCCATGAGAATGTGGTTTTCTCGTCCCCTGGTTGTCCGAGGTCGTTCCCACTGCACAGATTCAGGCGCCAGGGCCTCCTACAGACAATGCACTTTGACTTATTGCGCTATCTGTAATAGCACCCGAGATATCACCAGATATATATAGGATTTTTCACTGACCCTAAGTGTCCGGTCCCTCGGGACGGTGGTTTTCTCGGCCCCTGGTGGTCCGAGGTCGTTCCCGCTGCACAGATTCATGCGCCAGGGCCTCCCGCAGATAATTCAGTTTGGTTTATTGCGCTATCTCTAATAGCACCCAAGATATCGCCAGATATATATTGGATTTTTCCCTGACCCTGAGCGTCCGGCCCCATGAGACTGTGGTTTTCTCGGCGCCTGGTGGTCCGAGGTCGTTCCCGTTGCACTGTATCATGCGCCAGGGCCTCCTGCAGATAATTCACTTTGGTTTATTGCGCTATCTCTAATAGCACCCGACATATCACCAGATATATATTGGATTTTCCCCTTACCCTGAGTGTCCGGCCCCATGAGACTGCGGTTTTCTCGGCCCCTGGTGGTCCGAGGTCGTTCCCGCTGCACAGATTCATGCATCAGGGCCTCCTACAGACAATGCACTTTGATTTATTGCGCTATCTGTAATAGCACCCGATATTTCACCAGATATATATTGGATTTTTCCCTGACCCTGAGTGTCCGACCCCATGAGACTGTGGTTTACTCGGCCCCTGGTGGTCCGAGGTCGTTCCCGATGCACAGATTCATGCACCAGGGCCTCCTACAGACAATGCACTTTGATTTATTGCGCTATCTCTAATAGCACCCGAGATATCACCAGATATATATTGGATTTTCCCCTGACCCTGAGTGTCCGGCCCCATGAGACTGTGGTTTTCTCGGCCCCCGGTGGTCCGAGGTCGTTCCCGTTGCACAGATTCATGCGCCAGGGCCTCCTGCAGATAATTCACTTTGACTTATTGCGCTATCTGTAATAGCACCCGATATTTCACCAGATATATATTGGATTTTTCCCTGACCCTGAGTGTCCGACCCCATGAGACTGTGGTTTTTCCTCGGCCCCTGGTGGTCCGAGGTCGTTCCCGATGCACAGATTCATGCGCCAGGGCCTCCTACAGACAATGCACTTTGATTTATTGCGCTATCTGTAATAGCACCAGAGATATCACCAGATATATATTGGATTTTTCCCTGACCCTGAGTGTCCGGCCCCATGAGACGGTGGTTTTCTCGGCCCCTGGTGGTCCGAGGTCGTTCCCGCTGCACAGATTCATGCATCAGGGCCTCCTACAGACAATGCACTTTGATTTATTGCGCTATCTGCAATAGCACCCGAGATATCACCAGATATATATTGGATTTTTCACTGACCCTAAGTTTCCGGCCCCTCGGGACGGTGGTTTTCTCGGCCCCTGGTGGTCCGAGGTCGTTCCCGCTGCACAGATTCATGCGCCAGGGCCTCCTACAGACAATGTACTTTGATTTATTGCGCTATCTGTAATAGCACCCGAGATATCACCAGATATATATTGGATTTTTCACTGACCCTAAGTGTCCGGCCCCTCGGGACGGTGGTTTTCTCGGCCCCTGGTGATTCGAGGTCGTTCCCGCTGCACAGATTCATGCGCCAGGGCCTCCTGCAGATCATTCACTTTGGTTTATTGCGCTATCTCTAATAGCACCCAAGATATCACCAGATATATATTGCATTTTTCCCTGACCCTGAGTGTCCGAACCCATGAGACTGTGGTTTTCTCTGCCGACGTTGTTCCGAGGTCGTTCCCGCTGCACAGATTCATGCGCCAGGGCCTCCTACGGACAATGCACTTTGATTTATTGCGCTATCTGTAATAGCACCAGAGATATCACCAGATATATATTGGATTTTTCCCTGACCCTGAGTGTCCGGCCCCATGAGAATGTGGTTTTCTCGGCCCCTGGTGGTCCGAGGTCGTTCCCGTTGCACTGTTTCATGCGCCAGGGCCTCCTGCAGATAATTCACTTTGGTTTATTGCGCTATCTCTAATAGCACCCGAGATATCACCAGATATATATTGGATTTTCCCCTGACCCTGAGTGTCCGGCCCCATGAGACTGTGATTTTCTCGGACCCTGGTGGTCCGAGGTGGTTCCCGCTGCACAGATTCATGCGCCAGGGCCTCCTACAGACAATGCTCTTTGATTTATTGCGCTATCTGTAATAGCACCCGAGATATCACCAGATATATATTGGATTTTACCCTGACCCTGAGTGTCCGGCCCCATGAGACGGTGGTTGTCTCGGCCCCTGGTGGTCCGAGGTCGTTCCCGCTGCACAGATTCATGCGCCAGCGCCTCCTGCAGATCATTCACTTTGGTTTATTGCGCTATCTCTAATAGCACCCAAGATATCACCAGATATATATTGGATTTTTCCCTGACCCTGAGTGTCCGAACCCATGAGACTGTGGTTTTCTCTGCCGATGTTGGTCCGAGGTGGTTCCCGCTGCACAGATTCATGCGCCAGGGCCTCCTACAGACAATGCACTTTGATTTATTGCGCTATCTGTAATAGCACCCGAGATATCACCAGATATATATTGGATTTTTCACTGACCATGAGTGCCCGGCCCCATGAGGCGGTGGTTTTCTCGGCCCCTGGTGGTCCGAGTACGTTCCCACTGTACAGATTCATGCGCCAGGGCCTCCTACAGACAACGCACTTTGATTTATTGCGCTATCTGTAATAGCACCCGAGATATCACCAGATATATATTGGATTTTCCCCTGACCCTGAGTGTCCGGCCCCATGAGACGGTAGTTTCCTCGGCCCCTGGAGGTCCGAGGTCGTTCCCGCAGCACAGATTCATGCGCCAGGGCCTCCTGCAGACAATGCACTTTGATTTATTGCGCCATCTCTAATAGCACCCGTGATATTACCAGATATATATTGGATTTTTCCCTGACCCTGAGTGTCCGGCCCCATGAGACTGTGGTTTTCTCGGCCCCTGGTGGTCCGAGGTCGTTCCCGTTGCACAGATTCATGCGGCAGGGCCTCCTGCAGATAATTCACTTTGGTTTATTGCGCTATCTCTAATAGCACCTAAGATATCAGCAGATATATATTGGATTTTTCCCTGACCCTGAGTGTCCGGAACCATGAGACTGTGGTTTTCTCGGCCCCTGGTGGTCCGAGGTCGTTCCCGTTGCACAGATTCATGCGCCAGGGCCTGCTGCAGATAATTCACTTTGATTTATTGCGCTATCGGTAATAGCAGCCCAGATATCACCAGATATATATTGGATTTTTCACTGACCCTAAGTGTCCGGCCCCTCGGGACGGTGGTTTTCTCGGCCCCTGGTGGTCCGAGGACGTTCCTGCAGCACAGATTCATCCGCCAGGGCCTCCTGCAGATAATTCACTTTGGTTTATTGCGCTATCTGTAATAGCACCCGAGATATCACCAGATATATATTGGATTTTCCCCTGACCCTGAGTGTCCGGCCCCATGAGACTGTGGTTTTCTAGGCCCCTGGTGGTCTGAGGTCGTTCCCGCTGCACAGATTCATGAGCCAGGGCCTCCTACAGACAATGCACTTTGATTTATTGCGCTATATGTAATAGCACCCGAGATATCACCAGATATATATTGGATTTTACCCTGACCCTAAGTGTCCGGCCCCATGAGACGGTGGTTTTCTCGGCCCCTGGAGGTCCGAGGACGTTCCCGCTGCACAGATTCATGCGCCAGTGCCTCCTGCAGATAATTCACTTTGGTTTACTGCGCTATCTCTAATAGTACCCGAGATATCACCAGATATATATTGGATTTTCCCCTGACCCTGAGTGTCCGGCCCCATGAGAATGTGGTTTTCTCGTCCCCTGGTTGTCCGAGGTCGTTCCCACTGCACAGATTCAGGCGCCAGGGCCTCCTACAGACAATGCACTTTGACTTATTGCGCTATCTGTAATAGCACCCGAGATATCACCAGATATATATTGGATTTTTCACTGACCCTAAGTGTCCGGTCCCTCGGGACGGTGGTTTTCTCGGCCCCTGGTGGTCCGAGGTCGTTCCCGCTGCACAGATTCATGCGCCAGGGCCTCCCGCAGATAATTCAGTTTGGTTTATTGCGCTATCTCTAATAGCACCCAAGATATCGCCAGATATATATTGGATTTTTCCCTGACCCTGAGCGTCCGGCCCCATGAGACTGTGGTTTTCTCGGCGCCTGGTGGTCCGAGGTCGTTCCCGTTGCACTGTATCATGCGCCAGGGCCTCCTGCAGATAATTCACTTTGGTTTATTGCGCTATCTCTAATAGCACCCGACATATCACCAGATATATATTGGATTTTCCCCTTACCCTGAGTGTCCGGCCCCATGAGACTGCGGTTTTCTCGGCCCCTGGTGGTCCGAGGTCGTTCCCGCTGCACAGATTCATGCATCAGGGCCTCCTACAGACAATGCACTTTGATTTATTGCGCTATCTGTAATAGCACCCGATATTTCACCAGATATATATTGGATTTTTCCCTGACCCTGAGTGTCCGACCCCATGAGACTGTGGTTTACTCGGCCCCTGGTGGTCCGAGGTCGTTCCCGATGCACAGATTCATGCACCAGGGCCTCCTACAGACAATGCACTTTGATTTATTGCGCTATCTCTAATAGCACCCGAGATATCACCAGATATATATTGGATTTTCCCCTGACCCTGAGTGTCCGGCCCCATGAGACTGTGGTTTTCTCGGCCCCCGGTGGTCCGAGGTCGTTCCCGTTGCACAGATTCATGCGCCAGGGCCTCCTGCAGATAATTCACTTTGACTTATTGCGCTATCTGTAATAGCACCCGATATTTCACCAGATATATATTGGATTTTTCCCTGACCCTGAGTGTCCGACCCCATGAGACTGTGGTTTTTCCTCGGCCCCTGGTGGTCCGAGGTCGTTCCCGATGCACAGATTCATGCGCCAGGGCCTCCTACAGACAATGCACTTTGATTTATTGCGCTATCTGCAATAGCACCCGAGATATCACCAGATATATATTGGATTTTTCACTGACCCTAAGTTTCCGGCCCCTCGGGACGGTGGTTTTCTCGGCCCCTGGTGGTCCGAGGTCGTTCCCGCTGCACAGATTCATGCGCCAGGGCCTCCTGCAGATCATTCACTTTGGTTTATTGCGCTATCTCTAATAGCACCCAAGATATCACCAGATATATATTGCATTTTTCCCTGACCCTGAGTGTCCGAACCCATGAGACTGTGGTTTTCTCTGCCGACGTTGTTCCGAGGTCGTTCCCGCTGCACAGATTCATGCGCCAGGGCCTCCTACAGACAATGTACTTTGATTTATTGCGCTATCTGTAATAGCACCCGAGATATCACCAGATATATATTGGATTTTTCACTGACCCTAAGTGTCCGGCCCCTCGGGACGGTGGTTTTCTCGGCCCCTGGTGATTCGAGGTCGTTCCCGCTGCACAGATTCATGCGCCGGGGCCTCCTGCAGATAATTCACTTTGGTTTATTGCGCTATCTCTAATAGCACCCAAGATATCGCCAGATATATATTGGATTTTTCCCTGACCCTGAGTGTCCGGCCCCATGATACTGCGGTTTTCTCGGCCCCTGGTGGTACGAGGTCGTTCCCGCTGCACAGATTCATGAGCCAGGGCCTCCTACAGACAATGCTCTTTGATTTATTGCGCTATCTGTAATAGCACCCGAGATATCACCAGATATATATTGGATTTTTCACTGACCCTGAGTGCCCGGCCCCATGAGACGGTGGTTTTCTCGGCCCCTGGTGGTCCGAGGTCGTTCCCGCTGCACAGATTCATGAGCCAGGGCCTCCTACAGACAATGCTCTTTGATTTATTGCGCTATCTGTAATAGCACCCGAGATATCACCAGATATATATTGGATTTTACCCTGACCCTGAGTGTCCGGACCCATGAGACGGTGGTTGTCTCGGCCCCTGGTGGTCCGAGGTCGTTCCCGCTGCACAGATTCATGCGCCAGGGCCTCCTGCAGATCATTCACTTTGGTTTATTGCGCTATCTCTAATAGCACCCAAGATATCACCAGATATATATTGGATTTTTCCCTGACCCTGAGTGTCCGAACCCATGAGACTGTGGTTTTCTCTGCCGATGTTGGTCCGAGGTCGTTCCCGCTGCACAGATTCATGCGCCAGGGCCTCCTACAGACAATGCGCTTTGATTTATCGCGCTATCTCTAATGACACCCGAGATATCACCAGATATATAATGGATTTTTCCTTGACCCTGACAGTCCGGCCCCATGTGTCGATGGTTTTCTCGGCCCCTGGTGGGCAGAGGTCGTTCCCGCTGCACAGATTCATGCGCCAGGGCCTCCTACAGACAATGCACTTTGATTTATTGCGCTATCTCTAATAGCACCCGAGATATCACCAGATATATGCTGAACTTTTACATGACCTTGGGTGACGGATACCGAAAATCTGTAATTATTTTGGCCCCAGGTGTGCCGACGTCGTTGCTGCTGCCCAGATTCATGCGCCAGGGCCTCCTGCAGATAATTAACTTTGGTTTATTGCGCTATCTGTAATAGCACCCGAGATAACACCAGATATATATTGGATTTTCCCTGACCCTGAGTGTCCGACCCCATGAGACGGTAGTTTTCTCGGCCCCTGGTGGTCCGAGGTCGTTCCCGCTGCAAAGATTCATGCGCTAGGACCTCCTGCAGAGCTTGCACTTTGATTAATTGCGCTATCTCTAATAGCACCCGAGATATCACCAGATATATATTGGATTTTTCCCTGACCCTGGGTGCCCGGCCCCATGTGTCGGTGATTTTATCGGACCCTGGTGGACCGAGGTAGATACCGCTGCACAGATTCATGCGCCAGGGCCTCCTGCAGACAATGCACTTTGATTTATTGCGCTATCTCTAATAGCACCCGAGATATCACCAGATATATATTGGATTTTCCCCTGACCCTGAGTGTCCGGCCCCATGATACTGCGGTTTTCTCGGCCCCTGGTGGTACGAGGTCGTTCCCGCTGCACAAATTCATGAGCCAGGGCCTCCTACAGACAATGCACTTTGATTTATTGCGCTATCTGTAATAGCACCCGAGATATCACCAGATATATGCTGAACTTTTACATGACCTTGGGTGACGGATACCGAAAATCTGTAATTATTTTGGCCCCAGGTGTGCCGACGTCGTTGCTGCTGCCCAGATTCATGCGCCAGGGCCTCCGGCAGATAATTAACTTTGGTTTATTGCGCTATCTGTAATAGCACCCGAGATAACACCAGATATATATTGGATTTTCCCTGACCCTGACAGTCCGGCCCCATGAGACTGTAGTTTTCTCGGCCCCTGGTGGTCCGAGGTCGTTCCCGCTGCACAGATTCATGCGCCAGGGCCTCCTACAGACAATGCACTTTGATTTATTGCGCTATCTATAATAGCACCCGAGATATCACCAGATATATATTGGATTTTTCCCTGACCCTGAGTGTCCGACCCCATGAGACGGTAGTTTTCTCGGCCCCTGGTGGTCCGAGGTGGTTCCCGCTGCACAGATTCATGCACCGGGGCCTCCTGCAGATAATTCCCTCTGGTTTATTGCGCTATCTCTAATAGCACCCGAGATATCACCAGATATATATTGGATTTTTCCCTGACCCTGAGTGTCCGGCCGCATGAGACTGTAGATTTCTCGGCACCTGGTGGTCTGAGGTCGTTCCCGCTGCACAGATTCATGCGCCAGGGCCTCCTATAGATAATTCACTTTGGTTTATTGCGCTATCTCTAATAGCACCCGAGATATCACCAGATATATATTGGATTTTCCCCTGACCATGAGTGTCCGGCCCCATGGAACGGTGGTTTTCTCGGCCCCTGGTGGTCCGAGGTCGTTCCCGCTGCACCGATTCATGCGCCAGGGCCTCCTGCAGATAATTCACTTTGGTTTATTGCGCTATCTCTAATAGCACCCGAGATATCACCAGATATATATTGGATTTTTCCCTGACCCTGAGTGTCCGACCCCATGAGACGGGGGTTTACTCGGCCCCTGGTGGTCCGAGGTCGTTACCGTTGCACAGATTCATGCGCCAGGGCCTGCTACAGATAATTCACTTTGGTTTATTGCGCTATCTCTAATAGCACCCGAGATATCACCAGATATATATTGGATTTTTCCCTGGCCCTGAGTGTCCGGCCCCATGAGACGGTGATTTTCTCGGCACCTGATGGTCCGAGATCGTTCCCGCTGCACAGATTCATGCGCCAGGGCCTCCTGCAGATAATTCACTTTGGTTTATTGCGCTATCTCTAGTAGCACCCGAGATATCACCAGATATATATTGGATTTTTCCTTGACCCTGACAGTCCGGCCCCATGTGCCGATGGTTTTCTCGGTCCCTCGTGGTCCGAGGACGATCCCGCTGCACGGATTCATGCGCCAGTGCCTGTTACAGACAATGCACTTTGATTTATTGCGCTATCTGTAATAGCACCCGAGATATCACCAGATATATATTGGATTTTTCCCTGACCCTGACAGTCCGGCCCCATGAGACGGTGGTTTTCTCGGCCCCTGGTGATCCGAGGTCGTTCCCGCAGCACAGATTCATGCGCCCGGGCCTCCTACAGACAATGTACTTTGGTTTAATGCGCTATCTCTAATAGCACCCGAGATATCACCAGATATATATTGGATTTTTCCCTGACCCTGACAGTCCGACCCCATGTGTCGATGGTTTTCTCGGTCCCTCGTGGTCCGAGGATGATCCCGCTGAACAGATTCATGCGCCAAGGCTTCCTGCAAATAATTCACTTTGATTTATTGCGCTATCTCTAATAGCACCCGAGATATTACCAGATATATATTGGATTTTTCCCAGACCCTGAGTGTCCGGCACCATGAGACCGTAGTTTTCTCGGCCCCTGGTGGTCCGAGGTCGATCCCGCTGAACAGATTCATGCGCCAAGGCTTCCTGCAGACAATTCATTTTGGTTTATTGCGCTATCTGTAATAGCACCCGAGATATCACCAGATATATGCTGGATTTATACATGACCTTGGGTGACGGATTCCGAATATCTGTAATTTTCTCGGCCCCTGGTGGTCCGAGGCCGATCCCGCTGCACACATTCATGCGCCAGGGCCTCCTACAGACAATGCACTTTCATTTATTGCGCTTTCTGTAATAGCACCGGAGATATCACCATATATATATTGGATCTTTCCCTGACCCTGAGTGTCCGGCCCCATGTGACGGTGGTTTTGTCGGCCCCTGGTGGTCCGAGGTCGTTCCCGCTGCACAGATTCATGCGCCAAGGCTTCCTGCAGACAATGCAATTTGATTTATTGCGCTATTTGTAATAGCACCCGAGATATCACCAGATATATATTGAATTTTTCCTTGACCCTGACAGTCCGGCCCCATGAGACGGTGGTTTTCTCGGCCCCTGGTGGTCCGAGATCGTTCCCGCTGCACAGATTCATGCGCTAGGGCCTCCTGCAGACAATGCACTTTGATTTATTGCGCTATCTCTAATAGCACCCGAGATATCACTCGACATATATTGGATTTTTCCTTGACCCTGACAGTCCGGCCCCATGTGTCGATGGTTTTCTCGGCCCCTCGAGGTCCGAGGTCGATCCCGCTGCACAGATCCATGCGCCAGTGCCTCCAACAGACATTGCACTCTGACTTATTGCGCTATCTCTAATAGCACCCGAGATATCACCAGATATATATTGGATTTTTCCCTGACCCTGACAGTCCGGCCCCATGAGACGGTAGTTTCCTCGGCCCCTGGTGGTCCGAGGTCGTTCCCGCTGCACAGATTCATGCGCTAGGGCCTCCTGCAGACAATGAACTTTGATTTATTTCGCTATCTCTAATAGCACCCGAGATATGGCTAGATATATATTGGATTTTTCCCTCACCCTGACAGTCAGGCCAGATGAGACGGTGGTTTTCTCGGTCCCTGCTGGTCCGAGGTCGTTCCTGCTGCACAGATTCATTCGCCCGTGCCTCCTACAGACAATGCACTTTGATTTATTGCGCTATCTCTAATAGCATCCTAGATATCACCAGATATATATTGGGTTTTTCCCTGACCCTTACAGTCCGGCCCCATGAGACGGTGATTTTCTCGGCCGCTGCAGGTCCGAGGTCGATCTCGCTGCACAGATTCATACGCCAAGGCCTCCTACAGACAATGCACTTTGAATTATTGCGCTATCTCTAATAGCACCCGAGATATTACCAGATATATAATGGATTTTTCCCAGACCCTGAGTGGTCGGCCATATGAGACGGTAATTTTCTCGGCCCCTGGTGGTCTGAGGTCGTTCTCGCTGCACAGATTCATGCGCCAGGGCCTCCTGCAGAAAATGCACTTTGATTTATTGAGCTATCTGTAATAGCACCCGAGATATCACCAGATATATATTGGATTTTTCCCTGACCCTGAGTGTCCGGCCCCATGAGACTGTGGTTTTCTCGGCCCCTGGTGGTCCTAGGTCGTTCCCGCTGCACAGATTCATGCGCCAGGGACTCCTACAGACAATGCACTTTGATTTATTGCGCTATCTCTAATAGCACCCGAGATATCACCAGATATATGTTGGATTTTTCCCTGACACTGAGTGTCCGGCCCCATGAGACGGTAGTTTTCTCGGTCCCTGGTGGTCCGTGGTCGTTCCCGCTGCACAGATTCATGGGCCGGGGCCCCCTGCAGATAATTCACATTGATTTATTGCGCTATCTCTAATAGCACCCGAGATATCGCCAGATATATATTGGATTTTTCCCTGACCCTGACAGTCCGGCCCCATGAGACGGTGATTTTCTCGGCCCATGGTGGTCCGAGGTCGATCCCGCTGCACACATTCATGCGCCAGGGCCTGCTGCGGACAATGCACTTTTGTTTATTGCGCTCTCTCTAATAGCACCAAAGATATCACCAGATATATATTGGATTTTTCCCTGACCCTGACAGTCCGGCCCCATGTGTCCATGGTTTTCTCGGTCCCTCGTGGTCCGAGGTTGAACCCGCTGCACAGATTCATGCGCCAGGGCCTCCTGCAGATAATTCACGTTGATTTATTGCGCCATCTCTAATAGCACCCGAGATATCACCAGATATATATTGGATTTTTCCCTGACACTGAGTGTCCGGCCCCATGGGACGGTAGTTTTCTCGGCCCCTGGTGATCCGGGGGCGTTCCCGCTGCACAGATTCATGCGCCAGGGCCTCCTACAGACAATGCACTTTGATTTATTGCGCTATCTGTAAGAGCACGCGAGATATCACCAGATATATATTGGATTTTTACCTGACCCTGAGTGTCCGGCCCCATGAGACTGTGGTTTTCTCGGCCCCTGGTGGTCCTAGGTCGTTCCCGCTGCACAGATTCATGCGCCAGGGCCTCCTACAGACAATGCACTTTGATTTATTGCGCTATCTCTAATAGCACCCGAGATATCACCAGATATATGTTGGATTTTTCCCTGACACTGAGTGTCCGGCCCCATGAGACGGTAGTTTTCTCGGTCCCTGGTGGTCCGTGGTCGTTCCCGCTGCACAGATTCATGGGCCGGGGCCCCCTGCAGATAATTCACATTGATTTATTGCGCTATCTCTAATAGCACCCGAGATATCGCCAGATATATATTGGATTTTTCCCTGACCCTGACAGTCCGGCCCCATGAGACGGTGATTTTCTCGGCCCATGGTGGTCCGAGGTCGATCCCGCTGCACACATTCATGCGCCAGGGCCTGCTGCGGACAATGCACTTTTGTTTATTGCGCTCTCTCTAATAGCACCAAAGATATCACCAGATATATATTGGATTTTTCCCTGACCCTGACAGTCCGGCCCCATGTGTCCATGGTTTTCTCGGTCCCTCGTGGTCCGAGGTTGAACCCGCTGCACAGATTCATGCGCCAGGGCCTCCTGCAGATAATTCACGTTGATTTATTGCGCCATCTCTAATAGCACCCGAGATATCACCAGATATATATTGGATTTTTCCCTGACACTGAGTGTCCGGCCCCATGGGACGGTAGTTTTCTCGGCCCCTGGTGATCCGGGGGCGTTCCCGCTGCACAGATTCATGCGCCAGGGCCTCCTACAGACAATGCACTTTGATTTATTGCGCTATCTGTAAGAGCACGCGAGATATCACCAGATATATATTGGATTTTTACCTGACCCTGACAGTCTGGCCCCATGTGACGGTGATTCTCTCGGCCCCAGGTGGTGCGAGGTCGTTCCCGCTGCACAGATTCATGCGCCAGGGCCTCCTGCAGATAATTCACTTTGATTTATTGCGCCATCTCTAATAGCACCCGTGATATCACCAGATATATATTGGATTTTTCCCTTACCCTGAGTTTCCGGCCCCATGGGACGGTGGCTTTCTCGCCCCCTGGTGGTCCGAGGTCGTTCCCGCTGCACAGATTCATGCGCCAGTGCCTGCTACAGACAATGCACTTTGAATTATTGCCCTATCTCTAATAGCACCCTAGATATCACCAGATATAAATTGGATTTTCCCCTGACCCTGAGTGTCCGGCCCCATGTGACGGAGATTTTCTCGGCCCCTGGTGGTCCGAGGTCGTTCCCGCTGCACATATCCCTTGCGCTAGGGCCTCCTGCAGACAATGCACTTTGATTTATTGCGCTATCTGTAATAGCACCCGAGATATCACCAGATATATATTGGATTTTTCCTTGACCCTGACAGTCCGGCCCCATGTGCCGATGGTTTTCTCGGTCCCTCGTGGTCCGAGGACGATCCCGCTGCACGGATTCATGCGCCAGTGCCTGTTACAGACAATGCACTTTGATTTATTGCGCTATCTGTAATAGCACCCGAGATATCACCAGATATATATTGGATTTTTCCCTGACCCTGACAGTCCGACCCCATGTGTCGATGGTTTTCTCGGTCCCTCGTGGTCCGAGGATGATCCCGCTGAACAGATTCATGCGCCAAGGCTTCCTGCAAATAATTCACTTTGATTTATTGCGCTATCTCTAATAGCACCCGAGATATTACCAGATATATATTGGATTTTTCCCAGACCCTGAGTGTCCGGCACCATGAGACCGTAGTTTTCTCGGCCCCTGGTGGTCCGAGGTCGATCCCGCTGAACAGATTCATGCGCCAAGGCTTCCTGCAGACAATTCACTTTGGTTTATTGCGCTATCTGTAATAGCACCCGAGATATCACCAGATATATGCTGGATTTATACATGACCTTGGGTGACGGATTCCGAATATCTGTAATTTTCTCGGCCCCTGGTGGTCCGAGGCCGATCCCGCTGCACAGATTCATGCGCCAGGGCCTCCTGCAGATAATTCACTTTGATTTATTGCGCTTTCTGTAATAGCACCCGAGATATCACCATATATATATTGGATCTTTCCCTGACCCTGAGTGTCCGGCCCCATGTGACGGTGGTTTTGTCGGCCCCTGGTGGTCCGAGGTCGTTCCCGCTGCACAGATTCATGCGCCAAGGCTTCCTGCAGACAATGCAATTTGATTTATTGCGCTATTTGTAATAGCACCCGAGATATCACCAGATATATATTGAATTTTTCCTTGACCCTGACAGTCCGGCCCCATGAGACGGTGGTTTTCTCGGCCCCTGGTGGTCCGAGATCGTTCCCGCTGCACAGATTCATGCGCTAGGGCCTCCTGCAGACAATGCACTTTGATTTATTGCGCTATCTCTAATAGCACCCGAGATATCACTCGACATATATTGGATTTTTCCTTGACCCTGACAGTCCGGCCCCATGTGTCGATGGTTTTCTCGGCACCTCGAGGTCCGAGGTCGATCCCGCTGCACAGATCCATGCGCCAGTGCCTCCAACAGACATTGCACTCTGATTTATTGCGCTATCTCTAATAGCACCCGAGATATCACCAGATATATATTGGATTTTCCCCTGACCCTGACAGTCCGGCCCCATGAGACGGTAGTTTCCTCGGCCCCTGGTGGTCCGAGGTCGTTCCCGCTGCACAGATTCATGCGCTAGGGCCTCCTGCAGACAATGAACTTTGATTTATTTCGCTATCTCTAATAGCACCCGAGATATGGCTAGATATATATTGGATTTTTCCCTCACCCTGACAGTCAGGCCAGATGAGACGGTGGTTTTCTCGGTCCCTGCTGGTCCGAGGTCGTTCCTGCTGCACAGATTCATTCGCCAGTGCCTCCTACAGACAATGCACTTTGATTTATTGCGCTATCTCTAATAGCATCCTAGATATCACCAGATATATATTGGGTTTTTCCCTGACCCTTACAGTCCGGCCCCATGAGACGGTGATTTTCTCGGCCCCTGCAGGTCCGAGGTCGATCTCGCTGCACAGATTCATACGCCAAGGCCTCCGACAGACAATGCACTTTGAATTATTGCGCTATCTCTAATAGCACCCGAGATATTACCAGATATATATTGGATTTTTCCCAGACCCTGAGTGGTCGGCCATATGAGACGGTAATTTTCTCGGCCCCTGGTGGTCTGAGGTCGTTCTCGCTGCACAGATTCATGCGCCAGGGCCTCCTGCAGAAAATGCACTTTGATTTATTGAGCTATCTCTAATAGCACCCGAGATATCACCAGATATATGTTGGATTTTTCCCTGACACTGAGTGTCCGGCCCCATGAGACGGTAGTTTTCTCGGTCCCTGGTGGTCCGTGGTCGTTCCCGCTGCACAGATTCATGGGCCGGGGCCCCCTGCAGATAATTCACGTTGATTTATTGCGCTATCTCTAATAGCACCCGAGATATCGCCAGATATATATTGGATTTTTCCCTGACACTGACAGTCCGGCCCCATGAGACGGTGATTTTCTCGGCCCATGGTGGTCCGAGGTCGATCCCGCTGCACAGATTCATGCGCCAGGGCCTGCTGCGGACAATGCACTTTTGTTTATTGCGCTCTCTCTAATAGCACCCGAGATATCACCAGATATATATTGGATTTTTCCCTGACCCTGACAGTCCGGCCCCATGTGTCCATGGTTTTCTCGGTCCCTCGTGGTCCGAGGTTGAATCCGCTGCACAGATTCATGCGCCAGGGCCTCCTGCAGATAATTCACGTTGATTTATTGCGCCATCTCTAATAGCACCCGAGATATCACCAGATATATATTGGATTTTTCCCTGACACTGAGTGTCCGGCCCCATGGGACGGTAGTTTTCTCGGCCCCTGGTGATCCGAGGGCGTTCCCGCTGCACAGATTCATGCGCCAGGGCCTCCTACAGACAATGCACTTTGATTTATTGCGCTATCTGTAAGAGCACGCGAGATATCACCAGATATATATTGGATTTTTACCTGACCCTGACAGTCTGGCCCCATGTGACGGTGATTCTCTCGGCCCCAGGTGGTGCGAGGTCGTTCCCGCTGCACAGATTCATGCGCCAGGGCCTCCTGCAGATAATTCACTTTGATTTATTGCGCCATCTCTAATAGCACCCGTGATATCACCAGATATATATTGGATTTTTCCCTGACCCTGACCGTCCGGCCCCATGAGACGGTGATTTTCTAGGTCCCTGGTGGTCCGAGGTCGATCCCGCTGCACAGATTCATGCGCCAGGGCCTCCTACAGACAATGCACTTTGATTTATTGCGCTATCTGTAACAGCACCCGAGATATCACCATATATATATTGGATGTTCCCCTGACCCTGAGTGTCCGGCCCCATGAGACGGTGGTTTTCTCAGCCCCTGGAGGTCCGAGGTCGATCCCACTGCACAGATCCATGCGCCAGGTCCTCCTACAGACAATGCACTTTGATTTATTGCGCTATCTCTAATAGCACCCGAGATATCACCAGATATATATTGGATTTTTCCCTGACCCTGACAGTCCGGCCCCATGAGACGGTAATTTTCTCGGCCCCTGGTGGTCCGAGGTCGTTCCCGCTGCACAGATTCATGCGCCAGGGCCTCCTGCAGACAATGCACTTTGGTTTGTTGCGCTATCTCTAATAGCACCCGAGATATCACCAGATATATATTGGATTTTTCCCTGACACTGAGTGTCCGGCCCCATGAGACGGTAGTTTTCTCGGCCCCTGGTGGACCGAGGTCGTTCCCGCTGCACAGATTCATGGGCCAGGGCCTCCTGCAGACAATGCACTTTGATTTATTGCGCTATCTGTAATAGCATCCGAGATATCACCAGACATATATTGGATTTTTCCCTGTCCCTGAATGTCCGGCCCCATGAGACGGTAGTTTTCTCGGCTCCTGGTGGTCCGAGGTCGTTCCCGCTGCGCAGATTCATGCGCCAGGGCCTCCTGCAGACAATGCACTTTGATTTATTGCGCTATCTGTAAGAGCACGCGAGATGTCACCAGATATATATTGGATTTTTCCTTGACCCTGACAGTCCGGCCGCATGTGTCGATGGTTTTCTCGATCCCTCGTGGTCCGAGGTCGTTCCCGCTGCACAGATTCATGCGCCAGGGCTTCCTGCAGATAATTCACTTTGGTTTAGTGCGCTATTTGTAATAGCACCCGAGATATCACCAGATATATGCTGGATTTTTACATGACCTTGGGTGACGGATTCCGAATATCTGTAATTTTCTCGGTGCCTGGTGGTCCGAGGTCGTTCCCGCTTCACAGATTCGTGCGCCAGGGCCTCCTGCAGATAATTCTCTTTGGTTTAGTGCGCTATCTGTAATAGCACCCGAGATATCACCAGATTTATATTGGATTTTCTCCTGACCCTGACAGTCCGGCCCCATGTGTCCATGGTTTTCTCGGTCCCTCGTGGTCCGAGGTTGAACCCGCTGCACAGATTCATGCGCCAGGGCCTCCTGCAGATAATTCACGTTGATTTATTGCGCCATCTCTAATAGCACCCGAGATATCAACAGATATATATTGGATTTTTCCCTGACCCTGACAGTCCGGCCCCATGAGACGGTAATTTTCTCGGCCCCTGGTGGTCCGAGGCCGATCCCGCTGCACAGATTCATGCGCCAGGGCATCCTGCAGACAATGCACTTTGATTTATTTCGCTATCTCTAATAGCACCCGAGATATCAACAGATATATATTGGATTTTTCCCTGACACTGACAGTCCGGCCCCATCGGACGGTGATTTTCTCGGCCCCTGGTGGTCCGAGGTCGATCCCGCTGCACAGATTCATGCGCCAGGGCCTCCTACAGACAATGCACTTTGATTTATTGCGCTATCTGTAAGAGCACGCGACATATCACCAGATATATATTGGATTTTTCCCTGACCCTGAGTGTCCGACCCCATTAGACGGTGGTTTTCTCGGCCCCTGGTGGTCCGAGGTCGTTCCCGCTGCACAGATTCATGCGCCAGGGCCTCCTGCAGACAATGCACTTTGGTTTGTTGCGCTATCTCTAATAGCACCCGAGATATCACCAGATATATATTGGATTTTTCCCTGACACTAAGTGTCCGGCCCCATGAGACGGTAGTTTTCTCGGCCGCTGGTGGTCCGAGGTCGTTCCCGCTGCACAGATTCATGGGCCAGGGCCTCCTGCAGACAATGCACTTTGATTTATTGCGCTATCTGTAATAGCATCCGAGATATCACCAGACATATATTGGATTTTTCCCTGTCCCTGAATGTCCGGCCCCATGAGACGGTAGTTTTCTCGGCCCCTGGTGGTCCGAGGTCGTTCCCGCTGCGCAGATTCATGCGCCAGGGCATCCTGCAGACAATGCACTTTGATTTATCGCGCTATCTGTAAGAGCACGCGAGATGTCACCAGATATATATTGGATTTTTACCTGACCCTGACAGTCTGGCCCCATGAGACGGTGATTCTCTCGGCCCCAGGTGGTGCGAGGTCGTTCCCGCAGCACAGATTCATGCGCCAGGGCCTCCTGCAGAATATGCACTTTGATTTATTGCGCTATCTCTAATAGCACCCGAGATATAACCAGATATATATTGGATTTTTCCCAGACCCTGAGTGTCCGGCACCATGAGACCGTAGTTTTCTCGGCCCCTGCTGGTCCGAGGTCGATCCCGCTGAACAGATTCATGCGCCAAGGCTTCCTGCAGACAATTCACTTTGGTTTATTGCGCTATCTGTAATAGCACCCGAGATATCACCAGATATATGCTGGATTTATACATGACCTTGGGTGACGGATTCCGAATATCTGTAATTTTCTCGGCCCCTGGTGGTCCGAGGCCGATCCCGCTGCACAGATTCATGCGCCAGGGCCTCCTACAGACAATGCACTTTCATTTATTGCGCTTTCTGTAATAGCACCCGAGATATCACCATATATATATTGGATCTTTCCCTGACCCTGAGTGTCCGACCCCATGTGACGGTGGTTTTTTCGGCCCCTGGTGGTCCGAGGTCGTTCCCGCTGCACAGATTCATGCGCCAAGGCTTCCTGCAGACAATGCAATTTGATTTATTGCGCTATCTGTAATAGCACCCGAGATATCACCAGATATATATTGAATTTTTCCTTGACCCTGACAGTCCGGCCCCATGAGACGGTGGTTTTCTCGGCCCCTGGTGGTCCGAGATCGTTCCCGCTGCACAGATTCATGCGCTAGGGCCTCCTGCAGACAATGCACTTTGATTTATTGCGCTATCTCTAATAGCACGCGAGATATCACCTGACATATATTGGATTTTTCCTTGACCCTGACAGTCCGGCCCCATGTGTCGATGGTTTTCTCGGCCCCTCGAGGTCCGAGGTCGATCCCGCTGCACAGATCCATGCGCCAGGGCCTCCAATAGACAATGCACTCTGATTTATTGCGCTATCTCTAATAGCACCCGAGATATCACCAGATATATATTGGATTTTTCCCTGACCCTGACAGTCCGGCCCCATGAGACGGTAGTTTTCTCGGCCCCTGGTGGTCCGAGGTCGTTCCCGCTGCACAGATTCATGCGCTAGGGCCTCCTGCAGACAATGCACTTTGATTTATTGCCCTATCTGTAATAGCACCCGAGATATCACAATATATATATATTGGACTTTCCCCTGACCCTGAGTGTCCGGACCCATGAGAAGGTTGTTTTCTCGGCCCCTGGTGGTCCGAGGTCGTTCGCGCAGCACAGATGCACATGCCAGGACCTCCTGCAGACAATGCACTTTGGTTTATATCGCTATCTCTTATAGCACCCGAGATATCACCAGATATATATCGGATTTTTCCCTGACACTGAGTGTCCGGCCCCATGAGACGGTAGTTTTCTCGGCCCCTGGTGGTCCGAGGTCGATCCCGCTGCACAGATTCATGGGCCAGGGCCTCCTGCAGATAATGCACTTTGATTTATTGCGCTATCTGTAATAGCATCAGAGATATTACCAGATATATATTGGTTTTTTCCCTGACCCTGAGTGTCCGACCCCATGAGACGGTGGTTTTCTCGGCCCCTGGTGGACCGAGGTCGTTCCCGCTGCACAGATTCATGCGCCAGGGCCTCCTGCAGACAATGCACTTTGGTTTATTGCGCTATCTCTAATAGCACCCGCGATATCACCAGACATATATTGGATTTTTCCCTGACAGTGAGTGTCCGACCCCATGAGACGGTAGTTTTCTCGGCGGCTGGCGGTCCGAGGTCGTTCCCGCTGCACAGATTAATGCGCCAGGGCCTCCTACAGGCAATGCACTTTGATTTATTGCTCTATCTGTAATATCACCCGAGATATCACCAGATATATATTGGATTTGTCCCTGACCCTGAGTGTCCGACCGCATGAGACGGTGGTTTTCTCGGCCCCTGGTGGCCCGAGGTCGTTCCCGCTGCACAGGTCCATGCGCCAGGGCCACCTACAGACTATGCACTTTTATTTATTGCGCTATCTCTAATAGCACCCGAGATATCACCAGATATATATTGGATTTTTCCCTGACCCTGACAGTCCGGCCCCATCAGACGGTGATTTTCTCGGCCCCTGGTGGTCCGAGGGCGTTCCCGCTGCACAGATTCATGCGCCAGGGCTTCCTACAGACAATGCACTTTTATTTATTGCGCTATCTCTAATAGCACCCGAGATATCACCAGATATATATTGGATTTTTCCCTGACCCTGACAGTCCGGCCCCATGAGACGGTAATTTTCTCGGCCCCTGGTGGTCCGAGGCCGATCCCGCTGCACAGATTCATGCGCCAGGGCATCCTGCAGACAATGCACTTTGATTTATTTCGCTATCTCTAATAGCACCCGAGATATCAACAGATATATATTGGATTTTTCCCTGACACTGACAGTCCGGCCCCATCGGACGGTGATTTTCTCGGCCCCTGGTGGTCCGAGGTCGATCCCGCTGCACAGATTCATGCGCCAGGGCCTCCTACAGACAATGCACTTTGATTTATTGCGCTATCTGTAAGAGCACCCGAGATATCACCAGATATATATTGGATTTTTACCTGACCCTGACAGTCTGGCCCCATGAGACGGTGATTCTCTCGGCCCCAGGTGGTGCGAGGTCGTTCCCGCTGCACAGATTCATGCGCCAGGGCCTCCTGCAGACAATTCACTTTGGTTTGTTGCGCTATCTCTAATAGCACCCGAGATATCACCAGATATATATTGGATTTTTCCCTGTCCCTGAATGTCCGGCCCCATGAGACGGTAGTTTTCTCGGCCGCTGGTGGTCCGAGGTCGTTCCCGCTGCACAGATTCATGGGACAGGGCCTCCTGCAGACAATGCACTTTGATTTATTGCGCTATCTGTAATAGCATCCGAGATATCACCAGACATATATTGGATTTTTCCCTGTCCCTGAATGTCCGGCCCCATGAGACGGTAGTTTTCTCGGCCCCTGGTGGTCCGAGGTCGTTCCCGCTGCGCAGATTCATGCGCCAGGGCATCCTGCAGACAATGCACTTTGATTTATCGCGCTATCTGTAAGAGCACGCGAGATGTCACCAGATATATATTGGATTTTTACCTGACCCTGACAGTCTGGCCCCATGAGACGGTGATTCTCTCGGCCCCAGGTGGTGCGAGGTCGATCCCGCTGCACAGATTCATGCGCCAGGGCCTCCTACAGACAATGCACTTTCATTTATTGCGCTTTCTGTAATAGCACCCGAGATATCACCATATATATATTGGATCTTTCCCTGACCCTGAGTGTCCGACCCCATGTGACGGTGGTTTTTTCGGCCCCTGGTGGTCCGAGGTCGTTCCCGCTGCACAGATTCATGCGCCAAGGCTTCCTGCAGACAATGCAATTTGATTTATTGCGCTATCTGTAATAGCACCCGAGATATCAACAGATATATATTGGATTTTTCCCTGACCCTGACAGTCCGGCCCCATGAGACGGTGATTTTCTCGGCCCCTGGTGGTCCAAGGGGGTTCCCGCTGCACAGATTCATGCGCCAGGGCCTGCTACAGACAATGCACTTTGATTTATTGCCCTATCTGTAATAGCACCCGAGATATCACCAGATACATATTGGATTTTTCACTGACCCTGAGTGTCCGACCCCATGAGACGTTGGTTATCTCGGCCCCTGGTGGTACGAGGTCGTTCCCGCTGTACAGATTCATGCGCCAGGGCCTGCTGCAGACAATGCACTTTGGTTTATATCGCTATCTCTTATAGCACCCGAGATATCACCAGATATATATTGGATTTTTCCCTGACACTGAGTGTCCGGCCCCATGAGACGGTAGTTTTCTCGGCCCCTGGTGGTCCGAGGTCGTTCCCGCTGCACAGATTCATGCGCCAGGGCCTCCTGCAGATAATGCACTTTGATTTATTGCGCTATCTGTAATAGCATCAGAGATATTACCAGATATATATTGGATTTTTCCCTGACCCTGAGTGTCCGACCCCATGAGACGGTGGTTTTCTCGGCCCCTGGTGGACCGAGATCGTTCCCGCTGCACAGATTCATGCGCCAGGGCCTCCTGCAGACAATGCACTTTGGTTTATTGCGCTATCTCTAATAGCACCCGAGATATCACCAGACATATATTGGATTTTTCCCTGACCCTGAGTGTCCGACCCCATGAGACGGTAGTTTTCTCGGCCGCTGGCGGTCCGAGGTCGTTCCCGCTGCACAGATTCATGCGCCAGTGCCTCCTGCAGACAATGCACTTTGATTTATTTCGCTATCTCTAATAGCACCCGAGATATCACCAGATATATATTGGATTTTTACCTGACCCTGACAGTCCGGCCCCATGAGACGGTGATTTTCTCTGCCCCTGGTGGTCCGAGGTCGTTCCCACTGCACAGATTCATGCGCCAGGGCCTGCTGCAGACAATGCACTTTGGTTTATTGCGCTATCTCTAATAGCACCCGAGATATCACCAGATACATATTGGATTTTTCCCTGACCCTGACAGTCCGACCCCATGAGACGGTGGTTTTCTCGTCCCCTGGTGGTCCGAGGTCGTTCCCGCTGTACAGATTCATGCGCCAGGGCCTGCTGCAGACAATGCACTTTGGTTTATAGCGCTATCTCTTATAGCACCCGAGATATCACCAGATATATATTGGATTTTTCACTGACCCTGACAGTCCGGCCCCATCAGACGGTGATTTTCTCGGCCCCTGGTGGTCCGACGTCGATCCCGCTGCACAGATTCATGCGCCAGCGCCTCCTACAGACAATGCACTTTGATTTATTGCGCTATCTGTAAGAGCACGCGACATATCACCAGATATATATTGGATTTTTCCCTGACCCTGAGTGTCCGACAGCATTAGACGGTGGTTTTCTCGGCCACTGGTGGTCCGAGGTCGTTCCCGCTGCACAGATTCATGCGCCAGGGCCTCCTGCAGACAATGCACTTTGATTTATTTCGCTATCTCTAATAGCACCCGAGATATCACCAGATACATATTGGATTTTTCACTGACCCTGAGTGTCCGACCCCATGAGACGGTGGTTTTCTCGGCCCCTGGTGGTACGAGGTCGTTCCCGCTGTACAGATTCATGCGCCAGGGCCTGCTGCAGACAATGCACTTTGGTTTGTTGCGCTATCTCTTATAGCACCCGAGATATCACCAGATATATATTGGATTTTTCCCTGACACTGAGTGTCCGGCCCCATGAGGCGGTAGTTTTCTCGGCCCCTGGTGGTCCGAGGTCGTTCCCGCTGCACAGATTCATGCGCCAGGGCCTCCTGCAGATAATGCACTTTGATTTATTGCGCTATCTGTAATAGCATCAGAGATATTACCAGATATATATTGGATTTTTCCCTGACCCTGAGTGTCCGACCCCATGAGACGGTGGTTTTCTCGGCCCCTGGTGGTCCGAGGTCGTTCCCGCTGTACAGATTCATGCGCCAGGGCCTTCTGCAGACAATGCACTTTGGTTTATAGCGCTATCTCTTATAGCACCCGAGATATCACCAGATATATATTGGATTTTTCCCTGACCCTGAGTGTCCGACCCCATGAGACGGTAGTTTTCTCGGCCGCTGGCGGTCCGAGGTCGTTCCCGCTGCACAGATTCATGCGTCAGGACCTCCTACAGACAATGCACTTTGATTTATTGCGCTATCTGTAAGAGCACCCGAGATATCACCAGATATATATTGGATTTTTCACTGACCCTGAGCGTCCGACCCCATGAGACGGTGGTTTTCTCGGCCCCTGGTGGTCCGAGGTCGTTCCCGCTGCACAGATTCATGCGCCAGGGCATGCTGCAGACAATGCACTTTGGTTTATAGCGCTATCTCTAATAGCACCCGAGATATCACCAGATACATATTGGATTTGTCCCTGACCCTGAGTGTCCGACCGCATGAGACGGTGGTTTTCTCGGCCCCTGGTGGCCCGAGGTCGTTCCCGCTGCACAGGTCCATGCGCCAGGGCCACCTACAGACTATGCACTTTTATTTATTGCGCTATCTCTAATAGCAACCGAGATATCACCAGATATATATTGGATTTTTCCCTGACCCTGACAGTCCGGCCCCATGAGACGATGATTTTCTCGGCCCCTGGTGGTCCAAGGCCGATCCCGCTGCACAGATTCATGCGCCAGGGCCTCCTGCAGACAATGCACTTTGATTTATTTCGCTATCTCTAATAGCACCCGAGATATCAACAGATATATATTGGATTTTTCCCTGACCCTGACAGTCCGGCCCCATGAGACGGTGATTTTCTCGGCCCCTGGTGGTCCGAGGGGGTTCCCGCTGCACAGATTCATGCGCCAGGGCCTGCTACAGACAATGCACTTTGATTTATTGCCCTATCTGTAATAGCACCCGAGATATCACCAGATACATATTGGATTTTTCACTGACCCTGAGTGTCCGACCCCATGAGACGTTGGTTATCTCGGCCCCTGGTGGTACGAGGTCGTTCCCGCTGTACAGATTCATGCGACAGGGCCTGCTGCAGACAATGCACTTTGGTTTATATCGCTATCTCTTATAGCACCCGAGAAATCACCAGATATATATTGGATTTTTCCCTGACACTGAGTGTCCGGCCCCATGAGACGGTAGTTTTCTCGGCCCCTGGTGGTCCGAGGTCGTTCCCGCTGCACAGATTCATGCGCCAGGGCCTCCTGCAGATAATGCACTTTGATTTATTGCGCTATCTGTAATAGCATCAGAGATATTACCAGATATATATTGGATTTTTCCCTGACCCTGAGTGTCCGACCCCATGAGACGGTGGTTTTCTCGGCCCCTGGTGGACCGAGATCGTTCCCGCTGCACAGATTCATGCGCCAGGGCCTCCTGCAGACAATGCACTTTGGTTTATTGCGCTATCTCTAATAGCACCCGAGATATCACCAGACATATATTGGATTTTTCCCTGACCCTGAGTGTCCGACCCCATGAGACGGTAGTTTTCTCGGCCGCTGGCAGTCCGAGGTCGTTCCCGCTGCACAGATTCATGCGCCAGTGCCTCCTGCAGACAATGCACTTTGATTTATTTCGCTATCTCTAATAGCACCCGAGATATCACCAGATATATATTGGATTTTTACCTGACCCTGACAGTCCGGCCCCATGAGACGGTGATTTTCTCTGCCCCTGGTGGTCCGAGGTCGTTCCCGCTGCACAGATTCATGCGCCAGGGCCTGCTGCAGACAATGCACTTTGGTTTATTGCGCTATCTCTAATAGCACCCGAGATATCACCAGATACATATTGGATTTTTCCCTGACCCTGACAGTCCGACCCCATGAGACGGTGGTTTTCTCGTCCCCTGGTGGTCCGAGGTCGTTCCCGCTGTACAGATTCATGCGCCAGGGCCTGCTGCAGACAATGCACTTTGGTTTATAGCGCTATCTCTTATAGCACCCGAGATATCACCAGATATATATTGGATTTTTCCCTGACCCTGACAGTCCGGCCCCATGAGACGGTGGTTTTCTCGGCCCCTGGTGGTACGAGGTCGTTCCCGCTGTACAGATTCATGCGCCAGGGCCTGCTGCAGACAATGCACTTTGGTTTGTTGCGCTATCTCTTATAGCACCCGAGATATCACCAGATATATATTGGATTTTTCCCTGACACTGAGTGTCCGGCCCCATGAGGCGGTAGTTTTCTCGGCCCCTGGTGGTCCGAGGTCGTTCCCGCTGCACAGATTCATGCGCCAGGGCCTCCTGCAGACAATGCACTTTGGTTTATTGCGCTATCTCTAATAGCACCCGAGATATCACCAGATATATATTGGATTTTTCCCTGACCCTGAGTGTCCCACCCCATGAGACGGTAGTTTTCTCGGCCGCTGGCGGTCCGAGGTCGTTCCCGCTGCACAGATTCATGCGCCAGGACCTCCTACAGACAATGCACTTTGATTTATTGCGCTATCTGTAAGAGCACCCGAGATATCACCAGATTTATATTGGATTTTTCCCTGACTCTGAGTGCCGGCCCCATGTTTCGGTGGTTTTCTCGACCCCTGGTGGTCCGAGGTCAATCGCGCTGCACAGATTCATGCGCTAGGGCCTCCTGCCGACAATGCACTTTGATTTATTGCGCTATCTCTAATAGCACCCGAGATATCACCAGATATATATTGGATTTTTCCCTGACACTGAGTGTCCGGCCCCATGAGACGGTGGTTTTCTCGGCCCCTGGTGGTCCGAGGCGGTTCCCGTTGCACAGATTCATGCGCCAGGGCCTCCTGCAGATAATTCACTTTGGTTTATTGCGCTATCTCTAATAGCACCCGAGATATCACCAGATATATATTGGATTTTCCCCTGACCCTGAGTGTCCGGCCCCATGAAACTGTGGTTTTCTCGGCCCCTGGTGGTCCGTGGTCGTTCCCGCTGCCCAGATTCATGCGCCAGGGCCTCCTACAGACAAGGCACTTTGATTTATTGCGCAATATTTAATTGCACCCGAGATATCACCAGATATATATTGGATTTTTCCCTGACCCTGAGTGTCCGGCCCCTTGAGGCGGTGGTTTTCTCGGCCCCTGGTGGTCCGAGGTCGTTCCCGCTGCACAGATTCATGCGCCAGGGCCTCCTGCAAATAATTCACTTTGGTTTATTGCGCTATCTCTAACAGCACCCGAGATATCAACAGATATATATTGGATTTTCCCCTGACCCTGAGTGTCCGGCCCCATGAGACGGTGATTTTCTCGGCCTCTGGTGGTCCGAGGTCGTTCCCGCTGCACCGATCCATGCGCCAGGCCCTCCTGCAGATAATTCACTTTGGTTTATTGTGTTATCTCTAATAGCACCCGAGGTATCACCAGATATATATTGGATTTTCGCCTGACCCTGAGTGTCCGGCCCCCTGAGGCGGTGGTTTTATCGGCCCCTGGTGGTCCGAGGTCGTTCCCGCTGCACAGATGCATGCGCCAGGGCCTCCCACAGACAATGCACTTTGATTTATTGCTCTATCTGTAATGGCACCCGAGATATCACCAGATATATATTGGATTTTCCCCTGACCCTGAGTGTTCGGCCCCATGAGACGGTGATTTTCTCGGCCCCTGGTGGTCCGAGGTCGTTCCCGCTGCACAGATGCTTGCGCCCGGGCCTCCTGCAGATAATTCACTTTGGGTTATTGCGCAATCTCTAATAGCACCCGAGATATCACCAGATATATATTGGATTTTCCCCTGACCCTGAGTATCCGGCCCCATGAGACTCTGGTTTTCTCGGCCCCTGGTGGTCCGAGGTCGTTCCCGCTGCACAGATTCATGCGCCAGGGCCTCCTGCAGATAATTCACTTTGGTTTATTGCGCTATCTCTAACAGCACCCGAGATATCACCAGATATATATTGGATTTTTCCCTGACCCTGAGTGTCCGGCCCCATGAGACGGTGATTTCCTCGGCCCCTGGTGGTCCGAGGTCGTTCCCGCTGCACAGATTCATGCGCCAGGCCCTCCTGCAGATAATTCACCTTGGTTTATTGTGCTATCTCTAATAGCACCCGAGATATCACCAGATATATATTGGATTTTCCCCTGACCCTGAGTGTCCGGCCCCATGAGACGGTGGTTTTATCGGCCCCTGGTGGTCCGAGGTCGTTCCCGCTGCACAGATGCATGCGCCAGGGCCTCCTACAGACAAGGCACTTTGATTTATTGCGCAATATTTAATTGCTCCCGAGATATCACCAGATATATATTGGATTTTTCCCTGACCCTGAGTGTCCGGCCCCATGAGACGGTGGTTTTCTCGGCTCGTGGTGGTCCGAGGTCGTTCCCGCTGGCCAGATTCATGCGCCAGGGCCTCCTGCAGATAATTCACTTTGATTTATTGCGCTATCTCTAATAGCACCCGAGATATCACCAGATATATATTGGATTTTTCCCTGACCCTGAGTGTCCGGCCCCATGAGACGGTGGTTTTCTCGGCCCCTGGTGGTCCGAGGCGGTTCCCGTTGCACAGATTCATGCGCCAGGGCCTCCTGCAGATAATTCACTTTGGTTTATTGCGCTATCTCTAATAGCACCCGAGATATCACCAGATATATATTGGATTTTCCCCTGACCCTGAGTGTCCGGCCCCATGAAACTGTGGTTTTCTCGGCCCCTGGTGGTCCGTGGTCGTTCCCGCTGCCCAGATTCATGCGCCAGGGCCTCCTACAGACAAGGCACTTTGATTTATTGCGCAATATTTAATTGCACCCGAGATATCACCAGATATATATTGGATTTTTCCCTGACCCTGAGTGTCCGGCCCCATGAGACGGTGGGTTTCTCGGCCCCTGGTGGTCCGAGGCCGTTCCCGCTGCACAGATTCATGCGCCAGGGCCTCCTGCGGATAATTCACTTTGGTTTATTGCGCTATCTCTAATAGCACCCGAGATATCACCAGATATATATTGGATTTTCCTCTGACCCTGAGTGTCCGGCCCCATGAAACTGTGGTTTTCTCGGCCCCTGGTGATCCGTGGTCGTTCCCGCTGCCCAGACTCATGCGCCAGGGCCTCCTACAGACAAGGCACTTTGATTTATTGCGCAATATTTAATTGCTCCCGAGATATCACCAGATATATATTGGATTTTTCCCTGACCCTGAGTGTCCGGCCCCATGAGACGGTGGTTTTCTCGGCTCGTGGTGGTCCGAGGTCGTTCCCGCTGGCCAGATTCATGCGCCAGGGCCTCCTGCAGATAATTCACTTTGATTTATTGCGCTATCTCTAATAGCACCCGAGATATCACCAGATATATATTGGATTTTTCCCTGACCCTGAGTGTCCGGCCCCATGAGACGGTGGTTTTCTCGGCCCCTGGTGGTCCGAGGCGGTTCCCGTTGCACAGATTCATGCGCCAGGGCCTCCTGCAGATAATTCACTTTGGTTTATTGCGCTATCTCTAATAGCACCCGAGATATCACCAGATATATATTGGATTTTCCCCTGACCCTGAGTGTCCGGCCCCATGAAACTGTGGTTTTCTCGGCCCCTGGTGGTCCGTGGTCGTTCCCGCTGCCCAGATTCATGCGCCAGGGCCTCCTACAGACAAGGCACTTTGATTTATTGCGCAATATTTAATTGCACCCGAGATATCACCAGATATATATTGGATTTTTCCCTGACCCTGAGTGTCCGGCCCCTTGAGGCGGTGGTTTTCTCGGCCCCTGGTGGTCCGAGGTCGTTCCCGCTGCACAGATTCATGCGCCAGGGCCTCCTGCAAATAATTCACTTTGGTTTATTGCGCTATCTCTAACAGCACCCGAGATATCACCAGATATATATTGGATTTTCCCCTGACCCTGAGTGTCCGGCCCCATGAGACGGTGATTTTCTCGGCCTCTGGTGGTCCGAGGTCGTTCCCGCTGCACCGATCCATGCGCCAGGCCCTCCTGCAGATAATTCACTTTGGTTTATTGTGTTATCTCTAATAGCAGCCGAGGTATCACCAGATATATATTGGATTTTCGCCTGACCCTGAGTGTCCGGCCCCCTGAGGCGGTGGTTTTATCGGCCCCTGGTGGTCCGAGGTCGTTCCCGCTGCACAGATGCATGCGCCAGGGCCTCCCACAGACAATGCACTTTGATTTATTGCTCTATCTGTAATGGCACCCGAGATATCACCAGATATATATTGGATTTTCCCCTGACCCTGAGTGTTCGGCCCCATGAGACGGTGATTTTCTCGGCCCCTGGTGGTCCGAGGTCGTTCCCGCTGCACAGATGCTTGCGCCCGGGCCTCCTGCAGATAATTCACTTTGGGTTATTGCGCAATCTCTAATAGCACCCGAGATATCACCAGATATATATTGGATTTTCCCCTGACCCTGAGTATCCGGCCCCATGAGACTCTGGTTTTCTCGGCCCCTGGTGGTCCGAGGTCGTTCCCGCTGCACAGATTCATGCGCCAGGGCCTCCTGCAGATAATTCACTTTGATTTATTGCGCTATCTCTAACAGCACCCGAGATATCACCAGATATATATTGGATTTTTCCCTGACCCTGAGTGTCCGGCCCCATGAGACGGTGATTTCCTCGGCCCCTGGTGGTCCGAGGTCGTTCCCGCTGCACAGATTCATGCGCCAGGCCCTCCTGCAGATAATTCACCTTGGTTTATTGTGCTATCTCTAATAGCACCCGAGATATCACCAGATATATATTGGATTTTCCCCTGACCCTGAGTGTCCGGCCCCATGAGACGGTGGTTTTATCGGCCCCTGGTGGTCCGAGGTCGTTCCCGCTGCACAGATGCATGCGCCAGGGCCTCCCACAGACAATGCACTTTGATTTATTGCGCTATCTGTAATAGCACCCGAGATATCACCAGATATATATTGGATTTTCCCCTGACCCTGAGTGTCCGGCCCCATGAAACTGTGGTTTTCTCGGCCCCTGGTGATCCGTGGTCGTTCCCGCTGGCCAGATTCATGCGCCAGGGCCTCCCACAGACAATGCACTTTGATTTATTGCGCTATCTGTAATAGCACCCGAGATATCACCAGATATATATTGGATTTTCCCCTGACCCTGAGTGTCCGGCCCCATGAAACTGTGGTTTTCTCGGCCCCTGGTGATTCGTGGTCGCTCCCGCTGGCCAGATTCATGCGCCAGGGCCTCCTGCAGATAATTCACTTTGGTTTATTGCGCTATCTCTAATAGCACCCGAGATATCACCAGATATATATTGGTTTTTCCCCTGACCTTGAGTGTCCGGCCCCATGAAACTGTGGTTTTCTCGGCCCCTGGTGATCCATGGTCGTTCCCATTCCCCAGATTCATGCGCCAGGGCCTCCTACAGACAAGGCACTTTGATTTATTGCGCAATATTTAATTGCACCCGAGATATCACCAGATATATATTGCATTTTTCCCTGACCCTGAGTGTTCGGCCCCATGAGACGGTGGTTTTCTCGGCTCCTGGTGGTCCGAGGTCGTTCCCGCTCCACAGATTCATGCGCCAGGGCCTCCTGCAGATAATTCACATTGGTTTATTGCGCTATCTCTAATAGCACCGGAGATATCACCAGATATATATTGGATTTTCCCCTGACCCTGAGTGTCCGGCCCCAGGAGACGGTGGGTTTCTCGGCTCCTGGTGGTCCGAGGTCGTTCCCGCTGGACAGATTCATGCGCCAGGGCCTCCTACAGACAATGCACTTTGATTTATTACGCTATCTGTAATAGCACCCGAGATATCACCAGATATATATTGGATTTTTCCCTGACCCTGAGTGTCCGGCCCCATGAGACGGTGGTTTTCTCGGCCCCTGTTGGTCCGAGGCCGTTCCCGCTGCACAGATTCATGCGCCAGGGCCTCCTGCAGATAATTCACATTGGTTTATTGCGCTATCTCTAATAGCACCGGAGATATCACCAGATATATATTGGATTTTCCCCTGACCCTGAGTGTCCGGCCCCATGAAACTGTGGTTTTCTCGGCCCCTGGTGGTCCGCGGTCGTTCCCGCTGCCCAGATTCATGCGCCAGGGCCTTCTACAGACAAGGCACTTTGATTTATTGCGCAATATTTAATTGCACCCGAGATATCACCAGATATATATTGGATTTTTCCCTGACCCTGAGTGTCCGGCCCCTTGAGGCGGTGGTTTTCTCGGCCCCTGGTGGTCCGAGGTCGTTCCCGCTGGCCAGATTCATGCGCCAGGGCCTCCTACAGACAATGCACTTTGATTTATTACGCTATCTGTAATAGGACCCGAGATATCACCAGATATATATTGGATTTTTCCCTGACCCTGAGTGTCCGGCCCCATGAGACGGTGGTTTTCTCGGCCCCTCGTGTTCCGAGGCCGTTCCCGCTGCACAGATTCATGCGCCAGGGCCTCCTGCAGATAATTCACATTGGTTTATTGCGCTATCTCTAATAGCACCGGAGATATCACCACATATATATTGGATTTTCCCCTGACCCTGAGTGTCCGGCCCCAGGAGACGGTGGGTTTCTCGGCTCCTGGTGGTCCGAGGTCGTTCCCGCTGGACAGATTCATGCGCCAGGGCCTCCTACAGACAATGCACTTTGATTTATTACGCTATCTGTAATAGCACCCGAGATATCACCAGATATATATTGGATTTTTCCCTGACCCTGAGTGTCCGGCCCCATGAGACGGTGGTTTTCTCGGCCCCTGTTGGTCCGAGGCCGTTCCCGCTGCACAGATTCATGCGCCAGGGCCTCCTGCAGATAATTCACATTGGTTTATTGCGCTATCTCTAATAGCACCGGAGATATCACCAGATATATATTGGATTTTCCCCTGACCCTGAGTGTCCGGCCCCATGAAACTGTGGTTTTCTCGGCCCCTGGTGGTCCGCGGTCGTTCCCGCTGCCCAGATTCATGCGCCAGGGCCTCCTACAGACAAGGCACTTTGATTTATTGCGCAATATTTAATTGCACCCGAGATATCACCAGATATATATTGGATTTTTCCCTGACCCTGAGTGTCCGGCCCCTTGAGGCGGTGGTTTTCTCGGCCCCTGGTGGTCCGAGGTCGTTCCAGCTGCACAGACTCATGCGCCAGGGCCTCCTGCAAATAATTCACTTTGGTTTATTGCCCTATCTCTAACAGCACCCGAGATATCACCAGATATATATTGGATTTTTCCCTGACCCTGAGTGTCCGGCCCCATGAGACGGTGATTTTCTCGGCCTCTGGTGGTCCGAGGTCGTTCCCGCTGCACAGATTCATGCGCCAGGCCCTCCTGCAGATAATTCACTTTGGGTTATTGCGCTATCTCTAATAGCACCCGAGATATCACCAGATATATATTGGATTTTCCCCTGACCCTGAGTGTCCGGCCCCATGAGACGGTGGTTTTCTCGGCTCCTGGTGGTCCGAGGTCCTTTCCGCTGGCCAGATTCATGCGCCAGGGCCTCCTACAGACAATGCACTTTGATTTATCGCGCCATATCTAATAGCACCCGAGATATCACCAGATATATATTGGATTTTCCCCTGACCCTGAGTATCCGGCCCCATGAGACTCTGGTTTTCTCGGCCCCTGGTGGTCCGAGGTCCTTCCCGCTGGCCAGATTCATGCGCCAGGGCCTCCTACAGACAATGCACTTTGATTTATTGCGCTATCTGTAATAGCACCCGAGATATCACCAGATATATATTGGATTTTTCCCTGACCCTGAGTGTCCGGCCCCAGTAGACGGTGGTTTTCTCGGCCCCTGGTGGTCCGAGGCGGTTCCCGCTGCACAGATTCATGCGCCAGGGCCTCCTGCAGATAATTCACTTTGGTTTATTGCGCTATCTCTAATAGCACCCGAGATATCACCAGATATATATTGGATTTTCCCCTGACCCTGAGTGTCCGGCCCCATGAAACTGTGGTTTTCTCGGCCCCTGGTGGTCCGTGGTCGTTCCCGCTGCCCAGATTCATGCGCCAGGGCCTCCTACAGACAAGGCACTTTGATTTATTGCGCAATATTTAATTGCACCCGAGATATCACCAGATATATATTGGATTTTTCCCTGACCCTGATTGTCCGGCCCCTTGAGGCGGTGGTTTTCTCGGCCCCTGGTGGTCCGAGGTCGTTCCCGTTGCACAGATTCATGCGCCAGGGCCTCCTGCAGATAATTCACTTTGGTTAATTGCGCTATCTCTAATAGCACCCGAGATATCACCAGAAATATATTGGATTTTTCCCTGACCCTGAGTGTCCGGCCCCATGAGACGGTGATTTTCTCGGCCGCTGGTGGTCCGAGGTCGTTTCCGCTGCACAGATTCATGCGCCAGGGCCTCCTGCAGATAATTCACTTTGGTTTATTGCGCTATCTCTAACAGCACCCGAGATATCACCAGATATATATTGGATTTTTCCCTGACCCTGAGTGTCCGGCCCCATGAGACGGTGATTTCCTCGGCCCCTGGTGGTCCGAGGTCGTTCCCGCTGCACAGATTCATGCGCCAGGCCCTCCTGCAGATAATTCACTTTGGTTTATTGTGCTATCTCTAATAGCACCCGAGATATCACCAGATATATATTGGATTTTCCCCTGACCCTGAGTGTCCGGCCCCATGAGACGGTGGTTTTATCGGCCCCTGGTGGTCCGAGGTCGTTCCCGCTGCACAGATGCATGCGCCAGGGCCTCCCACAGACAATGCACTTTGATTTATTGCGCTATCTGTAATAGCACCCGAGATATCACCAGATATATATTGGATTTTCCCCTGACCCTGAGTGTCCGGCCCCATGAAACTGTGGTTTTCTCGGCCCCTGGTGATCCGTGGTCGTTCCCGCTGGCCAGATTCATGCGCCAGGGCCTCCTGCAGATAATTCACTTTGATTTATTGCGCTATCTCTAATAGCACCCGAGATATCACCAGATATATATTGGTTTTTCCCCTGACCTTGAGTGTCCGGCCCCATGAAACTGTGGTTTTCTCGGCCCCTGGTGATCCGTGGTCGTTCCCATTGCCCAGATTCATGCGCCAGGGCCTCCTACAGACAAGGCACTTTGATTTATTGCGCAATATTTAATTGCACCCGAGATATCAACAGATATATATTGGATTTTTCCCTGACCCTGAGTGTCCGGCCCCTTGAGGCGGTGGTTTTCTCGGCCCCCGGTGGTCCGAGGTCGTTCCCGCTGCACAGATTCATGCGCCAGGGCCTCCTGCAGATAATTCACTTTGGTTTATTGCGCTATCTCTAATAGCACCCGAGATATCACCAGATATATACTGTATTTTTCCCTGACCCTGAGTGTCCGGCCCCATGAGACGGTGGTTTTCTCGGCTCGTGGTGGTCCGAGGTCAATTCCGCTGGCCAGATTCATGAGCCAGGGCCTCCTACAGACAATGCACTTTGATTTATTGCGCTATCTGTAATAGCAACCGAGATATCACCAGATATATCCTGGATTTTTCGCTGACCCTGTGCGTCCGGCCCCATGAGACGGTGGTTTTCTCGGCCCCAAGTGGTCCGAGGTCGTTCGCGCTGCACAGATTCATGCGGCAGGGCCTCCTGCAGATAATTCACTTTGTTTTATTGCGCTATATCTAATAGCACCCGAGATACCACCAGATATATATTGGATTTTTCCCTGACCCTGAGTGTCCGGCCCCTTGAGGCGGTGGTTTTCTCGGCCCCTGGTGGTCCGAGGTCGTTCCCGCTGCACAGATTTATGCGCCAGGGCCTCCTGCAGATAATTCACTTTGGTTTATTGCGCTATCTCTAATAGCACCCGAGATATCACCAGATATATATTGGATTTTTCCCTCACCCTGAGTGTCCGGCCCCATGAGACGGTGGTTTTCTCGGCTCGTGGTGGTCCGAGGTCGTTTCCGCTGGCCAAATTCATGCGCCAGGGCCTCCTGCAGATAATTCACTTTGATTTATTGCGCTATCTCTAATAGCACCCGAGATATCACCAGATATATATTGGATTTTTCCCTGACCCTGAGTGTCCGGCCCCATGAGACGGTGGTTTTCTCGGCTCGTGGTGGTCCGAGGTCGTTTCCGCTGGCCAGATTCATGCGCCAGGGCCTCCTGCAGATAATTCGCTTTGATTTATTGCGCTATCTCTAATAGCACCCGAGATATCACCAGATATATATTGGATTTTCCCCTGACCCTGAGTGTTCGGCGCCATGAGACGGTGATTTTCTTGGCCCCTGGTGGTCCGAGGTCGTTCCCGCTGGCCAGATTCATGCGCCAGGGCCTCCTACAGACAAGGCACTTTGATTTATTGCGCAATATTTAATTGCACCCGAGATATCACCAGATATATATTGGATTTTTCCCTGACCCTGAGTGTCCGGCCCCTTGAGGCGGTGGTTTTCTCGGCCCCTGGTGGTCCGAGGTCGTTCCCGCTGCACAGATGCATGCGCCAGGGCCTCCCACAGACAATGCACTTTGATTTATTGCTCTATCTGTAATGGCACCCGAGATATCCCCAGATATATATTGGATTTTTCCCTGACCCTGAGGGTCCGGCCCCTTGAGGCGGTGATTTTCTCGGCCTCTGGTGGTCCGAGGTCGTTCCCGCTGCACAGATTCATGCGCCAGGGCCTCCTGCAAATAATTCACTTTGGTTTATTGCGCTATCTCTAACAGCACCCGAGATATCACCAGATATATATTGGATTTTTCCCTGACCCTGAGTGTCCGGCCCCATGAGACGGTGATTTTCTCGGCCTCTGGTGGTCCGAGGTCGTTCCCGCTGCACAGATTCATGCGCCAGGGCCTCCTGCAGATAATTCACTTTGGTTTATTGCGCTATCTCTAATAGCACCCGAGATATCACCAGATATAAATTGGGTTTTCCCCTGACCCTGAGTGTCCGGCCCCATGAAACTGTGGTTTTCTCGGCCCCTGGTGATCCGTGGTCGTTCCCGCTGCCCAGATTCATGCGCCAGGGCCTCCTACAGACAAGGCACTTTGTTTTATTGCGCAATATTTAATTGCACCCGAGATATCACCAGATATATATTGGATTTTTCCCTGACCCTGAGTGTCCGGCCCCCTGAGGCGGTGGTTTACTCGGCCCCTGGTGGTCCGAGGTCGTTCCCGCTGCACAGATTCATGCGCAAGGGCCTCCTGCAGATAATTCACTTTGGTTTATTGCGCTATCTCTAATAGCACCCGAGATATCACCAGATATATATTGGATTTTCCCCTGACCCTGAGTGTCCGGCCCCATGAGACGGTGGTTTTCTCGGCTCGTGGTGGTCCGAGGTCGTTCCCGCTGGCCAGATTCATGCGCCAGGGCCTCCTACAGACAAGGCACTTTGATTTATTGCGCAATATTTAATTGCACCCGAGATATCACCAGATATATATTGGATTTTTCCCTGTCCCTGAGTGTCCGGCCCCTTGAGGCGGTGGTTTTCTCGGCCCCTGGTGCTCCGAGGTCGTTCCAGCTGCACAGATTCATGCGCCAGGGCCTCCTGCAAATAATTCACATTGGTCTATTGCGCTATCTCTAACAGCACCCGAGATATCACCAGATATATATTGGATTTTCCCCTGACCCTGAGTGTCCGGCCCCATGAAACTGTGGTTTTCTCGGCTCGTGGTGGTCTGTGGTCGTTCCCGCTGCCCAGATTCATGCGCCAGGGCCTCCTACAGACAAGGCACTTTGATTTATTGCGCAATATTTAATTGCACCCGAGATATCACCAGATATATATTGGATTTTCCCCTGACCATGAGTGTCCGGCCCCATGAGACGGTGGTTTTATCGGCCCCTGGTGGTCCGAGGTCGTTCCCGCTGCACAGATGCATGCGCCAGGGCCTCCCACAGACAATGCACTTTGATTTATTGCGCTATCTGTAATAGCACCCGAGATATCACCAGATATATATTGGATTTTCCCCTGACCCTGAGTGTCCGGCCCCTTGAAACTGTGGTTTTCTCGGCCCCTGGTGATCCGTGGTCGTTCCCGCTGGCCAGATTCATGCGCCAGGGCCTCCTGCAGATAATTCACTTTGATTTATTGCGCTATCTCTAATAGCACCCGAGATATCACCAGATATATATTGGTTTTTCCCCTGACCTTGAGTGTCCGGCCCCATGAAACTGTGGTTTTCTCGGCCCCTGGTGATCCGTGGTCGTTCCCATTGCCCAGATTCATGCGCCAGGGCCTCCTACAGACAAGGCACTTTGATTTATTGCGCAATATTTAATTGCACCCGAGATATCACCAGATATATATTGGATTTTTCCCTGACCCTGAGTGTCCGGCCCCCTGAGGCGGTGGTTTTCTCGGCCCCTGGTGGTCCGAGGTCGTTCCCGCTGCACAGATTCATGCGCCAGGGCCTCCTGCAGATAATTCACTTTGGTTTATTGCGCTATCTCTAATAGCACCCGAGATATCACCAGATATATATTGGATTTTCCCCTGACCCTGAGTGTCCGGCCCCATGAGACGGTGGTTTTCTCGGCTCGTGGTGGTCCGAGGTCGCTCCCGCTGGCCAGATTCATGCGCCAGGGCCTCCTACAGACAAGGCACTTTGATTTATTGCGTAATGTTTAATTGCACACGAGATATCACCAGATATATATTGGATTTTTCCCTGACCCTGAGTGTCCGGCCCCTTGAGGCGGTGGTTTTCTCGGCCCCTGGTGCTCCGAGGTCGTTCCAGCTGCACAGATTCATGCGCCAGGGCCTCCTGCAAATAATTCACATTGGTCTATTGCGCTATCTATAACAGCACCCGAGATATCACCAGATATATATTGGATTTTCCCCTGACCCTGAGTGTCCGGCCCCATGAAACTGTGGTTTTCTCGGCTCGTGGTGGTCTGTCGTCGTTCCCGCTGCCCAGATTCATGCGCCAGGACCTCCTACAGACAAGGCACTTTGATTTATTGCGCAATATTTAATTGCACCCGAGATATCACCAGATATATATTGGATTTTTCCCTGACCCTGAGTGTCCGGCCCCTTGAGACGGTGGTTTTCTCGGCCCGTGGTGGTCCGAGGTCGTTCCAGCTGCACAGATTCATGCGCCAGGGCCTCCTGCAAATAATTCACATTGGTTTATTGCGCTATCTCTAACAGCACCCGAGATATCACCAGATATATATTGGATTTTCCCCTGACCCTGAGTGCCCGGCCCCATGAGACGGTGGTTTTATCGGCCCCTGGTGGTCCGAGGTCGTTCCCGCTGCACTGATGTATGCGCCAGGGCCTCCCACAGACAATGCACTTTGATTTATTGCTCTATCTCTAATGGCACCCGAGATATCACCAGATATATATTGGATTTTCCCCAGACCCTGAGTGTTCGGCCCCATGAGACGGTGATTTTCTCGGCCCCTGGTGGTCCGAGGTCGTTCCCGCTGCACAGATGCATGCGCGACGGCCTCCTGCAGATAATACACTTTGGTTTATTGCGCTATCTCTAATAGCACCCGAGATATCACCAGATATATATTGGATTTTCCCCTGACCCTGAGTGTGCGGCCCCATGAGACGGTGGTTTTCTCGGCCCCTGGTGGTCCGAGGTCGTACCCGCTGCCCAGATTCATGCGCCAGGGCCTCCTACAGACAATTCACTTTCATTTATTGCGATATCTGTAATAGCACCCGAGATATCACCAGATATATATTGGATCTTCCCCTGACCCTGAGTGTCCGGCCCCATGAGACGGTGGTTTCCTCGGCCCCTGGTGGTCCGAGGTCGTTCCCGCTGGCCACATTCATGCGCCAGGGCCTCCTACAGACAATGCACTTTGGTTTATTGCGCTATATCTAATAGCACCCGAGATATCGCCAGATATATATTAGATTATCCCCTGACCATGAGTGTCCGGCCCCATGAGACGGTGGTTTTCTCGGCCCCTGGAGTTCCGAGGTCGTTCCCGCTGCACAGATTCATGCGCCAGGGCCTCCTACAGACAATGCACTTTGATTTCTTGCGCTATATGTAATAGCACCCGAGATACCACCAGATATATATTGGATTTTTCCCTGACCCTGAGTGTTTGGCCCCTTGAGACGGTGGTTTTCTCGGCCCCTGGTGGTCCGAGGTCGTTCCCGCTGGCCAGATTCATGCGCCAGGGCCTCCTAAGGACAATGCACTTTGATTAATTGCGCTATCTCTAATAGCACCCGAGATATCACCAGACATATATTTGATTTTTCCCTGACCCTGAGTGTCCGGCCGCATGAGACGGTGGTTTTCTCGGCCCCTGGTGGTCCGAGGTCGTTCCTGCTTCACAGATTCATGCGCCAGGGCCTCCCGCAGACAATGCACTTTGGTTTATTACGCTGTCTGTAATAGCACCCGAGATATCACCAGATATATATTGTATTTTTCCCTGACCCTGAGTGTCCGGCCCCATGAGACGGTGGTTTTCTCGGCCCCTGGTGTTCCGAGGTCGTTCCTGCTGCCCAGATTCATGCGCCAGGGCCTCCTACAGACAATGCACTTTGATTTATTGCGCTATATTTAATAGCACCCGAGATATCACCAGATATATATTGGATTTTTCCCTGACCCTGATTGTCCGGCCCTTGAGACTGTGGTTTTCTCGGCCCCTGGTGGTCCGAGGTCGTTCCCGCTCCACGGATTCATGCGCCAGGGCCTCCTGCAGATAATTCACTTTGGTTTATTGGGCTATCTCTAATAGCACCCGAGATATCACCAGATATATATTGGATTTTTCCCTGACCCTGAGTGTCCGGCCCCTTCAGGCGGTGGTTTTCTCGGCCCCTGGTGCTCCGAGGTCGTTCCGGCTGCACAGATTCATGCGCCAGGGCCTCCTGCAAATAATTCACATTGGTTTATTGCGCTATCTCTAACAGCACCCGAGATATCACCAGATATATATTGGATTTTCCCCTGACCCTGAGTGTCCGGCCCCATGAGACGGTGGTTTTATCGGCCCCTGGTGGTCCGAGGTCGTTCCCGCTGCACTGATGTATGCGCCAGGGCCTCCCACAGACAATGCACTTTGATTTATTGCTCTATCTCTAATGGCACCCGAGATATCACCAGATATATATTGGATTTTCCCCAGACCCTGAGTGTTCGGCCCCATGAGACGGTGATTTTCTCGGCCCCTGGTGGTCCGAGATCGTTCCCGCTGCACAGATGCATGCGCGACGGCCTCCTGCAGATAATACACTTTGGTTTATTGCGCTATCTCTAATAGCACCCGAGATATCACCAGATATATATTGGATTTTCCCCTGACCCTGAGTGTGCGGCCCCATGAGACGGTGGTTTTCTCGGCCCCTGGTGGTCCGAGGTCGTACCCGCTGCCCAGATTCATGCGCCAGGGCCTCCTACAGACAATTCACTTTCATTTATTGCGATATCAGTAATAGCACCCGAGATATCACCAGATATATATTGGATCTTCCCCTGACCCTGAGTGTCCGGCCCCATGAGACGGTGGTTTCCTCGGCCCCTGGTGGTCCGAGGTCGTTCCCGCTGGCCACATTCATGCGCCAGGGCCTCCTACAGACAATGCACTTTGGTTTATTGCGCTATATCTAATAGCACCCGAGATATCGCCAGATATATATTGGATTATCCCCTGACCATGAGTGTCCGGCCCCATGAGACGGTGGTTTTCTCGGCCCCTGGAGTTCCGAGGTCGTTCCCGCTGCACAGATTCATGCGCCAGGGCCTCCTACAGACAATGCACTTTGATTTCTTGCGCTATATGTAATAGCACCCGAGATACCACCAGATATATATTGGATTTTTCCCTGACCCTGAGTGTTTGGCCCCTTGAGACGGTGGTTTTCTCGGCCCCTGGTGGTCCGAGGTCGTTCCCGCTGGCCAGATTCATGCGCCAGGGCCTCCTAAGGACAATGCACTTTGATTAATTGCGCTATCTCTAATAGCACCCGAGATATCACCAGACATATATTTGATTTTTCCCTGACCCTGAGTGTCCGGCCGCATGAGACGGTGGTTTTCTCGGCCCCTGGTGGTCCGAGGTCGTTCCTGCTTCACAGATTCATGCGCCAGGGCCTCCTACAGACAATGCACATTGATTTATTGCGCTATCTGTAATAGCACCCGAGACATCACCAGATATATATTGGATTTTTCCCTGACCCTGAGTGTCCGGCCCCATGAGACGGTGGTTTTCTCGGCCCCTGGTGGTCCGAGGTCGTTCCTGCTGCACAGATTCATGCGCCAGGGCCTCCTGCAGATAATTCACTTTGGTTTATTGGGCTATCTCTAATAGCACCCGAGATATCACCAGATATATATGGGATTTTCCCCTGACCCTGAGTGTGCGGCCCCATGAGACGGTGGTTTTCTCGGCCCCTGGTGGTCCGAGGTCGTACCCGCTGCCCAGATTCATGCGCCAGGGCCTCCTACAGACAATTCACTTTGATTTATTGCGCTATCTGTAATAGCACCCGAGATATCACCAGATATATATTGGATCTTCCCCTGACCCTGAGTGTCCGGCCCCATGAGACGGTGGTTTTCTCGGCCCCTGGTGGTCCGAGGTCGTTCCCGCTGCACGGATTCATGCGCCAGGGCTTCCAGCCGACAATGCACTCTGATTTATCGCGCTATCTGTAATAGCACCTGAGATATCACCAGATATATATTGGATTTTTCCCTGACCCTGTGTGTCCGGCCCCATGAGACGGTGGTTTTCTCGGCCCCTGGTGGTCCGAGGTCGTTCCCGTTGCACGCATTCATGCGCCAGGGCTTCCTGCAGACTATGCACTTTGGTTTATTGCGCTATATCTAATAGCACCCGAGATATCACCAGATATATATTGGATTTTCCCCTGACCCTGAGTGTCCGGCCCCATGAGACTGTGGTTTTCTAGGCCCCTGGTGGTCCGAGGTCGTTCCCGCTGCACAGATTCATGCACCAGTGCCTCCTACAGACAATGCACTTTGATTTATTGCGCTATATGTAATAGCACCCGAGATATCACCAGATATATATTGGATTTTACCCTGACCCTGAGTGTCCGGCCCCATGAGACGGTGGTTTTCTCAGCCCGTGGTGGTCCGAGGTCGTTCCCGCTGCACAGATTCATGCGCCAGGGCTTCCTGCAGACTATGCACTTTGGTTTATTGCGCTATATCTAATAGCACCCGAGATATCACCAGATATATATTGGATCTTCCCCTGACCCTGAGTGTCCGGCCCCATGAGACGGTGGTTTTCTCGGCCCCTGGTGTTCCGAGGTCGTTCCTGCTGCCCAGATTCATGCGCCAGGGCCTCCTACAGACAATGCACTTTGATTTATTGCGCTATATTTAATAGCACCCGAGATATCACCAAATATATATCGGATTTTTCCCTGACCCTGATTGTCCGGCCCTTGAGACTGTGGTTTTCTCGGCCCCTGGTGGTCCGAGGTCGTTCCCGCTGGCCAGATTCATGCGCCAGGGCCTCCTAAGGACAATGCACTTTGATTAATTGCGCTATCTCTAATAGCACCCGAGATATCACCAGACATATATTTGATTTTTCCCTGACCCTGAGTGTCCGGCCGCATGAGACGGTGGTTTTCTCGGCCCCTGGTGGTCCGAGGTCGTTCCTGCTTCACAGATTCATGCGCCAGGGCCTCCTACAGACAATGCACATTGATTTATTGCGCTATCTGTAATAGCACCCGAGACATCACCAGATATATATTGGATTTTTCCCTGACCCTGAGTGTCCGGCCCCATGAGACGGTGGTTTTCTCGGCCCCTGGTGGTCCGAGGTCGTTCCTGCTGCACAGATTCATGCGCCAGGGCCTCCTGCAGATAATTCACTTTGGTTTATTGGGCTATCTCTAATAGCACCCGAGATATCACCAGATATATATGGGATTTTCCCCTGACCCTGAGTGTGCGGCCCCATGAGACGGTGGTTTTCTCGGCCCCTGGTGGTCCGAGGTCGTACCCGCTGCCCAGATTCATGCGCCAGGGCCTCCTACAGACAATTCACTTTGATTTATTGCGCTATCTGTAATAGCACCCGAGATATCACCAGATATATATTGGATCTTCCCCTGACCCTGAGTGTCCGGCCCCATGAGACGGTGGTTTTCTCGGCCCCTGGTGGTCCGAGGTCGTTCCCGCTGCACGGATTCATGCGCCAGGGCTTCCAGCCGACAATGCACTCTGATTTATCGCGCTATCTGTAATAGCACCTGAGATATCACCAGATATATATTGGATTTTTCCCTGACCCTGTGTGTCCGGCCCCATGAGACGGTGGTTTTCTCGGCCCCTGGTGGTCCGAGGTCGTTCCCGTTGCACGCATTCATGCGCCAGGGCTTCCTGCAGACTATGCACTTTGGTTTATTGCGCTATATCTAATAGCACCCGAGATATCACCAGATATATATTGGATTTTCCCCTGACCCTGAGTGTCCGGCCCCATGAGACTGTGGTTTTCTAGGCCCCTGGTGGTCCGAGGTCGTTCCCGCTGCACAGATTCATGCACCAGTGCCTCCTACAGACAATGCACTTTGATTTATTGCGCTATATGTAATAGCACCCGAGATATCACCAGATATATATTGGATTTTACCCTGACCCTGAGTGTCCGGCCCCATGAGACGGTGGTTTTCTCAGCCCGTGGTGGTCCGAGGTCGTTCCCGCTGCACAGATTCATGCGCCAGGGCTTCCTGCAGACTATGCACTTTGGTTTATTGCGCTATATCTAATAGCACCCGAGATATCACCAGATATATATTGGATCTTCCCCTGACCCTGAGTGTCCGGCCCCATGAGACGGTGGTTTTCTCGGCCCCTGGTGTTCCGAGGTCGTTCCTGCTGCCCAGATTCATGCGCCAGGGCCTCCTACAGACAATGCACTTTGATTTATTGCGCTATATTTAATAGCACCCGAGATATCACCAAATATATATCGGATTTTTCCCTGACCCTGATTGTCCGGCCCTTGAGACTGTGGTTTTCTCGGCCCCTGGTGGTCCGAGGTCGTTCCCGCTGCACGGATTCATGCGCCAGGGCTTCCTGCAGACAATGCACTTTGGTTTATTGCGCTATCTGTAATAACACCCGAGATATCACCAGGTATATATTGGATTTTTCCCAGACCCTGAGTGTCCTGCCCCTTGAGACGGTGGTTTTCTCGGCCCCTGGTGGTCCGAGGTCATTCCCTTTGCACGCATTCATGCGCCAGGGCTTCCTGCAGACAATGCACTTTGGTTTATTGCGCTATCTCTAATAGCACCCGACATATCACCAGATATATATTGGATTTTTCCCTGAACCTGAATGTCCGGCCCCTTGAGACGGTGGTTTTCTCGGCCCCTGGTGGTCCGAGGTCGTTCCCGCTGCACAGATTCATGCGCCAGGGCCTCCTACAGACAATGCACTTTGATTTATGGCGCTATCTGTAATAGCACCCGACATATCACCAGATATATATTGGATTTTTCCCTGAACCTGAATGTCCGGCCCCATGAGACGGTGGTTTTCTCGGCCCCTGGTGGTCCGAGGTCGTTCCCGCTGCACGGATTCATGCGCCAGGGATTCCTGCAGTCAATGCACTTTGGTTTATTGCGCTATCTCTAATAGCACCCGACATATCACCAGATATATATTGGATTTTTCCCAGACCCTGAGTGTCCTGCCCCTTGAGACGGTGGTTTCCTCGGCCCCTGGTGGACCGAGGTCGTTCCCGCTGCCCAGATTCATGCGCCAGGGCCTCCTACAGACAATGCACTTTGATTTATTGTACTATCTGTAATAGCACCTGAGATATCACGAGATATATATTGGATTTTTCCCCGACCCTGAGTGTCCGGCCGCATGAGACGGTGGTTTTCTCGGCCCCTGGTGGTCCGAGGTCGTTCCCGCTGCACGGATTCATGCGCCAGGGCCTCCCGCAGACAATGCACTTTGATTTATTGCGCTATCTGTAATAGCACCCGAGATATCACCAGATATATATTGGATTTTTCACTGACCCTGAGTGTCCGACCCCATGAGACGGTGGTTTTCTCGGCCCCTGGTGGTCCGAGGACGTTCCCGCTGCACAGATTCATGCGCCAGGGCCTCCTGCGGATAATTCACTTTGGTTTATTACGCTGTCTGTAATAGCACCCGAGATATCACCAGATATATATTGGATTTTCCCTTGACCATGAGTGTCCGGCCCCATGAGACGGTGGTTTTCTCGGCCCCTGGTGTTCCGAGGTCGATCCCGCTGCCCAGATTCATGCGCCAGGGCCTCCTACAGACAATGCACTTTGATTTATTGCGCTATATGTAATAGCACCCGAGATACCACCAGATATATATTGGATTTCTCCCTGACCCTGAGTGTTTGGCCCCTTGAGACGGTGGTTTTCTCGGCCCCTGGTGTTCCGAGGTCGTTCCCGCTGCACGGATTCATGCGCCAGGGCTTCCAGCCGACAATGCACTTTGATTTATCGCTCTATCTGTAATAGCACATGAGATATCACGAGATATATATTGGATTTTTCCCTGACGCTGAGTATCCGGCCGCATGAGACGGTGGTTTTCTCGGACCCTGGTGGTCCGAGGTCATTCCCGCTGCACAGATTCATGCGCCAGGGCGTCCTATAGATAATTCACTTTGGTTTATTGCGCTATCTCTAATAGCACCCGAGATATCACCAGATATATATTGGATTCTTCCCTGACCCTGAGTGTCCGGGCCCATGAGACGGTGGTTTTCTCGGCCCCTGGTGTTCCGAGGTCGTTCCCGTTGCACGCATTCATGCGCCAGAGCTTCCTGCAGACAATGCACTTTGGTTTATTGCGCTATCTCTAATAGCACTCGACATATCACCAGATATATATTGGATTTTTCCCTGACCCTGAGTGTCCGGCCCTATGAGACGGTGGTTTTCTCGGCCCCTGGTGGTCCGAGGTCATTCCCGCTGCACAGATTCATGCGCCAGGGCCTCCTACAGACAATGCACTTTGGTTTATTGCGCTATATGTAATAGCACCCGAGATACCACCAGATATATATTGGATTTCTCCCTGACCCTGAGTGTTTGGCCCCTTGAGACGGTGGTTTTCTCGGCCCCTGGTGGTCCGAGGTCGTTCCCGCTGGCCAGATTCATGCGCCAGGGCCTCCTAAGGACAATGCCCTTTGATTAATTGCGCTATCTCTAATAGCACCCGAGATATCACCAGATATATATTTGATTTTTCCCTGACCCTGAGTGTCCGGCCGCATGAGACGGTGGTTTTCTCGGCCCCAGGTGGTCCGAGGTCGTTCCCGCTGCACACATTCATGCGCCAGGGCCTCTTGCAGATAATTCACTTTGGTTTATTCCGCTATCTGTAATAGCACCCGAGATATCACTAGATATATGCCGGATTTTTACATGACATTGGGTGACGGATTCCGAATATCTGTAATTTTCTCGGCGCCTCGTGGTCCGAGGTCGTTCCTGCTGCACAGATTCATTCGCCAGTGCCTCCTACAGACAATGCACTTTGATTTATTTCGCTATCTCTAATAGCACCCGAGATATCACCAGATATATATTGGATTTTTCCTTGACCCTGACAGTCCGGCCCCATGTGTCGATGGTTTTCTCGGTCCCTCGTGGTCCGAGGTCGGTCCCGCTACACAGATTCATGCGCCAGGGCCCCCGGCAGTTAATTCACTTTGATTTATTGCGCTATTTTTAATAGCACCCGAGATATGACCATATATATATTGGATTTTGCCCTGACCCTGAGTGTCCGGCCCCATGAGACGGTAGTTTTCTCGGCCCCTGGTGGTCCGAGGTCGATCCCGCTGCACAGATTCGTGCGCCAGGGCCTCTTGCAGATAATTCACTTTGGTTTATTCCGCTATCTGTAATAGCACCCGAGATATCACTAGATATATGCCGGATTTTTACATGACATTGGGTGACGGATTCCGAATATCTGTAATTTTCTCGGCGCCTGGTGGTCCGAGGTCGTTCCTGCTGCACAGATTCATTCGCCAGTGCCTCCTACAGACAATGCACTTTGATTTATTTCGCTATCTCTAATAGCACCCGAGATAACACCAGATATATATTGGATTTTTCCTTGACCCTGACAGTCCGGCCCCATGTGTCGATGGTTTTCTCGGTCCCTCGTGGTCCGAGGTCGGTCCCGCTACACAGATTCATGCGCCAGGGCCCCCTGCAGATAATTCACTTTGATTTAATGCGCTATGTGTAATAGCACCCGAGATATCACCATATATATATATATTGGATTTTCCCCTGACCCTGAGTGTCCGGCCCCATGAGACGGCGGTTTTCTCGGCCCCTGCTGGTCCGAGGTTGATCCCACTGCACAGATTCATGCGCCAAGGCGTCCTGCAGACAATTCACTGTGGTTTATTGCGCTATCTGTAATAGCACCCGAGATATCACCATATTTATAATGGATTTTTCCTTGACCCTGACAGTCCGGCCCCATGTGTCGATGGTTTTCTCGGTCCCTCGTGGTCCCTGGTCGATCCCGCTGCTCAGATTCATGCGCCAGTGCCCCCTGCAGATAATTCACTTTGATTTATTGCGCTATCTCTAATAGCACCCGAGATATGACCATATATATATTGGATTTTGCCCTGACCCTGAGTGTCCGGCCCCATGAGACGGTGGTTTTCTCGGCCCCTGGTGGTCCGAGGTCGTTCCCGCTGCACAGATTCATGCGCCAGGGCCTCCTATAGATAATTCACTTTGGTTTATTGCGCTATCTCTAATAGCACCCGAGATATCACCAGATATATATTGGATTTTTCCCTGACCCTGACAGTCCGGCCCCATGTGTCGGTGATTTTCTCGGCCCCTGGTGGTCCGAGGTCGTTCCCGCTGCACAGAATTATGCGCCAGGGCCTCCTGCAGACAATTCACTTTGGTTTATTGCGCTATCTGTAATAGCACCCGAGATATCACCATATATATAATGGATTTTTCCTTGACCCTGACAGTCCGGCCCCATGTGTCGATGGTTTTCTCGGTCCCTCGTGGTCCCTGGTCGATCCCGCTGCTCAGATTCATGCGCCAGTGCCCCCTGCCGATAATTCACTTTGATTTATTGCGCTATCTCTAATAGCACCCGAGATATCACCAAATATATATTGGATTTTTCCTTGACCCTGACATTCCGGCCCAATGTGTCGATGGTATTCTCGATCCCTCGTGGCCCCAGGTCGATCCCGCGCACAGATTCATGCGCCAGGGCCTCCTACAGACAATTCACTTTGATTTATTGCGCTACCTCTAATAGCACCCGAGATATCACCAGATATATATTGGATTTTTCCCTGACCCTGACAGTCCGACCCCTTGAGACGGTGGTTTTCTCGGCCCCCGGTGGTCCGAGGTCGTTCCCGCTGCACAGTTTCATGGGCCAGGGCCTCCTGCAGACAATGCACTTTGATTTATTGCGCTATCTCTAATAGCACCCGAGATATCACCAGATATATATTGGATTCCTCCCTGACCCTGACAGTCCGACCCCTTGAGACGGTGGTTTTCTCGGCCCCCGGTGGTCCGAGGTCGTTCCCGCTGCACAGATTCATGCGCCAGGGCCTGCTGCAGACAATGCACATTGATTTATTGCGCTATCTGTAATTGGACAAGAGATATCACCAGATATATATTGGATTTTTCCCTGACCCTGAGTGTCCGGCCCCATGAGACGGTAGGTTTCTCGCCCCCTGGTGGTCCGAGGTCGTTCCCGCTGCACAGATTCATGCGTCAGGGCCTCCTACAGACAATGCACTTTGATTTATTGCGCTATCTGTAATAGCACCCGAGATATCACCAGATATATATTGGATTTTTCCTTGACCCTGACAGTCCGGCCCCATGTGTGGATGGTTTTCTCGGTCCCTCGTGGTCCGAGGTCGATCCCGCTGCACAGATTCATGCGGCAGGGCCCCCTGCAGATAATTCACTTTGATTTATTTCGCTATCTCTAATAGCACCCGAGATATCATCAGACATATATTGGATTTTTCCCTGACCCTGACAGTCCGACCCCTTGATACGGTGGTTTTCTCGGCCCCTGGTGGTCCGAGGTCGTTCACGCTGCACAGATTCATGCGCCAGGGCCTCCTGCAGACAATGCACTTTGATTTATTGCGCTATCTGTAATAGCACCCGAGATATCACCACATATATGCTGGATTTTTACATGACCCTGACAGTCCGGCCTCATGTGTCGATGGTTTTCTCGGTCTCTCGTGGTCCGATGTCGATCCCGCTGTACAGATTCATGCACCAAGGCCTCCTACAGACAATGCACTTTGATTTATTGCGCTATCTCTAATAGAACACGAGATATCACCAGATATATATTGGATTTTTCCCTGACCCTGAGTGTCCGGCCCCATGAGACGGTAGTTTTCTCGGCCCCTGGTGGTCCGAGGTCGACCCCTCTAGACAGATTCATGCGCCAGGATCTCCTGCAGATAATTCACTTTGGTTTATTGCGCTATCTCTAATAGCACCCGAGATATGACCATATATATATTGGATTTTGCCCTGACCCTGAGTGTCCGGCCCCATGAGACGGTGGTTTTCTCGGCCCCTGGTGGTCCGAGGTCGTTCCCGCTGCACAGATTCATGCGCCAGGGCCTCCTATAGATAATTCACTTTGGTTTATTGCGCTATCTCTAATAGCACCCGAGATATCACCAGATATATATTTGATTTTTCCCTGACCCTGAGTGTCCGGCCGCATGAGACGGTGGTTTTCTCGGCCCCAGGTGGTCCGAGGTCGTTCCCGCTGCACACATTCATGCGCCAGGGCCTCTTGCAGATAATTCACTTTGGTTTATTCCGCTATCTGTAATAGCACCCGAGATATCACTAGATATATGCCGGATTTTTACATGACATTGGGTGACGGATTCCGAATATCTGTAATTTTCTCGGCGCCTCGTGGTCCGAGGTCGTTCCTGCTGCACAGATTCATTCGCCAGTGCCTCCTACAGACAATGCACTTTGATTTATTTCGCTATCTCTAATAGCACCCGAGATATCACCAGATATATATTGGATTTTTCCTTGACCCTGACAGTCCGGCCCCATGTGTCGATGGTTTTCTCGGTCCCTCGTGGTCCGAGGTCGGTCCCGCTACACAGATTCATGCGCCAGGGCCCCCGGCAGTTAATTCACTTTGATTTATTGCGCTATTTTTAATAGCACCCGAGATATGACCATATATATATTGGATTTTGCCCTGACCCTGAGTGTCCGGCCCCATGAGACGGTAGTTTTCTCGGCCCCTGGTGGTCCGAGGTCGATCCCGCTGCACAGATTCGTGCGCCAGGGCCTCTTGCAGATAATTCACTTTGGTTTATTCCGCTATCTGTAATAGCACCCGAGATATCACTAGATATATGCCGGATTTTTACATGACATTGGGTGACGGATTCCGAATATCTGTAATTTTCTCGGCGCCTGGTGGTCCGAGGTCGTTCCTGCTGCACAGATTCATTCGCCAGTGCCTCCTACAGACAATGCACTTTGATTTATTTCGCTATCTCTAATAGCACCCGAGATAACACCAGATATATATTGGATTTTTCCTTGACCCTGACAGTCCGGCCCCATGTGTCGATGGTTTTCTCGGTCCCTCGTGGTCCGAGGTCGGTCCCGCTACACAGATTCATGCGCCAGGGCCCCCTGCAGATAATTCACTTTGATTTAATGCGCTATGTGTAATAGCACCCGAGATATCACCATATATATATATATTGGATTTTCCCCTGACCCTGAGTGTCCGGCCCCATGAGACGGCGGTTTTCTCGGCCCCTGCTGGTCCGAGGTTGATCCCACTGCACAGATTCATGCGCCAAGGCGTCCTGCAGACAATTCACTGTGGTTTATTGCGCTATCTGTAATAGCACCCGAGATATCACCATATTTATAATGGATTTTTCCTTGACCCTGACAGTCCGGCCCCATGTGTCGATGGTTTTCTCGGTCCCTCGTGGTCCCTGGTCGATCCCGCTGCTCAGATTCATGCGCCAGTGCCCCCTGCAGATAATTCACTTTGATTTATTGCGCTATCTCTAATAGCACCCGAGATATGACCATATATATATTGGATTTTGCCCTGACCCTGAGTGTCCGGCCCCATGAGACGGTGGTTTTCTCGGCCCCTGGTGGTCCGAGGTCGTTCCCGCTGCACAGATTCATGCGCCAGGGCCTCCTATAGATAATTCACTTTGGTTTATTGCGCTATCTCTAATAGCACCCGAGATATCACCAGATATATATTGGATTTTTCCCTGACCCTGACAGTCCGGCCCCATGTGTCGGTGATTTTCTCGGCCCCTGGTGGTCCGAGGTCGTTCCCGCTGCACAGAATTATGCGCCAGGGCCTCCTGCAGACAATTCACTTTGGTTTATTGCGCTATCTGTAATAGCACCCGAGATATCACCATATATATAATGGATTTTTCCTTGACCCTGACAGTCCGGCCCCATGTGTCGATGGTTTTCTCGGTCCCTCGTGGTCCCTGGTCGATCCCGCTGCTCAGATTCATGCGCCAGTGCCCCCTGCCGATAATTCACTTTGATTTATTGCGCTATCTCTAATAGCACCCGAGATATCACCAAATATATATTGGATTTTTCCTTGACCCTGACATTCCGGCCCAATGTGTCGATGGTATTCTCGATCCCTCGTGGCCCCAGGTCGATCCCGCGCACAGATTCATGCGCCAGGGCCTCCTACAGACAATTCACTTTGATTTATTGCGCTACCTCTAATAGCACCCGAGATATCACCAGATATATATTGGATTTTTCCCTGACCCTGACAGTCCGACCCCTTGAGACGGTGGTTTTCTCGGCCCCCGGTGGTCCGAGGTCGTTCCCGCTGCACAGTTTCATGGGCCAGGGCCTCCTGCAGACAATGCACTTTGATTTATTGCGCTATCTCTAATAGCACCCGAGATATCACCAGATATATATTGGATTCCTCCCTGACCCTGACAGTCCGACCCCTTGAGACGGTGGTTTTCTCGGCCCCCGGTGGTCCGAGGTCGTTCCCGCTGCACAGATTCATGCGCCAGGGCCTGCTGCAGACAATGCACATTGATTTATTGCGCTATCTGTAATTGGACAAGAGATATCACCAGATATATATTGGATTTTTCCCTGACCCTGAGTGTCCGGCCCCATGAGACGGTAGGTTTCTCGCCCCCTGGTGGTCCGAGGTCGTTCCCGCTGCACAGATTCATGCGTCAGGGCCTCCTACAGACAATGCACTTTGATTTATTGCGCTATCTGTAATAGCACCCGAGATATCACCAGATATATATTGGATTTTTCCTTGACCCTGACAGTCCGGCCCCATGTGTGGATGGTTTTCTCGGTCCCTCGTGGTCCGAGGTCGATCCCGCTGCACAGATTCATGCGGCAGGGCCCCCTGCAGATAATTCACTTTGATTTATTTCGCTATCTCTAATAGCACCCGAGATATCATCAGACATATATTGGATTTTTCCCTGACCCTGACAGTCCGACCCCTTGATACGGTGGTTTTCTCGGCCCCTGGTGGTCCGAGGTCGTTCACGCTGCACAGATTCATGCGCCAGGGCCTCCTGCAGACAATGCACTTTGATTTATTGCGCTATCTGTAATAGCACCCGAGATATCACCACATATATGCTGGATTTTTACATGACCCTGACAGTCCGGCCTCATGTGTCGATGGTTTTCTCGGTCTCTCGTGGTCCGATGTCGATCCCGCTGTACAGATTCATGCACCAAGGCCTCCTACAGACAATGCACTTTGATTTATTGCGCTATCTCTAATAGAACACGAGATATCACCAGATATATATTGGATTTTTCCCTGACCCTGAGTGTCCGGCCCCATGAGACGGTAGTTTTCTCGGCCCCTGGTGGTCCGAGGTCGACCCCTCTAGACAGATTCATGCGCCAGGATCTCCTGCAGATAATTCACGTTGGTTTATTGCGCTATCTCTAATAGCACCCGAGATATGACCATATATATATTGGATTTTGCCCTGACCCTGAGTGTCCGGCCCCATGAGACGGTGGTTTTCTCGGCCCCTGGTGGTCCGAGGTCGTTCCCGCTGCACAGATTCATGCGCCAGGGCCTCCTATAGATAATTCACTTTGGTTTATTGCGCTATCTCTAATAGCACCCGAGATATCACCAGATATATATTGGATTTTTCCCTGACCCTGACAGTCCGGCCCCATGTGTCGGTGGTTTTCTCGGCCCCTGATGGTCCGAGGTCGTTCCCGCTGCACGGATTCATGCGCCAGGGCCCCCTGCAGATAATTCACTTTGATTTATTGCGCTATCTCTAATAGCACCCGAGATATCACCAGATATATATTGGATTTTTCCCTGACCCTGAGTGTCCGACCCCATGAGACGGTAGTTTTCTCGGCCCCTGGTGGTCCGAGGTCGATCCCGCTGCACAGATTCATGGGCCAGGGCCTCCTATAGATAATTCACTTTGGTTTAGTGCGCTATCTCTAATAGCACCCGAGATATCACCAGATATATATTGCATTTTTCCCTGACCCTGACAGTCCGACCCCTTGAGACGGTGGTTTTCTCGGCCACTGGTGGTCCGAGGTCGTTCCCTCTAGACAGATTCATGCGCTAGGGCCTCCTGCAGACAATTCACTTTGATTTATTGCGCTATCTCTAATAGCACCCGAGATATCACCACATGTATATTGGGTTTTTCCTTGACCCTACAGTCCGGCCTCATGTGTCGATGGTTTTCTCGGTCTCTCGTGGTCCGACGTCGATCCCGCTGTACAGATTCATGCACCAGGGCCTCCTACAGCCAATGCACTTTGATTTATTGCGCTATCTATAATAGCACCCGAGATATCACCAGATATATATTGGATTTTTCCATGACCAGGAGTGTCCGACCACATGAGACGGTGGTTTTCTCGGCCCCTGGTGTTCCGAGGCCGTTCCGGCTGCACAGATTCATGCGCCAGGGCCTCCTGCAGATAATTCACTTTGGTTTATTGCGCTATCTCTAATAGCACCCGAGATATCACCAGATATATATTGGATTTTCCCCTGACCCTGAGTGTCCGGCCCCATGAGACGGTGGTTTTCTCGGCCCCTGGTGGTCCGAGGTCGTTGCTGCTGCACAGATTCATGCGCCAGGGACTCCTATAGATAATTCACTTTGGTTTATTACGCTATCTCTAATAGCACCCGAGATATCACCGAATATATATTGGATTTTTCCCTGACCCTGACAGTCCGGCCCCATGTGTCGGTGGTTTTCTCGGCCCCTGGTGGTCCGAGGTCGTACCCGCTGCTCAGATTCATGCGCCAGGACCCCCTGCAGATAATTCACTTTGGTTTAGTGCGCTATCTGTAAGAGCACCCGAGATATCACCAGATATATATTGGATTTTTCCTTGACCCTGACAGTCCGGCCCCATGTGTCGGTGGTTTTCTCGGCCACTGTTGGTCCGAGGTCGTTCCCGCTGCACAGATGCATGCGCCAGGGCCTCCTACAGACAATGCACTTTGATTTATTGCGCTATCTCTAATAGCACCCGAAATATCACCAGATATATATTGGATTTTCCCCTGACTCTGTGTGTCCGGCCCCATGAGACGGTGGTTTTCTCGGTCCCAGGTGGTCCGAGGTCGTTCCCGCTGCACAGATTCATGCGCCAGGGCCTCCTGCAGACAATGCACCTTGATTTATTTCGGTAACTCTAATAGCACCCGACATATCACCAGATATATATTGGATTTTTCCTTGACCCTGACACTCCGGCCCCATGTGTCGATGCTTTTTTCGGTCCCTCGTGATCCGAGGTCGATCCCGCTGCACAGATTCATGCGACAGGGCCTCCTACAGACAATGCACTTTGATTTATTGCGCTATCTCTAATAGCACCCGAGATATCACCAGATATAAATTGGATTTTTCCTTGACCCTGAGTGTCCGGCCCCACGAGACGGTGGTTTTCTCGGCCCCTGGTGGTCCGAGGTCGATCCCGCTGCACAGATTCATGCGCAAGGGCCTCCTACGGACAATGCACTTTCATTTATTGCGCTATATATAATAGCACCCGAGATATCACCAGATATATATTGGATTTTTCCTTGACCCTGACACTCCGGCCCCATGTGTCGATGCTTTTTTCGGTCCCTCGTGATCCGAGGTCGATCCCGCTGCACAGATTCATGCGACAGGGCCTCCTACAGACAATGCACTTTGATTTATTGCGCTATCTCTAATAGCACCCGAGATATCACCAGATATAAATTGGATTTTTCCTTGACCCTGAGTGTCCGGCCCCACGAGACGGTGGTTTTCTCGGCCCCTGGTGGTCCGAGGTCGATCCCGCTGCACAGATTCATGCGCAAGGGCCTCCTACGGACAATGCACTTTCATTTATTGCGCTATCTATAATAGCACCCGAGATATCACCAGATATATATTGGATTTTTCCCTGACCCTGACAGTCCGGCCCCATGAGACGGTGGTTTTCTCGGCCCCTGGTGGTCCGAGGTCGATCCCACTGCACAGATTCATGCGCCAGGGCCTCCTACAGACAATGCACTTTGATTTATTGCGCTATCTCTAATAGCACCCGAGATATCACCATATATATATTGGATTTTCCCCTGACCCTGAGTGTCCGGCCCCATGAGACGGCGGTTTTCTCGGCCCCTGGTGGTCCGAGGTCGTTCCCGCTGCACAAATTCATGCGCCAGGGCCTCCTGCAGACAATGCGCTTTGATTTATTGCGCTATCTCTAATAGCACCCGAGATATCACCATATATATATTGGATTTTCCCCTGACCCTGAGTGTCCGGCCCCATGTGACGGTGGTTTTCTCGGCCCCTGGTCTTCCGAAGTCGTTCCCGCTGTACAGATTCATGCGCCACTGCCTCCTATAGATAATTCACTTTGGTTTATTCCGCTATCTCTAATAGCAGCCGAGATATCACCAGATATATATTGGATTTTTCCCTGACCCTGAGTGTCCGACCCCATGAGGCGGTGGTTCTCTCGGCCCCTGGTTGTCCGAGGTCGTTACCGCTGCACAGATTCATGCGTCAGGGCCTCCTACAGACAATGCACTTTGGTTTATTGCCCTATCTCTAATAGCACCCGAGATATAACCAGATATATATTGGATTTTCCCCAGACCCTGAGTGTCCGGCCACATGAGACGGTGGTTTTCTCGGCCCCTGGTGGTCCGAGGTCGTTCCCGCTGCACAGATTCATTCGCCAGTGCCTCCTACAGACAATGCACTTTGATTTATTGCGCTATCTCTAATAGCACCCGAGATATCACCAGATATATATTGGATTTTTCCCTGACCCGGACAGTCCAGCCCCATGAGACGGTGATTTTCTCGGCCCCTGGTGGTCCGAGGTGGATCCCGCTACACAGATTCATGCGCCAGAGCCTCCTACAGACAATGCACATTGATTTATTGCGCTATCTATAGTAGCACCCGAGATATCACCAGATATATATTGGATTTTTCCCTGACCCTGAGAGTCCGACCCCATGAGACGGTGGTTTTCTCGGCCCCTGCTGGTCCGAGGTCGTTCCCGCTGCACAAATTCATGCGCCAGGGCCTCCTGCAGACAATGCGCTTTGATTTATTGCGCTATCTCTAATAGCACCCGAGATATCACCAGATATATATTGGATTTTTCCTTGACCCTGACAGTCCGGCCCCATGTGTCGATGGTTTTCTCGGCCCCTGCTGGTCCGAGGTCGTTCCCTCTGCACAGATTCATGCGCCAGGGCCTCCTGCAGACAATGCACTTTCGTTTGTTGCGCTATCTGTAATAGCGCCCGAGATATCACCAGATTTATATTGGATTTTTACCTGACCCTGAGTGTCCGACCCCATGAGACGGTGGTTTTCTCGGCCCCAGGTGGTCCGAGGTCGTTCCCGCTGCACAGATTCATGCGCCAGGGCCTCCTGCAGACAATGCACTTTGATTTATTTCGCTATCCCTAATAGCACCCGAGACATCACCAGATATATATTGGATTTTTCCATGACCCTGACAGTCCGGCCCCATGTATCGATGGTTTTCTCGGTCCCTCGTGGTCCGCGGTCGATCCCGCTGCTCAGATTCATGCGCCAGGGCCCCCTGCAGATAATTCACTTTGATTTATTGCGCTATCTCTAATAGCACCCGAGATATCACCAGGTATATATTGGATTTTTCCCTGTCCCTGACAGTCGGGCCCCATGAGACGGCGGTTTTCTCGGCCCCTGGTGGTCCGACGTCGTTCCCGCTGCACAGATTCATGCGCCAGGGCCTCCTGCAGACAATGCACTTTGGTTTATTGCCCTATCTCTAATAGCACCCTAGATATCACCAGATATATATTGGATTTTCCCCTGACCCTGAGTGTCCGGCCCCATGAGACGGTGGTTTTCTCGGCCCCTGGTGGTCCGAGGTCGTTCCCGCTGCACAGATTCATTCGCCAGTGCCTCCTACAGACAATGCACTTTGATTTATTTCGCTATCCCTAATAGCACCCGAGACATCACCAGATATATATTGGATTTTTCCTTGACCCTGACAGTCCGGCCCCATGTATCGATGGTTTTCTCGGTCCCTCGTGGTCCGCGGTCGAACCCGCTGATCAGATTCATGCGCCAGGGCCCCCTGCAGATAATTCACTTTGATTTATTGCGCTATCTCTAATAGCACCCGAGATATCACCAGGTATATATTGGATTTTTCCCTGTCCCTGACAGTCGGGCCCCATGTGTCGATGGTTTTCTCGGTCCCTCGTGGTCCGAGGTCGATACCGCTGAACAGATTCATGCGCCAGGGCTTCCTGCAGACAATTCACTTTGGTTTATTGCGCTATCTGTAATAGCACCCGAGATATCACCATTTACATATTGGATTTTTCCCTTACCCTGACAGTCCGACCCCATGAGACGGTGGTTTTCTCGGCCCCTGGTGGTCCCAGGTCGTTCCCGCTGCACAGATTCATTCGCCAGTGCCTCCTACAGACAATGCACTTTGATTTATTGCGCTATGTGTAATAGCACCCGAGATATCACCATATATATATTGGATTTTCCCCTGACCCTGAGTGTCCGGCCCCATGTGACGGTGGTTTTCTCGGCCCCTGGTCTTCCGAAGTCGTTTCCGCTGTACAGATTCATGCGCCAGGGCCTCCTATAGATAATTCACTTTGGTTTATTCCGCTATCTCTAATAGCACCCGAGACATCACCAGATATATATTGGATTTTTCCTTGACCCTGACAGTCCGGCCCCATGTGACGGTGGTTTTCTCGGCCCCTGGTCTTCGGAAGTCGTTTCCGCTGTACAGATTCATGCGCCAGGGCCTCCTATAGATAATTCACTTTGGTTTATTCCTCTATCTCCAATAGCACCCGAGACATCACCAGATATATATTGGATTTTTCCTTGACCCTGACAGTCCGGCCCCATGTGTCGATGGTTTTCTCGGCCCCTGGTGGTCCGAGGTCGTTCCCGCTGCACAGATTCATGCGCTAGGGCCTCCTGCAGACAATGCACTTTGATTTATAGCGCTATCTCTAATAGCAGCCGAGATATCACCAGATATATATTGGATTTTTCCCTTACCCTGAGTGTCCGGCCCCAGGTGTCGGTGGTTTTCTCGGCCCCTGGTGGTCCGAGGTCGTTCCCGCTGCACAGATTCATGCGCCCGGGCCTCCTGCAGACAATGCACTTTGATTTATTTCGCTATCCCTAATAGCACCCGAGACATCACCAGATATATATTGGATTTTTCCTTGACCCTGACAGTCCAGCCCCATGTATCGATGGTTTTCTCGGTCCCTCGTGGTCCGCGGTCGATCCCGCTGCTCAGATTCATGCGCCAGGGCCCCCTGCAGATAATTCACTTTGATTTATTGCGCTATCTCTAATAGCACCCGAGATATCACCAGGTATATATTGGATTTTTCCCTGTCCCTGACAGTCGGGCCCCATGTGTCGATGGTTTTCTCGGTCCCTCGTGGTCCGAGGTCGATACCGCTGAACAGATTCATGCGCCAGGGCTTCCTGCAGACAATTCACTTTGGTTTATTGCGCTATCTGTAATAGCACCCGAGATATCACCATTTACATATTGGATTTTTCCCTGACCCTGACAGTCCGACCCCATGAGACGGTGGTTTTCTCGGCCCCTGGTGGTCCCAGGTCGTTCCCGCTGCACAGATTCATTCGCCAGTGCCTCCTACAGACAATGCACTTTGATTTATTGCGCTATGTGTAATAGCACCCGAGATATCACCATATATATATTGGATTTTCCCCTGACCCTGAGTGTCCGGCCCCATGTGACGGTGGTTTTCTCGGCCCCTGGTCTTCCGAAGTCGTTTCCGCTGTACAGATTCATGCGCCAGGGCCTCCTATAGATAATTCACTTTGGTTTATTCCGCTATCTCTAATAGCACCCGAGACATCACCAGATATATATTGGATTTTTCCTTGACCCTGACAGTCCGGCCCCATGTGACGGTGGTTTTCTCGGCCCCTGGTCTTCCGAAGTCGTTTCCGCTGTACAGATTCATGCGCCAGGGCCTCCTATAGATAATTCACTTTGGTTTATTCCTCTATCTCTAATAGCACCCGAGACATCACCAGATATATATTGGATTTTTCCTTGACCCTGACAGTCCGGCCCCATGTGTCGATGGTTTTCTCGGCCCCTGGTGGTCCGAGGTCGTTCCCGCTGCACAGATTCATGCGCTAGGGCCTCCTGCAGACAATGCACTTTGATTTATAGCGCTATCTCTAATAGCAGCCGAGATATCACCAGATATATATTGGATTTTTCCCTGACCCTGAGTGTCCGACCCCATGAGACGGTGGTCTCCTCGGCCCCTGGTGGTCCGAGGTCGTCCCGCTGCACAGATTCATGCGCTAGGGCCTCCAGCAGACAATGCACTTTGGTTTATTGGCCTATCTCTAATAGCACCCGAGATATCACCAGATATATATTGGATTTTCCCCTGACCCTGAGTGTCCGGCCCCATGAGACGGTGGTTTTCTCGGCCCCTGGTGTTCCGAGGTCGTTCCCGCTGCACAGCTTCATTCGCCAGTGCCTCCTACCGACAATGCACTTTGATTTATTGCGCTATCTCTAATAGCACCCGAGATATCACCAGATATATATTGGATTTTCCCCTGACCCGGACAGTCCGGCCCCATGAGACGGTGATTTTCTCGGCCCCTGGTGGTCCGAGGTCGTTCCCGCTGCACAGATTCATGCGCCAGGGCCTCCTACAGACAATGCACTTTGATTTATAGCGCTATCTCTAATAGCAGTCGAGATATCACCAGATATATATTGGATTTTTCCTTGACCCTGACAGTCCGGCCCCATGTATCGATGGTTTTCTCGGTCCCTCGTGGTCCGCGGTCGATCTCGCTGCTCAGATTCATGCGCCAGTGCCCCCTGCAGATAATTCACTTTGATTTATTGCGCTATCTCTAATAGCACCCGAGATATCACCAGGTATATATTGGATTTTTCCCTGTCCCTGACAGTCGGGCCCCATGTGTCGTTGGTTTTCTCGGTCCCTCGTGGTCCGAGGTCGTTCCCGCTGCACAGATTCATGCGCCCGGGCCTCCTGCAGACAATGCACTTTGATTTATTTCGCTATCCCTAATAGCACCCGAGACATCACCAGATATATATTGTATTTTTCCTTGACCCTGACAGTCCAGCCCCATGTATCGATGGTTTTCTCGGTCCCTCGTGGTCCGCGGTCGATCCCGCTGCTCAGATTCATGCGCCAGTTCCCCCTGCAGATAATTCACTTTGATTTATTGCGCTATCTCTAATAGCACCCGAGATATCACCAGGTATATATTGGATTTTTCCTTGACCCTGACAGTCGGGCCCCATGTGTCGATGGTTTTCTCGGTCCCTCGTGGTCCGAGGTCGATACCGCTGAACAGATTCATGCGCCAGGGCTTCCTGCAGACAATTCACTTTGGTTTATTGCGCTATCTGTAATAGCACCCGAGATATCACCATTTACATATTGGATTTTTCCCTGACCCTGACAGTCCGACCCCATGAGACGGTGGTTTTCTCGGCCCCTGGTGGTCCCAGGTCGTTCCCGCTGCACAGATTCATTCGCCAGTGCCTCCTACAGACAATGCACTTTGATTTATTGCGCTATGTGTAATAGCACCCGAGATATCACCATATATACATTGGATTTTCCCCTGACCCTGAGTGTCCGGCCCCATGTGACGGTGGTTTTCTCGGCCCCTGGTCTTCCGAAGTCGTTTCCGCTGTACAGATTCATGCGCCAGGGCCTCCTATAGATAATTCACTTTGGTTTATTCCGCTATCTCTAATATCACCCGAGACATCACCAGATATATATTGGATTTTTCCTTGACCCTGACAGTCCGGCCCCATGTGACGGTGGTTTTCTCGGCCCCTGGTCTTCCGAAGTCGTTCCCGCTGTACAGATTCATGCACCAGGGCCTCCTATAGATAATTCACTTTGGTTTATTCCTCTATCTCTAATAGCACCCGAGACATCACCAGATATATATTGGATTTTTCCTTGACCCTGACAGTCCGGCCCCATGTGTCGATGGTTTTCTCGGCCCCTGGTGGTCCGAGGTCGTTCCCGCTGCACAGATTCATGCGCTAGGGCCTCCTGCAGACAATGCACTTTGATTTATAGCGCTATCTCTAATAGCAGCCGAGATATCACCAGATATATATTGGATTTTTCCCTGACCCTGAGTGTCCGACCCCATGAGACGGTGGTCTCCTCGGCCCCTGGTGGTCCGAGGTCAATCCCGCTGCACAGATTCATGCGCCAGGGCCTCCTACAGACAATGCACTTTGATTTATTGTTCTATCTCTAATAGCACCCGAGATATCTCCAGATATATATTGGATTTTCCCCTTACCCTGAGTGTCCGGCCCCAGGTGTCGGTGGTTTTCTCGGCCCCTGGTGGTCCGAGGTCGTTCCCGCTGCACAGATTCATGCGCTAGGGCCTCCTGCAGACAATGCACTTTGATTTATAGCGCTATCTCTAATAGCAGCCGAGATATCACCAGATATATATGGGATTTTTCCCTGACCCTGAGTGTCCGACCCCATGAGACGGTGGTCTCCTCGGCTCCTGGTGGTCCGAGGTCGTTCCCGCTGCACAGATTCATGCGCCAGGGCCTCCTGCAGACAATGCACTTTGGTTTATTGCCCTATCTCTAATAGCACCCGGGATATCACCAGATATATATTGGATTTTCCCCTGACCCTGAGTGTCCGGCCCCATGAGACGGTGGTTTTCTCGGCCCCTGGTGGTCCGAGGTCGTTCCAGCTGCACAGATTCATTCGCCAGTGCATCCTACAGACAATGCACTTTGATTTATTGCGCTATCTGTAATAGCACCCGAGATATCACCATATATATATTGGATTTTTCCCTGACCCTGACAGTCCGGCCCCATGAGACGGTGATTTTCTCGTCCCCTGGTGGGCCGAGGTCAATCCCGCTGCACAGATTCATGCGCCAGGGCCCCCTGCAGATAATTCACTTTGATTTATTGATCTATCTGTAATAGCACCCGAGATATCACCGGATTTATATTGGATTTTTCCCTGACCCTGAGTGTCCGGCCCCATGTGTCGATGGATGTCTCGGTCCCTCGTGGTCCGAAGTCGTTCCCGCTGCACAGATTCATTCGCCAGTGCCTCCTACAGACAATGCACTTTGATTTATTGCGTTATCTGTAATAGCACTCGAGATATCACCAGATATATATTGAATTTTTCCCCGACCCTGAGTGTCCGGCCCCATGTGTCGATGGATGTCTCGGTCCCTGGTGGTCCGAGGTCGTTCCCGCTGCAAAGATTCATGCGCCAGGGCCTCCTGCAGACAATACACTTTGATTTATTGATCTATCTGTAATAGCACCCGAGATATCACCAGATACATATTGGATATTTCCTTGACCCTGACAGTCCGGCCCCATGTGTCGATGGTTTTTTCGGTCCCTCGTGGTCCGACGTCGATCCCTCTGCACAGATTCATGCGCCTTGGCCTCCTGCAGATAATTCACTTTGATTTATTGCGGTATCTCTAATAGCACCCGAGATATTACCAGATATATATTGAATTTTTCCCCGACCCTGAGTGTCCGGCCCCATGTATCGGTGGTTTTCTCGGCCCCTGGTGGTCGGAGGTCGTTCCCGCTGCACAGATTCATGCACCAGGGCCTCCTGCAGACAATGCACTTTGGTTTATTGCGCTATCTCTAATAGCACCCGAGATATCACCAGATATATATTGGATTTTTCCCTGACCCTGAGTGTCCGGCCACATGAGACGATGATTTTCTCGGCCCCTGGTGGTCCGAGGTCGTTCCCGCTGCACAGATTCATGCGCCAGGGCCTCCTGCAGACAATACACTTTGATTTATTGATCTATCTGTAATAGCACCCGAGATATCACCGGATTTATATTGGATTTTTCCCTGACCCTGAGTGGCCGGCCCCATGTGTCGATGGATGTCTCGGTCCCTCGTGGTCCGAGGTCGTTCCCGCTGCACAGATTCATTCGCCAGTGCCTCCTACAGACAATGCACTTTGATTTATTGCGTTATCTGTAATAGCACTCGAGATATCACCAGATATATATTGAATTTTTCCCCGACCCTGAGTGTCCGGCCCCATGTGTCGATGGATGTCTCGGTCCCTGGTGGTCCGAGGTCGTTCCCGCTGCACAGATTCATGGGCCAGGGCCTCCTGCAGACAATACACTTTGATTTATTGATCTATCTGTAATAGCACCCGAGATATCACCGGATTTATATTGGATTTTTCCCTGACCCTGAGTGTCCGGCCCCATGTGTCGATGGATGTCTCGGTCCCTCGTGGTCCGAGGTCGTTCCCGCTGCACAGATTCATTCGCCAGTGCCTCCTACAGACAATGCACTTTGATTTATTGCGTTATCTGTAATAGCACTCGAGATATCACCAGATATATATTGAATTTTTCCCCGACCCTGAGTGTCCGGCCCCATGTGTCGATGGATGTCTCGGTCCCTCGTGGTCCGAGGTCGTTCCCGGTGCACAGATTCATTCGCCAGTGCCTCCTACAGACAATGCACTTTAATTTATTGCGTTATCTGTAATAGCACTCGAGATATCACCAGATATATATTGGATTTTCCCCTGACCCTGAGTGTCCGGCCTCATGAGACGGTGGTTTTCTCAACCCCTGGGTGTCCGAGGTCGTTCCCGCTGCACAGATTCATGCGCCAGGCCCTCGTGCAGATAATTCACTTTGATTTATTGCGTTATCTGTAATAGTACCCGAGATATCACCAGATATATGCTGGATTTTTACATGACCTTGGGTGACGGATTCCGAATATCTGTAATTTTCTCGGCGCCTGGTGTTCCGAGGTGGTTCCTGCTGCACAGATTCATTCGCCAGTGCCTCCTACAGACAATGCACTTTGATTTATTGCGCTATCTGTAATAGCACCCGAGGTATCACCAGATATATATTGGATTTTTCCCTGACCCTGACAGTCCGGCCCCATGAGACGGTGATGTTCTCGGCCCCTGGTGGTCCGAGGTCGATCCCACTGCACAGATTCATGCGCCAGGGCCTCCTGCAGACAATGCACTTTGATTTATTTCGCTATCCCTAATAGCACCCGAGACATCACCAGATATATATTGGATTTTTCCTTGACCCTGACAGTCCGGCCCCATGTATCGATGGTTTTCTCGGTCCCTCGTGGTCCGTGGTCGATCCCGCTGCTCAGATTCATGCGCCAGTGCCCCCTGCGGATAATTCACTTTGATTTATTGCGCTATCTCTAATTGCACCCGAGATATCACCAGGTATATATTGGATTTTTCCCTGTCCCTGACAGTCGGGCCCCATGTGTCGATGGTTTTCTCGGTCCCTCGTGGTCCGAGGTCGATACCGCTGAACAGATTCATGCGCCAGGGCTTCCTGCAGACAATTCACTTTGGTTTATTGCGCTATCTCTAATAGCACCCGAGATATCACCAGATATATATTGGATTTTTCGCTGACCCTGAGTGTCCGGCCCCATGAGACGGTAGTTTTCTCGGCCCATGGTGGTCCGAGGTCGTTCCCGCTGCACAGATTCATGCGCCAGGGCCTCCTACAGACAATGCACATTGATTTATTGCCTTATCTGTAATAGCACCCGAGATATCACCAGATATATATTGGATTTTTCCTTGACCCTGACAGTCCGGCCCCATGAGACGGTAGTTTACTCGTCCCCTGATGGTCCGAGGTCGTTCCCGCTGCACAGATTCATGCGCCAGAGGCTCCTGCAGACAATGCACTTTTATTTATTTCGCTATCTCTAATAGCACCCGAGATATCACCAGATACATATTGGATTTTTCCCTGACTCTGAGTGTCCGGCCCCATGAGACGGTAGTTTTCTCGGCCCCTGGTGGTCCGAGGTCGTTCCCGCTGCACAGATTCATGCGCCAGGGCCTCCTACAGACAATGCACATTGATTTATTGCGCTATCTGTAATAGCACCCGAGATATCACCAGATATATATTGGATTTTTCCCTGACTCTGAGTGTCCGGCCCCGTGAGACGGTAGTTTTCTCGGCCCCTGGTGGTCCGAGGTCGTTCCCGCTGCACAGATTCATGCGCCAGGGCCTCCTACAGACAATGCACTTTGATTTATTGCGCTATCTGTAATAGCACCCGAGATATCGCCAGATATATATTGGATTTTTCCCTGACCCTGAGTGTCCGGCCCCATGAGACGGTAGTTTTCTCGGCCCCTGGTGGTCCGAGGACGTTCCCGCTGCACAGATTCATGCGCCAGGGCCTCCTACAGACAGTGCACTTTGACTTATTGCGCTATCTCTAATAGCACCCGAGATGTCACCAGATATATATTGGATTTTTCCCTGACCCTGAGTGTCCGGCCCCATGAGACGGTAATTTTCTCGGCCCCTGGTGGTCCGAGGACGTTCCCGCTGCACAGATTCATGCGCCAGGGCCCCCTACAGACAATACACTTTGACTTATTGCGCTATCTCTAATAGCACCCGAGATATCACCAGATATATATTGGATTTTTACCTGACTCTGACAGTCCGGCCCCATGAGACGGTGATTTTCTCGGCCCCTGGTGGTCCGAGGTCGTTCCTGCTGCACAGATTCATGCGCGAGGGCCTCCTGCAGACAATGCACTTTAGTTTATTGCGCTATCTCTAATAGCACCCGAGATATCACCAGATACATATTGGATTTTTCCCTGACTCTGACAGTCCTGCCCCATGAGACGGTAGTTTTCTCGGCCCCTGGAGGTCCGAGGTCGTTCCCGCTGCACAGATTCATGCGTCAGGGTCTCCTGCAGACAATGCACTTTCATTTATTGCGCTATCTGTAATAGCACCCGAGGTATCACCAGATATATATTGGATTTTCCCCTGACCGTGAGTGTCCGGCCCCATGAGACGGTGGTTTTTTCTGCCCCTGGTGGTCCGATGTCGTTCCCGCTGCACAGATTCATGCGTCAGGGCCTCCTGCAGACAATGCACTTTGGTTTATTGCGCTATCTCTAATAGCACCCGAGATACCACCAGATGTATATTGGATTTTTCCCTGACTCTGACAGTCCGGCCCCATGAGACGGTAGTTTTCTCGGCCCCTGGTGGTCCGAGGACGTTCCCGCTGCACAGATTCATGCGCTAGGGCCTCCTGCAGACAATGCACTTTGGTTTATTAAGCTATCTGTAATAGCACCCGAGATATCACCAGATATATATTGGATTTTTCCTTGACCCTGACAGACCGGCCACATGTGTCGATGGTTTTCTCGGTCCCTCGTGGTCCCAGGTCGATCCCGCTGCACAGATTCATGCGCCAGGGCCTCCTACAGACTTTGCTTTATTGCGCCATCTGCAATAGCACCCGAGATATCACCAGATATATATTGGATTTTTCCCTGACCCTGAGTGTCCGACCTCATGAGACGGTGGTTTTCTCGGCCCCTGCTGGTCCGAGGTCGATCCCGCTGAACAGATTCATGCGCCAGGGCCTCCTATAGATAATTCACTTTGGTTTATTGCGCTATCTCTAATAGCACCCGCGATATCACCAGATATATATTGGATTTTTCCCTGACCCTGACAGTCCGGCCCCATGAGGCGGTGATTTTCTCGGCCCCTGGTGGTCCGAGGTCGTTCCTGCTGCACAGATTCATGCGCCAGGGCCTCCTACAGACAATGCACTTTGATTTATTGCGCTATCTGTAATAGCACCCGAGATATCACCAGATATATATTGGATTTTCCGCTGACCCTGAGTGTCCGGCCCCATGAGACGGTGGTTTTCTCGGCCCCTGCTGGTCCGAGGTCGTTCCCGCTGCACAGATTCATGCGCCAGGGCCCCCAGCAGATAATTCACTTTGCTTTATTGCGCTATCTCTAATAGCACCCGAGATATCACCAGATATATATTGGATTTTGCCCTGACCCTGACAGTCCGGCCTCATGAGACGGTGATTTTCTCGGCCCCTGGTGGTCCGAGGTCGATCCCGCTGCACAGATTCATGTGCCAGTACCTCCTACAGACAATGCACTTTGATTTATTGCGCAATCTGTAATAGCACCCGAGATATCACCAGATATATATTGGATTTTTCCCAGACCCTGAGTGTCCGACCCCATGAGACGGTGGTTTTCTCGGCCCCTGCTGGTCCGAGGTCGATCCCGCTGAACAGATTCATGCGCCAGGGCCTCCTATAGATAATTCACTTTGGTTTATTGCGCTATCTCTAATAGCACCCGCGATATCACCAGATATATATTGGATTTTTCCCTGACCCTGGCAGTGCGGCACCATGAGACGGTGATTTTCTCGGTCCCTGGTGGTCCGAGGTCGATCCCGCTGCACAGATTCATGCGCCAGGGCCTCCTACAGACAATGCACTCTGGTTTATTGCGCTATCTGTAATAGCACCCGAGATATCACCAGATATATGCTGGATTTTTACATGACCTTGTGTGACGGATTCCGAATATCTATAATTTTCTCGGCCCCTGCTTGTCCGAGGTAGTTCCTGCTGCACAGATTCATTCGCCAGTTCCTCCTACAGACACTGCACTTCGATTTATTGCGCTATATCTAATAGCACCCGAGATATCACCAGATATATATTGGATTTTTCCCTGACCCTGAGTGTCCGACCCCATGAGACGGTGGTTTTCTCGGCCCCTGCTGGTCCGAGGTCGATCCCGCTGAACAGATTCATGCGCCAGGGCCTCCTATAGATAATTCACTTTGGTTTATTGCGCTATCTGTTATAGCACCCGAGATATCACCAGATATATGCTGGATTTTTACATGACCTTGTGTGACGGATTCCGAATATCTATAATTTTCTCGGCCCCTGGTTGTCCGAGGTAGTTCCTGCTGCACAGATTCATTCGCCAGTTCCTCCTACAGACACTGCACTTCGATTTATTGCGCTATCTCTAATAGCACCCGAGATATCACCAGATATATATTGGATTTTTCCCTGACCCTGACAGACCGGCCCCATGAGGCGGTGATTTTCTCGGCCCCTGGTGGTCCGAGGTCGATCCCGCTGCACAGATCCATGCGCCAGGGCCTCCTACAGACAATGCACTTTGATTTATTGCCCTATATGTAATAGCACCCGAGATATCACCAGATATATATTGGATTTTTCCTTGACCCTGACAGTCCGGCCCCATGAGGCGGTGATTTTCTCGGCCCCTGGTGGTCCGAGGTCGATCCAGCTGCACAGATTCATGCCCTAGGGCCTCCTGCAGACAATGCACTTTGATTTATTGCGCTATATCTAATAGCACCCGAGATATCACCAGATATATAATGGATTTTTCCCTGACCCTGACAGTCCGGCCCCATGAGACGGTGGTTTTCTCGGCCGCTGCTGGTCCGAGGTCGTTCCCGCTGCACAGATTCATGCGCCAGGGCCCCCAGCAGATAATTCACTTTGCTTTATTGCGCTATCTCTAATAGCACCCGAGATATCACCAGATATATATTGGATTTTTCCCTGACCCTGTGCGTCCGGCCCCATGAGACGGTAGTTTTCTCGGCCCCTGGTGGTCCGAGGTCGTTCCCGCTGCACAGATTCATGCGCCAGGGCCCCCTACAGACAATGCACTTTGACTTATTGCGCTATCTCTAATAGCACCCGAGATATCACCAGATATATATTGGATTTTCCCCTGACCCTGAGTGTCCGGCACCATGAGACGGTGGTTTTTTCTGCCCCTGGTGGTCCGATGTCGTTCCCGCTGCACAGATTCATGCGTCAGGGCCTCCTGCAGACAATGCACTTCGGTGTATTGCGCTATCTCTAATAGCACCCGAGATACCACCAGATGTATATTGGATTTTTCCCTGACTCTGACAGTCCGGCCCCATGAGACGGTAGTTTTCTCGGCCCCTGGAGGTCCGAGGTCGTTCCCGCTGCACAGATTCATGCGCCAGGGCCTCCTACAGACAATGCACTTTGACTTATTGCGCTATCTGTAATTGCACCCGAGATATCACCAGATATATATTGGATTTTTCCCTGACCCTGTGTGTCCGGCCCCATGAGACGGTAGTTTTCTCGGCCCCTGGTGGTCCGAGGTCGTTCCCGCTGCACAGATTCATGCGCCAGGGCCCCCTACAGACAATGCACTTTGACTTATTGCGCTATCTCTAATAGCACCCGAGATATCACCAGATATATATTGGATTTTTACATGACCTTGGCTGACGGATTCCGAATATCTATAATTTTCTCGGCCCCTGGTTGTCCGAGGTCGATCCCGCTGCACAGATTCATGCGCCAGGGCCCCCTGCAGATAATTCACTTTGATTTATTGCCCTATCTCTAATAGCACCAGAGATATCACCAGATATATATTGGATTTTCCCCTGACCCTGAGTGTCCGGCCCCATGAGGCGGTGATTTTCTCGGCCCCTGGTGGTCCGAGGTCGATCCCGCTGAACAGATTCATGCGCCAGGGCCTCCTACAGACAATGCACTTTGATTTATTGCCCTATATGTAATAGCACCCGAGATATCACCAGATATATATTGGATTTTTCCTTGACCCTGACAGTCCGGCCCCATGTGTCGGTGGTTTTCTCGGCCCCTGGTGGTCCGAGGTCGTTCCCGCTGCACAGATTCATGCGCCAGGGCGTCCTACAGACAATGCACTTTGATTTATTGCGCTATCTGTAATAGCTCCCGAGATATCACCAGATATATATTGGATTTTTCCTTGACCCTGACAGTCCGGCCTCATGAGGCGGTGATTTTCTCGGCCCCTGGTGGTCCGAGGTCGATCCGGCTGCACAGATTCATGCGCTAGGGCCTCCTGCAGACAATGCACTTTGATTTATTGCGCTATATCAAATAGCACCCGAGATATCACCAGATATATAATGGATTTTTCGCTGACCCTGACAGTCCGGCCCCATGAGACGGTAGTTTTCTCGGCCCCTGGTGGTCCGAGGTCGTTCCCGCTGCACAGATTCATGCGCCAGGGCCCCCTACAGACAATGCACTTTGACTTATTGCGCTATCTCTAATAGCACCCGAGATATCACCAGATATATATTGGATTTTTACATGACCTTGGCTGACGGATTCCGAATATCTATAATTTTCTCGGCCCCTGGTTGTCCGAGGTAGTTCCTGCTGCACACATTCATTCGCCAGTGCCGCCTACAGACAATGCACTTTGATTTATTGCGCTATATCTAATAGCACCCGAGATATCACCAGATATATAATGGATTTTTCCCTGACCCTGAGTGTCCGTCCCCATGTGTCGATGGTTTTCTCGGTCCCTCGTGGTCCGAGGTCGATCCCGCTGCACAGATTCATGCGCCAGGGCCCCCTGCAGATAATTCACTTTGATTTATTGCCCTATCTCTAATAGCACCAGAGATATCACCAGATATATATTGGATTTTCCCCTGACCCTGAGTGTCCGGCCCCAGGTGTCGATGGTTTTCTCGGTCCCACGTGGTCCGAGGTCGATCCCGCTGCACAGATTCATGCGCCAGGGCCTCCTACAGACAATGCACTTTGATTTATTGTGCTATCTCTAATAGCACCCGAGATATCACCAGAAATATATTGGATTTTTCACTGACCCTGAGTGTCCGACCTCATGAGACGGTGGTTTTCTCGGCCCCTGCTGGTCCGAGGTCGATCCCGCTGAACAGATTCATGCGCCAGGGCCTCCTATAGATAATTCACTTTGGTTTATTGCGCTATCTCTAATAGCACCCGCGATATCACCAGATATATATTGGATTTTTCCCTGACCCTGACAGTCCGGCCTCATGAGGCGGTGATTTTCTCGGCCCCTGGTGGTCCGAGGTCGATCCCGCTGCACAGATTCATGCGCCAGGGCCTCCTACAGACAATGCACTTTGATTTATTGCCCTATATGTAATAGCACCCGAGATATCACCCGATATATATTGGAGTTTTCCTTGACCCTGACAGTCCGGCCCAATGTGTCGGTGGTTTTCTCGGCCCCTGGAGGTCCGAGGTCGTTCCCGCTGCACAGATTCATGCGCCAGGGCGTCCTACAGACAATGCACTTTGATTTATTGCGCTATCTGTAATAGCACCCGAGATATCACCAGATATATATTGGATTTTTCCTTGACCCTGACAGTCCGGCCCCATGAGGCGGTGATTTTCTCGGCCCCTGGTGGTCTGAGGTCGATCCGGCTGCACAGATTCATGCGCTAGGGCCTCCTGCAGACAATGCACTTTGATTTATTGTGCTATATCAAATAGCACCCGAGATATCACCAGATATATAATGGATTTTTCGCTGACCCTGACAGTCCGGCCCCATGAGACGGTGATTTTCTCGGCCCCTGGTGGTCCGAGGTCGTTCCCGCTGCACAGATTCATGCGCCAGGGCCTCCTACAGACAATGCACTTTGATTTATTGCGCTATCTGTAATAGCACCCGAGATATCACCAGATATATATTGGATTTTCCGCTGACCCTGAGTGTCCGGCCCCATGAGACGGTGGTTTTCTCGGCCCCTGCTGGTCCGAGGTCGTTCCCGCTGCACAGATTCATGCGCCAGGGCCCCCAGCAGATAATTCACTTTGCTTTATTGCGCTATCTCTAATAGCACCCGAGATATCACCAGATATATATTGGATTTTGCCCTGACCCTGACAGTCCGGCCTCATGAGACGGTGATTTTCTCGGCCCCTGGTGGTCCGAGGTCGATCCCGCTGCACAGATTCATGTGCCAGTGCCTCCTACAGACAATGCACTTAGATTTATTGCGCAATCTGTAATAGCACCCGAGATATCACCAGATATATATTGGATTTTTCCCTGACCCTGAGTGTCCGACCCCATGAGACGGTGGTTTTCTCGGCCCCTGCTAGTCCGAGGTCGATCCCGCTGAACAGATTCATGCGCTAGGGCCTCCTATAGGTAATTAACTTTGGTTTATCGCGCTATCTCTAATAGCACCCGCGATATCACCAGATATATATTGGATTTTTCCCTGACCCTGACAGTCCGGCACCATGAGACGGTGATTTTCTCGGTCCCTGGTGGTCCGAGGTCGATCCCGCTGCACAGATTTATGCGCCAGGGCCTCCTACAGACAATGCACTTTGGTTTATTGCGCTATCTGTAAGAGCACCCGAGATATCACCAGATGTATATTCAATTTTTCAACCGACCGTGAGTGTCCCGGCCCATGAGACGGTGGTTTTCTTGGCCCCTGGTGGTCCGAGGTCGTTCCCGCGCCACAGATGCATGCGCCAGGTCCTCCTGCAGACAATACACTTTGGTTTATTGCGCTATCTCTAATAGCACCCGAGATATCTCCAGATATATATTGGATTTTCCCCTGACCCTGAGTGTCCGGCCCCATGAGACGGTGGTTTTCTCGGCCCCTCGTGGTCCGAGGTCGTTCCCGCTGCACATATTCATTCGCCAGTGCCTCCTGCAGACAATGCACTTTGATTTATTGCTCTATCAGTAATAGCACCCGAGATATCAACAGATATATATTGGATTTTTCCCTGACCCTGAGTGTCCGGCCCCATGAGACGGTGGTTTTCTTGACCCCAGGTGGTCCGAGGTCGTCCCCGGTGCACAGATTCATGCGCCAGGGCCTCCTGCAGATAATTCACTTTGGTTTATTACGCTATCTCTAATAGCACCCGAGATATCACCAGATATATATTGGATTTTTCCCTGACCCTGAGCGTGCGGCTCCATGAGACGGTGGTTTTCTCGGCCCCTGGTCGTCCGAGGTCGTTCCCGCTGCCCAGGTTCATGCGCCAGGGCCTCCTACAGACAATGCACTCTGATTTATTGCGCTATCAGTAATAGCGCCCGAGATATCACCAGATATATATTGGATTTTTCCCTGACCCTGAGTGTCCGGCCCCATGAGACGGTGGTTTTCTTGGCCCCTGGTGGTCCGAGGTCGTCCCCGCTGCACAGATTCATGCCCCAGGGCCCGCTGCAGATAATTCACTTTGGTTTAGTGCGCTATCTCTAATAGCACCCGAGATATCATCAGATACGTCCTGGGTGTTTACATGACCTTGGGTGTCCGGCGCGATGTGTCGGTGGTTTTCTCGGCCCCTGGTGATCCGAGGTTGTTCCCGCTGCACAGATTCATGCCCCAGGGCCCGCTGTAGATAATTCACTTTGGTTTATTGCGCTATCTCTAATAGCACCCGAGATATCACCAGATATATATTGGATTTTTCCCTGACCCTTAATGTCTGGCCCCGTGTGTCGGTGGTTTTCTCGGCCCCTGGTGGTCCGAGGTCGTTCCGGCTGCACAGATTCATGGCCGAGGGCCCGCTGCAGATGATTCACTTTGGTTTAGTGCGCTATCTGTAAGAGCACCCGAGATATCACCAGATATATATTGAATTTTTCAACCGACCGTGAGTGTCCCGCCCCATGAGACGGTGGTTTTCTCGGTCCCTGGTGGTCCGAGGTCGTTCCGGCTGCACAGATTCATGCGCCAGGGCCTCATGCAGATAATGCACTTTGGTTTAATGCGCTATCTCTAATAGCACCCTAGATATCACCACATATATATTGGATTTTTCCCTGACCCTGTGTGTCCGGGCCCATGAGACGGTGGTTTTCTTGGCCCCTGGTGGTCCGAGGTCGTTCACGCTGCCCAGAATCATGCGCCAGGGCTTCCTGCAGACAATGCACTTTGATTTATTGCGCCATCTCTAATAGCACCCGAGATATCATCAGATACATCCTGGGTTTTTACATGACCTTGGGTGTCCGGCGAAAGGTGTCGGTGGTTTTCTCGGACCCTTGTGATCCGAGTTCGTTCCCGCTGTACAGATTCATGCCCCATGGCCCGCTGCAGATAATTCACTTTGGTTTAGTGCGCTATCACTAATAGCACCCGAGATATCGCCAGATATATATTGGATTTTTCCCTGGCCCTGAATATTCGGCCCCATGAGACGGTGATTTTCTCGGCCCCTGGTAGTCCGAGGTCGTTCCCGCTGCACATATTTATTCGCCAGTGCCTCCTACAGACAGTGCACTTTGATTTATTGCGCTATCTCTAATAGCACCCGAGATATCACCAGATATATATTGGATTTTTCCCTGACCCTTAGTGTCTGGCCCCATGTGTCGGTGGTTTTCTCGGTCCCTGGTGGTCCGAGGTCGTTCCGGCTGCACAGATTCATGCCCCAGGGCCCGCTGTAGATAATTCACTTTGGCTTATTGCGCTATCTCTAATAGCACCCGAGATATTACCAGATATGTATTGGATTTTTCCTTGACGCTGACAGTCCGGCCCCATGTGTCGATGGATTTCTCGGTTCCTCGTGGTCCTAGGTCGATCCCGCTGCACAGATTCATGCGCCAGGGCCTCCTACAGACAATGCACTTTGATTTATTGCACTATCTGTAATAGCACCCGAGATATCACCTGATATATATTGGATTTTTCCCTGACCCTGACAGTCCGGCCCCATGAGACGGTGATTTTGTCGGCCCCTGGTGGTCCGAGGTCGATCCCGCTGCACAGATTCATGCGCCAGGGCCTCCTACAGACAATGCACTTTGATTTATTGCGCTATCTGTAATAGCACCCGAGATATCACCAGATATATGCTGGATTTTTACATGACCTTGGGTGACGGATTCCGAATATCAGTAATTTTCTCGGCGCCTGGTGGTCCGAGGTCGTTCCCGCTGCACAGATTCATTCGCCAGTGCCTCCTGCAGACAATGCACTTTGGTTTATTACGCTATCTCTAATAGCACCCGAGATATCATCAGATACATCCTGGCTTTTTACATGACCTTGGGTGTCCGGCGCCATGTGTCGGTGGTTTTCTCGGCCCCTGGTGATCCGAGGTTGTTCCCGCTGCACAGATTCATGCCCCAGGGCCCGCTGCAGATAATTCACTTTGGTTTAGTGCGCTATCTCTAATAGCACCCGAGATATCATCAGATACGTCCTGGGTGTTTACATGACCTTGGGTGTCCGGCGCGATGTGTCGGTGGTTTTCTCGGCCCTTGGTGATCCGAGGTTGTTCCCGCTGCACAGATTCATGCCCCAGGGCCCGCTGTAGATAATTCACTTTGGTTTATTGCGCTATCTGTAATAGCACACGAGATATCACCAGATATATATTGGATTTTTCTCTGACCCTGAGTGTCCGGCCCCATGAGACGGTGGTTTTCTTGGCCCCTGGTGGTCCGAGGTCGTTCCCGCTGCCCAGATTCAAGCGGCAGGGCCTCCTACAGACAATGCACTTTGGTTTAGTGCGCTATCTGTAAGAGCACCCGAGATATCACCAGATATATATTGAATTTTTCAACCGACCGTGAGTGTCCCGCCCCATGGCACGGTGGTTTTCTCGGCCCCTGGTGATCCGAGGTCGTTCCCGCTGCACAGATTCATGCGCCAGGGCCTCCTGCAGACAATTCACTCTGGTTTATTGCGCTACCTCTAATAGCTCCCGAGAGATCACCAGATATATATTGGATTTTTCCCTGACACTGAGTGTCCGACCCCATGAGACGGTGGTTTTCTCGGCCCCTGGTGGTCCGAGGTCGTTCCCGCTGCACAGATTCATGCGCCAGGGCCTCCTGCAGATAATTCACGTTGGTTTATTGCGCTATCTCTAATAGCACCCGAGATATCACCAGATATATATTGGGTTTTTCCCTGACCCTTAATGTCTGGCCCCATGTGTCGGTGGTTTTCTCGGTCCCTGGTGGTCCGAGGTCGTTCCCGCTGCACTTATTCATTCGCCAGTGCCTCCTACAGACAGTGCACATTGATTTATTGCGCTATCTCTAATAGCACCCGAGATATCACCAGATATATTTTGGATTTTTCCCTGACCCTGAGTGTCCGGCCCCATGAGACTTTGGTTTTCTCGGCCCCTGGTGGTCCGAGGTCGTTCCGGCTGCACAGATTCATGCGCCAGGGCCTCCTGCAGATAATTCACTTTGGTTTATTGCGCTACCTCTAATAGCACCCGAGATATCACCAGATATATATTGGATTTTCCCCTGACACTGAGTGTCCGGCCCCATGAGACGGTGGTTTTCTCTGCACCTGGTGATCCGAGGCCGTTCCCGCTGCACAGATTCATGCACCAGGTCCTCCTGCAGACAATGCACTTTGATTTATTGCGCTATCAGTAATAGCGCCAGAGATATCACCAGATATATATTGGATTTTTCCCTGACCCTGAGTGTCCGGCCCCATGAGACGGTGGTTTTCTTGGCCCCTGGTGGTCCGAGGTCGTCCCCGCTGCACAGATTCATGCGCCAGGGCCTCCTGCAGATAATGCACTTCGATTCATTACGCTATCTGTAATAGCACCCGAGATATCACCAGATATACATAGGATTTTTCCCTGACCCTGAGTGCCCGGCCCCATGAGACGGTGGATTTCTCGGCCCCTGGTGGTCCGAGGTCGTTCCCTCTGCAAAGATTCATGCGCCAGGGCCTCCTGCAGATAATTCACTTTGGTTTATTGCGCTATCTCTAATAGCTCCCGAGATATCACCAGATATATATTGGATTTTACCCTGACCGTGAGTGTCCGGCCCCATGAGACGGTGGTTTTCTCGGTCCCTGGTGGTCCGAGGTCGTTCCGGCTGCACAGATTCATGCCCCAGGGCCCGCTGCAGATAATTCACTTTGGTTTAGTGCGCTATCTGTAAGAGCACCCGAGATATCACCAGATATATATTCAATTTTTCAACCGACCGTGAGTGTCCCGGCCCATGAGACGGTGGTTTTCTCGGCCACTGATAGTCCGAGGTCGTTCCCGCTGCACATATTCATTCGCCAGTGCCTCCTACAGACAGTGCACGTTGATTTATTGCGCTATCTCTAATAGCACCCGAGATATCACCAGATATATATTGGATTTTTCCCTGACCCTTAGTGTCTGGCCCCATGTGTCGGTGGTTTTCTCGGTCCCTGGTGGTCCGAGGTCGTTCCGGCTGCACAGATTCATGCCCCAGGGCCCGCTGCAGATAATTCACTTTGGTATAGTGCGCTATCTGTAAGAGCACCCGAGATATCACCAGATATATATTGAATTTTTCAACCGACCGTGAGTGTCCCGCCCCATGGCACGGTGGTTTTCTCGGCCCTTGGTGATCCGAGGTCGTTCCCGCTGCACAGATTCATGCGCCAGGGCCTCCTGCAGACAATTCACTCTGGTTTATTGCGCTACCTCTAATAGCTCCCGAGAGATCACCAGATATATATTGGATTTTTCCCTGACACTGAGTGTCCGACCCCATGAGACGGTGGTTTTCTCGGCCCCTGGTGGTCCGAGGTCGTTCCCGCTGCACAGATTCATGCGCCAGGACCTCCTGCAGATAATTCACTTTGGTTTATTGCGCTATCTCTAATAGCACCCGAGATATCACCAGATATATATTGGGTTTTTCCCTGACCCTTAATGTCTGGCCCCATGTGTCGGTGGTTTTCTCGGTCCCTGGTGGTCCGAGGTCGTTCCGGCTGCACAGATTCATGCCCCAGGGCCCGCTGCAGATAATTCACTTTGGTTTAGTGCGCTATCTGTAAGAGCACCCGAGATATCACCAGATGTATATTCAATTTTTCAACCGACCGTGAGTGTCCCGGCCCATGAGACGGTGGTTTTCTTGGCCCCTGGTGGTCCGAGGTCGTTCCGGCTGCACAGATTCATGCGCCAGGGCCTCCTGCAGATAATTCACTTTGATTTATTGCGCTATCTGTAATAGCACCCGAGATATCACCAGATATATATTGGATTTTTTCCTGACCCTGACAGTCCGGCCCCATGAGACGGTGATTTTCTCGGACTCTGGTGGTCCGAGGTCGTTCCTGCTGCACAGATTCATTCGCCAGTGCCTCCTACAGACAGTGCACTTTGATTTATTGCGCTATCTCTAATAGCACCCGAGATATCACCAGATATATATTGGATTTTTCCCTGACCCTTAGTGTCTGGCCCCATGTGTCGGTGGTTTTCTCGGTCCCTGGTGGTCCGAGGTCGTTCCGGCTGCACAGATTCATGCCCCAGGGCCCGCTGCAGATAATTCACTTTGGTTTAGTGCGCTATCTGTAAGAGCACCCGAGATATCACCAGATATATATTCAATTTTTCAACCGACCGTGAGTGTCCCGGCCCATGAGACGGTGGTTTTCTCGGCCCCTGGTGGTCCGAGGTCGTTCCAGCTGCACATATTAATTCGCCAGTGCCTCCTACAGACAGTGCACTTTGATTTATTGCGCTATCTCTAATAGCACCCGAGATATCACGAGATATATTTTGGATTTTTCCCTGACCCTGAGTGTCCGGCCCCATGAGACTGTGGTTTTCTCGGCACCTGGTGATCCGAGGCCGTTCCCGCTGCACAGATTCATGCACCAGGTCCTCCTGCAGACAATGCACTTTGATTTATTGCGCTATCAGTAATAGAACCCGAGATATCAACAGATATATATTGGATTTTCCCCTGACCCTGAGTGTCCGGCCCCATGAGACGGTGGTTTTCTCGGCCCCTGGTGGTCCGAGGTCGTTCCCGCTGCACATATTCATTCGCCAGTGCCTCCTACAGACAATGCACTTTGATTTATTGCGCTGTCTCTAATAGCACCCGAGATATCACCAGATATATATTGGATTTTTCCCTGACCCTGACAGTCCGGCTCCATGAGACGGAGATTTTCTCGGCCCCTGGTGGTCCGAGGTCGTTCCCGCTGCACAGAATCATACGCCAGGGCCTCCTACAGACAATGCACTTTGGTTTATTGCGCTATCTGTAATAGCACCCGAGATATCACCAGATACATGCTGGATTTTCCCCTGACCCTGAGTGTCCGGCCCCATGAGACGGTGGTTTTCTCGGTCTCTGGTGGTCCGAGGTCGTTCCCGCTGCCCAGATTCAAGCGGCAGGGCCTCCTACAGACAATGCACTTTGGTTTAGTGCGCTATCTGTAAGAGCACCCGAGATATCACCAGATATATATTGAATTTTTCAACCGACCGTGAGTGTCCCGCCCCATGGCACGGTGGTTTTCTCGGCCCCTGGTGATCCGAGGTCGTTCCCGCTGCACAGATTCATGCGCCAGGGCCTCCTGCAGACAATTCACTCTGGTTTATTGCGCTACCTCTAATAGCTCCCGAGAGATCACCAGATATATATTGGATTTTTCCCTGACACTGAGTGTCCGACCCCATGAGACGGTGGTTTTCTCGGCCCCTGGTGGTCCGAGGTCGTTCCCGCTGCACAGATTCATGCGCCAGGGCCTCCTGCAGATAATTCACGTTGGTTTATTGCGCTATCTCTAATAGCACCCGAGATATCACCAGATATATATTGGGTTTTTCCCTGACCCTTAATGTCTGGCCCCATGTGTCGGTGGTTTTCTCGGTCCCTGGTGGTCCGAGGTCGTTCCCGCTGCACTTATTCATTCGCCAGTGCCTCCTACAGACAGTGCACATTGATTTATTGCGCTATCTCTAATAGCACCCGAGATATCACCAGATATATTTTGGATTTTTCCCTGACCCTGAGTGTCCGGCCCCATGAGACTTTGGTTTTTTCGGCCCCTGGTGGTCCGAGGTCGTTCCGGCTGCACAGATTCATGCGCCAGGGCCTCCTGCAGATAATTCACTTTGGTTTATTGCGCTACCTCTAATAGCACCCGAGATATCACCAGATATATATTGGATTTTCCCCTGACACTGAGTGTCCGGCCCCATGAGACGGTGGTTTTCTCTGCACCTGGTGATCCGAGGCCGTTCCCGCTGCACAGATTCATGCACCAGGGCCTCCTGCAGACAATGCACTTTGATTTATTGCGCTATCAGTAATAGCGCCAGAGATATCACCAGATATATATTGGATTTTTCCCTGACCCTGAGTGTCCGGCCCCATGAGACGGTGGTTTTCTTGGCCCCTGGTGGTCCGAGGTCGTCCCCGCTGCACAGATTCATGCGCCAGGGCCTCCTGCAGATAATGCACTTCGATTCATTACGCTATCTGTAATAGCACCCGAGATATCACCAGATATATATTGGATTTTTCCCTGACCCTGAGTGCCCGGCCCCATGAGACGGTGGATATCTCGGCCCCTGGTGGTCCGAGGTCGTTCCCTCTGCAAAGATTCATGCGCCAGGGCCTCCTGCAGATAATTCACTTTGGTTTATTGCGCTATCTCTAATAGCTCCCGAGATATCACCAGATATATATTGGATTTTCCCCTGACCGTGAGTGTCCGGCCCCATGAGACGGTGGTTTTCTCGGTCCCTGGTGGTCCGAGGTCGTCCCCGCTGCACAGATTCAAGCGGCAGGGCCTCCTACAGACAATGCACTTTGGTTTAGTGCGCTATCTGTAAGAGCACCCGAGATATCACCAGATATATATTGAATTTTTCAACCGACCGTGAGTGTCCCGCCCCATGGCACGGTGGTTTTCTCGGCCCCTGGTGATCCGAGGTCGTTCCCGCTGCACAGATTCATGCGCCAGGGCCTCCTGCAGACAATTCACTCTGGTTTATTGCGCTACCTCTAATAGCTCCCGAGAGATCTCCAGATATATATTGGATTTTTCCCTGACACTGAGTGTCCGACCCCATGAGACGGTGGTTTTCTCGGCCCCTGGTGGTCCGAGGTCGTTCCCGCTGCACAGATTCATGCGCCAGGGCCTCCTGCAGATAATTCACGTTGGTTTATTGCGCTATCTCTAATAGCACCCGAGATATCACCAGATATATATTGGGTTTTTCCCTGACCCTTAATGTCTGGCCCCATGTGTCGGTGGTTTTCTCGGTCCCTGGTGGTCCGAGGTCGTTCCCGCTGCACTTATTCATTCGCCAGTGCCTCCTACAGACAGTGCACATTGATTTATTGCGCTATCTCTAATAGCACCCGAGATATCACCAGATATATTTTGGATTTTTCCCTGACCCTGAGTGTCCGGCCCCATGAGACGGTGGTTTTCTTGGCCCCTGGTGGTCCGAGGTCGTCCCCGCTGCACAGATTCATGCGCCAGGGCCTCCTGCAGATAATGCACTTCGATTCATTACGCTATCTGTAATAGCACCCGAGATATCACCAGATATATATTGGATTTTTCCCTGACCCTGAGTGCCCGGCCCCATGAGACGGTGGATATCTCGGCCCCTGGTGGTCCGAGGTCGTTCCCTCTGCAAAGATTCATGCGCCAGGGCCTCCTGCAGATAATTCACTTTGGTTTATTGCGCTATCTCTAATAGCTCCCGAGATATCACCAGATATATATTGGATTTTCCCCTGACCGTGAGTGTCCGGCCCCATGAGACGGTGGTTTTCTCGGTCCCTGGTGGTCCGAGGTCGTTCCGGCTGCACAGATTCATGCCCCAGGGCCCGCTGCAGATAATTCACTTTGGTTTAGTGCGCTATCTGTAAGAGCACCCGAGATATCACCAGATATATATTCAATTTTTCAACCGACCGTGAGTGTCCCGGCCCATGAGACGGTGGTTTTCTCGGCCACTGGTAGTCCGAGGTCGTTCCCGCTGCACATATTCATTCGCCAGTGCCTCCTACAGACAGTGCACTTTGATTTATTGCGCTATCTCTAATAGCACCCGAGATATAACCAGATATATATTGGATTTTTCCCTGACCCTTAGTGTCTGGCCCCATGTGTCGGTGGTTTTCTCGGTCCCTGGTGGTCCGAGGTCGTTCCGGCTGCACAGATTCATGCCCCAGGGCCCGCTGCAGATAATTCACTTTGGTATAGTGCGCTATCTGTAAGAGCACCCGAGATATCACCAGATATATATTGAATTTTTCAACCGACCGTGAGTGTCCCGCCCCATGGCACGGTGGTTTTCTCGGCCCCTGGTGATCCGAGGTCGTTCCCGCTGCACAGATTCATGCGCCAGGGCCTCCTGCAGACAATTCACTCTGGTTTATTGCGCTACCTCTAATAGCTCCCGAGAGATCACCAGATATATATTGGATTTTTCCCTGACACTGAGTGTCCGACCCCATGAGACGGTGGTTTTCTCGGCCCCTGGTGGTCCGAGGTCGTTCCCGCTGCACAGATTCATGCGCCAGGGCCTCCTGCAGATAATTCACGTTGGTTTATTGCGCTATCTCTAATAGCACCCGAGATATCACCAGATATATATTGGGTTTTTCCCTGACCCTTAATGTCTGGCCCCATGTGTCGGTGGTTTTCTCGGTCCCTGGTGGTCCGAGGTCGTTCCCGCTGCACTTATTCATTCGCCAGTGCCTCCTACAGACAGTGCACATTGATTTATTGCGCTATCTCTAATAGCACCCGAGATATCACCAGATATATTTTGGATTTTTCCCTGACCCTGAGTGTCCGGCCCCATGAGACTTTGGTTTTCTCGGCCCCTGGTGGTCCGAGGTCGTTCCGGCTGCACAGATTCATGCGCCAGGGCCTCCTGCAGATAATTCACTTTGGTTTATTGCGCTACCTCTAATAGCACCCGAGATATCACCAGATATATATTGGATTTTCCCCTGACACTGAGTGTCCGGCCCCATGAGACGGTGGTTTTCTCTGCACCTGGTGATCCGAGGCCGTTCCCGCTGCACAGATTCATGCACCAGGGCCTCCTGCAGACAATGCACTTTGATTTATTGCGCTATCAGTAATAGCGCCAGAGATATCACCAGATATATATTGGATTTTTCCCTGACCCTGAGTGTCCGGCCCCATGAGACGGTGGTTTTCTTGGCCCCTGGTGGTCCGAGGTCGTCCCCGCTGCACAGATTCATGCGCCAGGGCCTCCTGCAGATAATGCACTTCGATTCATTACGCTATCTGTAATAGCACCCGAGATATCACCAGATATATATTGGATTTTTCCCTGACCCTGAGTGCCCGGCCCCATGAGACGGTGGATTTCTCGGCCCCTGGTGGTCCGAGGTCGTTCCCTCTGCAAAGATTCATGCGCCAGGGCCTCCTGCAGATAATTCACTTTGGTTTATTGCGCTATCTCTAATAGCTCCCGAGATATCACCAGATATATATTGGATTTTCCCCTGACCGTGAGTGTCCGGCCCCATGAGACGGTGGTTTTCTCGGTCCCTGGTGGTCCGAGGTCGTTCCGGCTGCACAGATTCATGCCCCAGGGCCCGCTGCAGATAATTCACTTTGGTTTAGTGCGCTATCTGTAAGAGCACCCGAGATATCACCAGATATATATTCAATTTTTCAACCGACCGTGAGTGTCCCGGCCCATGAGACGGTGGTTTTCTCGGCCACTGGTAGTCCGAGGTCGTTCCCGCTGCACATATTCATTCGCCAGTGCCTCCTACAGACAGTGCACTTTGATTTATTGCGCTATCTCTAATAGCACCCGAGATATAACCAGATATATATTGGATTTTTCCCTGACCCTTAGTGTCTGGCCCCATGTGTCGGTGGTTTTCTCGGTCCCTGGTGGTCCGAGGTCGTTCCCGCTGCACAGATTCATGCGCCAGGGCCTCCTGCAGACAATTCACTCTGGTTTATTGCGCTACCTCTAATAGCTCCCGAGAGATCACCAGATATATATTGGATTTTTCCCTGACACTGAGTGTCCGACCCCATGAGACGGTGGTTTTCTCGGCCCCTGGTGGTCCGAGGTCGTTCCCGCTGCACAGATTCATGCGCCAGGACCTCCTGCAGATAATTCACTTTGGTTTATTGCGCTATCTCTAATAGCACCCGAGATATCACCAGATATATATTGGGTTTTTCCCTGACCCTTAATGTCTGGCCCCATGTGTCGGTGGTTTTCTCGGTCCCTGGTGGTCCGAGGTCGTTCCGGCTGCACAGATTCATGCCCCAGGGCCCGCTGCAGATAATTCACTTTGGTTTAGTGCGCTATCTGTAAGAGCACCCGAGATATCACCAGATGTATATTCAATTTTTCAACCGACCGTGAGTGTCCCGGCCCATGAGACGGTGGTTTTCTTGGCCCCTGGTGGTCCGAGGTCGTTCCGGCTGCACAGATTCATGCGCCAGGGCCTCCTGCAGATAATTCACTTTGATTTATTGCGCTATCTGTAATAGCACCCGAGATATCACCAGATATATATTGGATTTTTTCCTGACCCTGAGTGTCCGGCCCCATGAGACTGTGGTTTTCTCGGCACCTGGTGATCCGAGGCCGTTCCCGCTGCACAGATTCATGCACCAGGTCCTCCTGCAGACAATGCACTTTGATTTATTGCGCTATCAGTAATAGCACCCGAGATATCAACAGATATATATTGGATTTTCCCCTGACCCTGAGTGTCCGGCCCCATGAGACGGTGGTTTTCTCGGCCCCTGGTGGTCCGAGGTCGTTCCCGCTGCACATATTCATTCGCCAGTGCCTCCTACAGACAATGCACTTTGATTTATTGCGCTGTCTCTAATAGCACCCGAGATATCACCAGATATATATTGGATTTTTCCCTGACCCTGACAGTCCGGCTCCATGAGACGGTGGTTTTCTCGGTCTCTGGTGGTCCGAGGTCGTTCCGGCTGCACAGATTCGTGCCCCATGGCCCGCTGCAGATAATTCGCTTTGGTTTAGTGCGCTATCTGTAAGAGCACCCGAGATATCACCAGATATATATTGAATTTTTCAACCGACCGTGAGTGTCCTGCCTCATGGGACGGTGGTTTTCTCTTACCCTGGTGATCCGAGGTCGTTCCCGCTGCATAGATTCATGCGCCAGGGCCTCCTGCAGATAATTCAGTTTGGTTTATTGCGCTATCTCTATCAGCACCCGAGATATCACCAGATATATGTTGGATGTTTCCCTGTCCCTGAAAGTCCGGCCCCATGAGACGGTGGTTTTCTCGGACCCTGGTGGTCCGAGGTCGTTCCCGCTGCCCAGATTCATGCGCCAGGGCCTCCTACAGACAATGCACTTTGATTTATTGCGCTATCTCTAATAGCACCCGAGATATCACCAGATATATATTGGATTTTCCCGTGACCCTGATTGTCCGGCCCCATGAGACGGTGGTTTTCTCGGCCCCTGGTGGTCGGAGGTCGTTCCCGCTGCCCAGATTCATGCGCCAGGTCCTTCTACAGACAATGCACTTTGATTTATTGCGCTATCTGTAATAGCACCCGAGATATCACCAGATATATATTGGATTTTTCCCTGACCCTGACAGTCCGGCTCCATGAGACGGTGGTTTTCTCGGCCCCTGGTGTTCCGAGGTCGTTCCCGCTGCCCAGATTCATGCGCCAGGGCCTCCTACAGACAATGCACTTTGGTTTATTGCGCTATCTGCAATAGCACCCGAGTTATCACCAGATATATGCTGGATTTTTCCCTGACCCTGAGTGACCGGCCCCATGAGACTTTGGTTTTCTCGGCCCCTGGTGGTCCGAGGTCGTTCCGGCTGCACAGATTCATGCGCCAGGGCCTCCTGCAGATAATTCACTTTGGTTTATTGCGCTACCTCTAATAGCAACCGAGATATCACCAGATATATATTGGATTTTCCCCTGACCCTGAGTGTCCGGCCCCATGAGACGGTGGTTTTCTCGGCACCTGGTGATCCGAGGCCGTTCCCGCGGCACAGATTCATGCACCAGGGCCTCCTGCAGACAATGCACTTTGATTTATTGCGCTGTCTCTAATAGCACCCGAGATATCACCAGATATATATTGGATTTTTCCCTGACCCTGACAGTCCGGCTCCATGAGACGGTGGTTTTCTCGGCCCCTGGTGTTCCGAGGTCGTTCCCGCTGCCCAGATTCATGCGCCAGGGCCTCCTACAGACAATGCACTTTGGTTTATTGCGCTATCTGCAATAGCACCCGAGTTATCACCAGATATATGCTGGATTTTTCCCTGACCCTGAGTGACCGGCCCCATGAGACTTTGGTTTTCTCGGCCCCTGGTGGTCCGAGGTCGTTCCGGCTGCACAGATTCATGCGCCAGGGCCTCCTGCAGATAATTCACTTTGGTTTATTGCGCTACCTCTAATAGCAACCGAGATATCACCAGATATATATTGGATTTTCCCCTGACCCTGAGTGTCCGGCCCCATGAGACGGTGGTTTTCTCGGCACCTGGTGATCCGAGGCCGTTCCCGCGGCACAGATTCATGCACCAGGGCCTCCTGCAGACAATGCACTTTGATTTATTGCGCTGTCTCTAATAGCACCCGAGATATCACCAGATATATATTGGATTTTTCCCTGACCCTGACAGTCCGGCTCCATGAGACGGTGATTTTCTCGGCCCCTGGTGGTCCGAGGTCGTTCCCGCTGCACCGAATCATGCGCCAGGGCCTCCTACAGACAATGCACATTGGTTTATTGCGCTATCTGTAATAGCACCCGAGATATCACCAGATGTATGCTCGATTTTTACATGACCCTTAGTGTCCGGCCCCATGTGTCGGTAGTTTTCTCGGTCCCTGGTGGTCCGAGGTCGTTCCGGCTGCACAGATTCATGCCCCATGGCCCGCTGTAGATAATTCGCTTTGGTTTAGTGCGCTATCTGTAAGAGCACCCGAGATATCACCAGACATATATTGAATTTTTCAACCGACCGTGAGTGTCCCGCCCCATGGGACGGTGGTTTTCTCGGTCCCAGGTGATCCGAGGTGGTTCCCGCTGCATAGATTCATGCGCCAGGGCCTCCTGCAGATAATTCAGTTTGGTTTATTGCGCTATCTCTAACAGCACCCGAGATATCACCAGTTATATGCTGGATGTTTCCCTGACCCTGAAAGACCGGCCCCATCAGACGGTGGTTTTCTCGGACCCTGGTGGTCCGAGGTCGTTCCCGCTGCCCAGATTCATGCGCCAGGGCCTCCTACAGACAATGCACTTTGATTTATCGCGCTATCTGTAATAGAACCCGAGATATCACCAGATATATATTGGATTTTTCCCCGACCCTGAGTGTCCGGCCCCATGAGACGGTGGTTTTCTCGGCCCCTGGTGGTCCGATGTCGTTCCGGCTGCACAGATTCATGCCCCATGGCCCGCTGTAGATAATTCGCTTTGGTTTAGTGTGCTATCTGTAATAGCACCCGAGTTATCACCAGATATATGCTGGATTTTTCCCTGACCCTGAGTGTCCGGCCCCATGAGACGGTGGTTTTCTCGGCCCCTGGTGGTCGGAGGTCGTTCCCGCTGCCCAGATTCATGCGCCAGGTCCACCTACAGACAATGCACTTTGATTTATTGCGCTATCTGTAATAGCACCCGAGATATCACTAGATATATATTGGATTTTCCCCTGACGCTGAGTGTCCGGCCCCATGAGACTGTAGTTTTCTCGGCCCCTGGTGGTCCGAGGTCGTTCCCACTGCACAGATCCATGCGCCAGAGCCTCCTGCAGACAATGCACTTTGGTTTATTGCGCTATCTGTAATAGCACCCGAGATATCACCAGATACATGCTGGATTTTTACATGACCCTTAGTGTCCGGCCCCATGTGTCGGTGGTTTCCCGGTCTCTGGTGGTCCGAGTTCGTTCCGGCTGCACAGATTCATGCCCCATGGCCCGCTGCAGATAATTCGCTTTGGTTTAGTGCGCTATCTGTAAGAGCACCCGAGATATCACCAGATATATATTGAATTTTTCAACCGACCGTGAGTGTCCCGCCCCATGGGACGGTGGTTTTCTCTTACCCTGGTGATCCGAGGTCGTTCCCGCTGCATAGATTCATGCGCCAGGGCCTCCTGCAGATAATTCAGTTTGGTTTATTGCGCTGTCTCTATCAGCACGAGAGATATCGCAAGATATATATTGGATTTTTCCCCGACCCTGAGTGTCCGGCCCCATGAGACGGTGGTTTTCTCGGCCCCTGGTGGTCGGAGGTCGTTCCTGCTCCACAGATTCATTCGCCAGTGCCTCCTACAGACAATACACTTTGATTTATTGCGCTGTCTCTAATAGCACCCGAGATATCACCAGATATATATTGGATTTTTCCCTGACCCTGACAGTCCGGCTCCATGAGACGGTGATTTTCTCGGCCCCTGGTGGTCCGAGGTCGTTCCCGCTGCAAAGATTCATGCGCCAGGGCCTCCTGCAGATAATTCACTTTGGTTTATTGCGCTATCTCTAATAGCTCCCGAGATATCACCAGATATATATTGGATTTTCCCCTGACCGTGAGTGTCCGGCACCATGAGACGGTGGTTTTCTCGGCCCCTGGTGGTCCGAGGTCGTCCCCGCTGCCCAGAATCATGCGCCAGGGCTTCCTGCAGACAATGCACTTTGATTTATTGCGCTATCTCTAATAGGACCCGAGATATCATCAGATACATCCTGGCTTTTTACATGACCTTGGGTGTCCGGCGCCATGTGTCGGTGGTTTTCTCGGCCCCTGGTGATCCGAGGTTGTTCCCGCTGCACAGATTCATGCCCCAGGGCCCGCTGCAGATAATTCACTTTGGTTTAGTGCGCTATCTCTAATAGCACGAGAGATATCACAAGATATATATTGGATTTTTCCCCGACCCTGAGTGTCCGGCCCCATGAGACGGTGGTTTTCTCGGCCCCTGGTGGCCCGAGGTTGTTCCCGCCTCACAGATTCATGGGCCAGGGCCTCCTACAGACAAAGCACTTTGGTTTATTGCGCTATCTGTAATAGCACCCGATATATCACCAGATATATACTGGATTTTTACATCACATTGGGTGACGGATACCGAAAATCTGTAATTTTCTCGGACCCTGGTGGTCCGATGTCGTTCCCGCTGCACAGCTTCATGCGCAAGGGCCTCCTGCAGATAATTCACTTTGGTTTATTGCGCTATCTCTAATAGCACCCGAGATATCACCAGATATATATTGGATTTTACCCTGACCCTGAGTGTCCGGCCCCATGAGACGGTGGTTTTCTCGGCCCCTGGTGGTCGGAGGTCGTTCCTGCTCCACAGATTCATTCGCCAGTGCCTCCTACAGACAATACACTTTGATTTATTGCGCTGTCTCTAATAGCACCCGAGATATCACCAGATATATATTGGATTTTTCCCTGACCCTGACAGTCCGGCTCCATGAGACGGTGATTTTCTCGGCCCCTGGTGGTCCGAGGTCGTTCCCGCTGCACAGAATCATGCGCCAGGGCCTCCTACAGACAGTGCACATTGGTTTATTGCGCTATCTGTAATAGCACCCGAGATATCACCAGATGTATGCTGGATTTTTACATGACCCTTAGTGTCCGGCCCCATGTGTCGGTGGTTTTCTCGGTCCCTGGTGGTCCGAGGTCGTTCCGGCTGCACAGATTCATGCCCCATGGCCCGCTGTAGATAATTCGCTTTGGTTTAGTGCGCTATCTGTAAGAGCACCCGAGATATCACCAGACATATATTGAATTTTTCAACCGACCCTGAGTGTCCCGCCCCATGGGACGCTGGTTTTCTCTTACCCTGGTGATCCGAGGTCGTTCCCGCTGCATAGATTCATGCGCCAGGGCCTCCTGCAGATAATTCAGTTTGGTTTATTGCGCTGTCTCTATCAGCACGAGAGATATCACAAGATATATATTGGATTTTTCCCCGACCCTGAGTGTCCGGCCCCATGAGACGGTGGTTTTCTCGGCCCCTGGTGGCCCGAGGTTGTTCCCGCCTCACAGATTCATGGGCCAGGGCCTCCTACAGACAATGCACTTTGGTTTATTGCGCTATCTGTAATAGCACCCGAGATATCACCAGATATATACTGGATTTTCACATCACATTGGGTGACGGATACCGAAAATCTGTAATTTTCTCGGACCCTGGTGGTCCGATGTCGTTCCCGCTGCACAGCTTCATGCGCAAGGGCCTCCTGCAGATAATTCACTTTGGTTTATTGCGCTATCTCTAATAGCACCCGAGATATCACCAGATATATATTGGATTTTACCCTGACCCTGAGTGTCCGGCCCCATGAGACGGTGGTTTTCTCGGCCCCTGGTGGTCGGAGGTCGTTCCTGCTCCACAGATTCATTCGCCAGTGCCTCCTACAGACAATACACTTTGATTTATTGCGCTGTCTCTAATAGCACCCGAGATATCACCAGATATATATTGGATTTTTCCCTGACCCTGACAGTCCGGCTCCATGAGACGGTGATTTTCTCGGCCCCTGGTGGTCCCAGGTCGTTCCCGCTGCACAGAATCATGCGCCAGGGCCTCCTGCAGATAATTCACTTTGGTTTATTGCGCTATCTCTAATAGCTCCCGAGATATCACCAGATATATATTGGATTTTCCCCTGACCGTGAGTGTCCGGCACCATGAGACGGTGGTTTTCTCGGCCCCTGGTGGTCCGAGGTCGTCCCCGCTGCCCAGAATCATGCGCCAGGGCTTCCTGCAGACAATGCACTTTGATTTATTGCGCTATCTCTAATAGCACCCGAGATATCATCAGATACATCCTGGCTTTTTACATGACCTTGGGTGTCCGGCGCCATGTGTCGGTGGTTTTCTCGGCCCCTGGTGATCCGAGGTTGTTCCCGCTGCACAGATTCATGCCCCAGGGCCCGCTGCAGATAATTCACTTTGGTTTAGTGCGCTATCTCTAATAGCACGAGAGATATCACAAGATATATATTGGATTTTTCCCCGACCCTGAGTGTCCGGCCCCATGAGACGGTGGTTTTCTCGGCCCCTGGTGGCCCGAGGTTGTTCCCGCCTCACAGATTCATGGGCCAGGGCCTCCTACAGACAAAGCACTTTGGTTTATTGCGCTATCTGTAATAGCACCCGAGATATCACCAGATATATACTGGATTTTTACATCACATTGGGTGACGGATACCGAAAATCTGTAATTTTCTCGGACCCTGGTGGTCCGATGTCGTTCCCGCTGCACAGCTTCATGCGCAAGGGCCTCCTGCAGATAATTCACTTTGGTTTATTGCGCTATCTCTAATAGCACCCGAGATATCACCAGATATATATTGGATTTTACCCTGACCCTGAGTGTCCGGCCCCATGAGACGGTGGTTTTCTCGGCCCCTGGTGGTCGGAGGTCGTTCCTGCTCCACAGATTCATTCGCCAGTGCCTCCTACAGACAATACACTTTGATTTATTGCGCTGTCTCTAATAGCACCCGAGATATCACCAGATATATATTGGATTTTTCCCTGACCCTGACAGTCCGGCTCCATGAGACGGTGATTTTCTCGGCCCCTGGTGGTCCGAGGTCGTTCCCGCTGCACAGAATCATGCGCCAGGGCCTCCTACAGCCAGTGCACATTGGTTTATTGCGCTATCTGTAATAGCACCCGAGATATCACCAGATGTATGCTGGATTTTTACATGACCCTTAGTGTCCGGCCCCATGTGTCGGTGGTTTTCTCGGTCCCTGGTGGTCCGAGGTCGTTCCGGCTGCACAGATTCATGCCCCATGGCCCGCTGTAGATAATTCGCTTTGGTTTAGTGCGCTATCTGTAAGAGCACCCGAGATATCACCAGACATATATTGAATTTTTCAACCGACCCTGAGTGTCCCGCCCCATGGGACGCTGGTTTTCTCTTACCCTGGTGATCCGAGGTCGTTCCCGCTGCATAGATTCATGCGCCAGGGCCTCCTGCAGATAATTCAGTTTGGTTCATTGCGCTGTCTCTATCAGCACGAGAGATATCACAAGATATATATTGGATTTTTCCCCGACCCTGAGTGTCCGGCCCCATGAGACGGTGGTTTTCTCGGCCCCTGGTGGCCCGAGGTTGTTCCCGCCTCACAGATTCATGGGCCAGGGCCTCCTACAGACAATGCACTTTGGTTTATTGCGCTATCTGTAATAGCACCCGAGATATCACCAGATATATACTGGATTTTCACATCACATTGGGTGACGGATACCGAAAATCTGTAATTTTCTCGGACCCTGGTGGTCCGATGTCGTTCCCGCTGCACAGCTTCATGCGCAAGGGCCTCCTGCAGATAATTCACTTTGGTTTATTGCGCTATCTCTAATAGCACCCGAGATATCACCAGATATATATTGGATTTTACCCTGACCCTGAGTGTCCGGCCCCATGAGACGGTGGTTTTCTCGGCCCCTGGTGGTCGGAGGTCGTTCCTGCTCCACAGATTCATTCGCCAGGGCCTCCTACAGACAGTGCACATTGGTTTATTGCGCTATCTGTAATAGCACCCGAGATATCACCAGATGTATGCTGGATTTTTACATGACCCTGACAGTCCGGCCCCATGTGTCGGTGGTTTTCTCGGTCCCTGGTGGTCCGAGGTCGTTCCGGCTGCACAGATTCATGCCCCATGGCCCGCTGTAGATAATTCGCTTTGGTTTAGTGCGCTATCTGTAAGAGCACCCGAGATATCACCAGACATATATTGAATTTTTCAACCGACCCTGAGTGTCCCGCCCCATGGGACGCTGGTTTTCTCTTACCCTGGTGATCCGAGGTCGTTCCCGCTGCATAGATTCATGCGCCAGGGCCTCCTGCAGATAATTCAGTTTGGTTTATTGCGCTGTCTCTATCAGCACGAGAGATATCACAAGATATATATTGGATTTTTCCCCGACCCTGAGTGTCCGGCCCCATGAGACGGTGGTTTTCTCGGCCCCTGGTGGCCCGAGGTTGTTCCCGCCTCACAGATTCATGGGCCAGGGCCTCCTACAGACAATGCACTTTGGTTTATTGCGCTATCTGTAATAGCACCCGAGATATCACCAGATATATACTGGATTTTCACATCACATTGGGTGACGGATACCGAAAATCTGTAATTTTCTCGGACCCTGGTGGTCCGATGTCGTTCCCGCTGCACAGCTTCATGCGCAAGGGCCTCCTGCAGATAATTCACTTTGGTTTATTGCGCTATCTCTAATAGCACCCGAGATATCACCAGATATATATTGGATTTTACCCTGACCCTGAGTGTCCGGCCCCATGAGACGGTGGTTTTCTCGGCCCCTGGTGGTCGGAGGTCGTTCCTGCTCCACAGATTCATTCGCCAGTGCCTCCTACAGACAATACACTTTGATTTATTGCGCTGTCTCTAATAGCACCCGAGATATCACCAGATATATATTGGATTTTTCCCTGACCCTGACAGTCCGGCTCCATGAGACGGTGATTTTCTCGGCCCCTGGTGGTCCCAGGTCGTTCCCGCTGCACAGAATCATGCGCCAGGGCCTCCTGCAGATAATTCACTTTGGTTTATTGCGCTATCTCTAATAGCTCCCGAGATATCACCAGATATATATTGGATTTTCCCCTGACCGTGAGTGTCCGGCACCATGAGACGGTGGTTTTCTCGGCCCCTGGTGGTCCGAGGTCGTCCCCGCTGCCCAGAATCATGCGCCAGGGCTTCCTGCAGACAATGCACTTTGATTTATTGCGCTATCTCTAATAGCACCCGAGATATCATCAGATACATCCTGGCTTTTTACATGACCTTGGGTGTCCGGCGCCATGTGTCGGTGGTTTTCTCGGCCCCTGGTGATCCGAGGTTGTTCCCGCTGCACAGATTCATGCCCCAGGGCCCGCTGCAGATAATTCACTTTGGTTTATTGCGCTATCTCTAATAGCACCCGAGATATCACCAGATATATATTGGATTTTACCCTGACCCTGAGTGTCCGGCCCCATGAGACGGTGGTTTTCTCGGCCCCTGGTGGTCGGAGGTCGTTCCTGCTCCACAGATTCATTCGCCAGTGCCTCCTACAGACAATACACTTTGATTTATTGCGCTGTCTCTAATAGCACCCGAGATATCACCAGATATATATTGGATTTTTCCCTGACCCTGACAGTCCGGCTCCATGAGACGGTGATTTTCTCGGCCCCTGGTGGTCCCAGGTCGTTCCCGCTGCACAGAATCATGCGCCAGGGCCTCCTACAGACAATGCACATTGGTTTATTGCGCTATCTGTAATAGCACCCGAGATATCACCAGATATATGCTGGATGTTTCCCTGACCCTGAAAGACCGGCCCCATCAGACGGTGGTTTTCTCGGACCCTGGTGGTCCGAGGTCGTTCCCGCTGCCCAGATTCATGCGCCAGGGCCTCCTACAGACAATCCACTTTGATTTATCGCGCTATCTGTAAGAGCACCCGAGATATCACCAGATATATATTGGATTTTTCCCCGACCCTGAGTGTCCCGCCCCATGGGACGCTGGTTTTCTCGGCCCCTGGTGGCCCGAGGATGTTCCCGCCTCACAGATTCATGGGCCAGGGCCTCCTACAGACAATGCACTTTGGTTTATTGCGCTATCTGTAATAGCACCCGAGATATCACCAGATATATACTGGATTTTTACATCACATTGGGTGACGGATACCGAAAATCTGTAATTTTCTCGGACCCTGGTGGTCCGATGTCGTTCCCGCTGCACAGCTTCATGCGCAAGGGCCTCCTGCAGATAATTCACTTTGGTTTATTGCGCTATCTCTAATAGCACCCGAGATATCACCAGATATATATTGGATTTTACCCTGACCCTGAGTGTCCGGCCCCATGAGACGGTGGTTTTCTCGGCCCCTGGTGGTCGGAGGTCGTTCCTGCTCCACAGATTCATTCGCCAGTGCCTCCTACAGACAATACACTTTGATTTATTGCGCTGTCTCTAATAGCACCCGAGATATCACCAGATATATATTGGATTTTTCCCTGACCCTGACAGTCCGGCTCCATGAGACGGTGATTTTCTCGGCTCCTGGTGGTCCGAGGTCGTTCCCTCTGCAAAGATTCATGCGCCAGGGCCTCCTGCAGATAATTGACTTTGGTTTATTGCGCTATCTCTAATAGCTCCCGAGATATCACCAGATATATATTGGATTTTCCCCTGACCGTGAGTGTCCGGCACCATGAGACGGTGGTTTTCTCGGCCCCTGGTGGTCCGAGGTCGTCCCCGCTGCCCAGAATCATGCGCCAGGGCTTCCTGCAGACAATGCACTTTGATTTATTGCGCTATCTCTAATAGCACCCGAGATATCATCAGATACATCCTGGCTTTTTACATGACCTTGGGTGTCCGGCGCCATGTGTCGGTGGTTTTCTCGGCCCCTGGTGATCCGAGGTTGTTCCCGCTGCACAGATTCATGCCCCAGGGCCCGCTGCAGATAATTCACTTTGGTTTAGTGCGCTATCTCTAATAGCAAGAGAGATATCACAAGATATATATTGGATTTTTCCCCGACCCTGAGTGTCCGGCCCCATGAGACGGTGGTTTTCTCGGCCCCTGGTGGCCCGAGGTTGTTCCCGCCACACAGATTCATGGGCCAGGGCCTCCTACAGACAAAGCACTTTGGTTTATTGCGCTATCTGTAATAGCACCCGAGATATCACCAGATATATACTGGATTTTTACATCACATTGGGTGACGGATACCGAAAATCTGTAATTTTCTCGGACCCTGGTGGTCCGATGTCGTTCCCGCTGCACAGCTTCATGCGCAAGGGCCTCCTGCAGATAATTCACTTTGGTTTATTGCGCTATCTCTAATAGCACCCGAGATATCACCAGATATATATTGGATTTTACCCTGACCCTGAGTGTCCGGCCCCATGAGACGGTGGTTTTCTCGGCCCCTGGTGGTCGGAGGTCGTTCCTGCTCCACAGATTCATTCGCCAGTGCCTCCTACAGACAATACACTTTGATTTATTGCGCTGTCTCTAATAGCACCCGAGATATCACCAGATATATATTGGATTTTTCCCTGACCCTGAGTGTCCGGCCCCATGAGACGGTGGTTTTCTCGGCCCCTGGTGGGCCGAGGTCGTTCCCGCTGCACAGATTCATGCGCCAGGTCCTCCTACAGACAATGCACTTCGGTTTATTGCGCTATCTGTAATAGCACCCGAGATATCACCAGATATATATTGGATTTTCCCCTGACCGTGAGTGTCCGGCACCATGAGACGGTGGTTTTCTCGGCCCCTGGTCGTCCGAGGTCGTCCCCGCTGCCCAGAATCATGCGCCAGGGCTTCCTGCAGACAATGCACTTTGATTTATTGCGCTATCTCTAATAGCACCCGAGATATCATCAGATACATCCTGGCTTTTTACATGACCTTGGGTGTCCGGCGCCATGTGTCGGTGGTTTTCTCGGCCCCTGGTGATCCGAGGTTGTTCCCGCTGCACAGATTCATGCCCCAGGGCCCGCTGCAGATAATTCACTTTGGTTTAGTGCGCTATCTCTAATAGCACGAGAGATATCACAAGATATATATTGGATTTTTCCCCGACCCTGAGTGTCCGGCCCCATGAGACGGTGGTTTTCTCGGCCCCTGGTGGCCCGAGGTTGTTCCCGCCTCACAGATTCATGGGCCAGGGCCTCCTACAGACAAAGCACTTTGGTTTATTGCGCTATCTGTAATAGCACCCGAGATATCACCAGATATATACTGGATTTTTACATCACATTGGGTGACGGATACCGAAAATCTGTAATTTTCTCGGACCCTGGTGGTCCGATGTCGTTCCCGCTGCACAGCTTCATGCGCAAGGGCCTCCTGCAGATAATTCACTTTGGTTTATTGCGCTATCTCTAATAGCACCCGAGATATCACCAGATATATATTGGATTTTACCCTGACCCTGAGTGTCCGGCCCCATGAGACGGTGGTTTTCTCGGCCCCTGGTGGTCGGAGGTCGTTCCTGCTCCACAGATTCATTCGCCAGTGCCTCCTACAGACAATACACTTTGATTTATTGCGCTGTCTCTAATAGCACCCGAGATATCTCCAGATATATATTGGATTTTTCCCTGACCCTGAGTGTCCGGCCCCATGAGACGGTGGTTTTCTTGGCCCCTGGTGGTCCGAGGTCGTTCCCGCTGCACAGATTCATGCGCCAGGTCCTCCTATAGACAATGCACTTCGGTTTATTGCGCTATCTGTAATAGCACCCGAGATATCACCAGATATATGCTGGATTTTTACATGACCTTGGGTGACCGATTCCGAATATCTGTAATTTTCTCGGCCCCTGGTGGTCCGAAGTTGTTCCTGCTCCACAGATTCATGCGCCAGGGCCTCCTACAGACAATGCACTTTGGTTTATTGCGCTATCTGTAATAGCACACGAGATATCACCAGATATATGCTGGATTTTTACATGACCTTGGGTGACCGATTCCGAATATCTGTAATTTTCTCGGCCCCTGGTGGTCCGAGGTCGTTCCTGCTCCACAGATTCATTCGCCAGTGCCTCCTACAGACAATACACTTTGATTTATTGCGCTGTCTCTAATAGCACCCGAGATATCACCAGATATATATTGGATGTTTCCCTGACCCTGAAAGACCGGCCCCATCAGACGGTGGTTTTCTCGGCCCCTGGTGGTCGGAGGTCGTTCCCGCTGCCCAGATTCATGCGCCAGGTCCTCCTACAGACAATGCACTTTGATTTATTGCGCTATCTGTAATAGCACCCGAGATATCACCAGATACATGCTGGATTTTTACATGACCCTTAGTGTCCGGCCCCATGTGTCGGTGGTTTTCTCGGTCTCTGGTGGTCCGAGGTCGTTCCGGCTGCACAGATTCATGCCCCATGGCCCGCTGCAGATAATTCGCTTTGGTTTAGTGCGCTATCTGTAAGAGCACCCGAGATATCACCAGATATATATTGAATTTTTCAACCGACCGTGAGTGTCCCGCCCCATGGGACGGTGGTTTTCTCTTACCCTGGTGATCCGAGGTCGTTCCCGCTGCATAGATTCATGCGCCAGGGCCTCCTGCAGATAATTCAGTTTGGTTTATTGCGCTGTCTCTATCAGCACCCGAGATATCACCAGATATATATTGGATGTTTCCCTGACCCTGAAAGTCCGGCCCCATGAGACGGTGGTTTTCTCGGACCCTGGTGGTCCGAGGTCGTTCCCGCTGCCCAGATTCATGCGCCAGGGCCTCCTACAGACAATGCACTTTGATTTATTGCGCTATCTCTAATAGCACGAGAGATATCACAAGATATATATTGGATTTATCCCCGACCCTGAGTGTCCGGCCCCATGAGACGGTGGTTTTCTCGGCCCCTGGTGGCCCGAGGTTGTTCCCGCCTCACAGATTCATGGGCCAGGGCCTCCTACAGACAATGCACTTTGATTTATCGCGCTATCTGTAATAGAACCCGAGATATCACCAGATATATACTGGATTTTTACATCACATTGGGTGACGGATACCGAAAATCTGTAATTTTCTCGGACCCTGGTGGTCCGATGTCGTTCCCGCTGCACAGCTTCATGCGCAAGGGCCTCCTGCAGATAATTCACTTTGGTTTATTGCGCTATCTCTAATAGCACCCGAGATATCACCAGATATATATTGGATTTTCCCCTGACCCTGAGTGTCCGGCCCCATGAGACGGTGGTTTTCTCGGCCCCTGGTGGTCGGAGGTCGTTCCCGCTGCCCAGATTCATGCGCCAGGTCCTCCTACAGACAATGCACTTTGATTTATTGCGCTATCTGTAATAGCACCCGAGATATCACCAGATATATATTGGATTTTTCCCTGACCCTGACAGCCCGGCTCCATGAGACGGTGGTTTTCTCGGCCCTTGGTGGTCCGAGGTCGTTCCCGCTGCCCAGATTCATGCGCCAGGGCCTCCTACAGACAATGCACTTTGGTTTATTGCGCTATCTGCAATAGCACCCGAGTTATCACCAGATATATGCTGGATTTTTCCCTGACCCTGAGTGTCCGGCCCCATGAGACGGTGGTTTTCTCGGCCCCTGGTGATCCGAGGCCGTTCCCGCTGCACAGATTCATGCGCCAGGGCCTCCTGCAGACAATGCACTTTGATTTATTGCGCTACCAGTAATAGCACCCGAGATATCACCAGATATATATTGGATTTTTCCCTGACCCTGAGTGTCCGGCCCCATGAGACGGTGGTTTTCTTGGCCCCTGGTGGTCCGAGGTCGTTCCCGCTGCACAGATTCATGCGCCAGGGCCTCCTACAGACAATGCACTTTGGTTTATTGCGCTATCTGTAATAGCACCCGAGATATCACCAGATATATGCTGGATTTTTACATGACCTTGGGTGACCGATTCCGAATATCTGTAATTTTCTCGGCCCCTGGTGGTCCGAGGTCGTTCCTGCTCCACAGATTCATTCGCCAGTGCCTCCTACAGACAATACACTTTGATTTATTGCGCTGTCTCTAATAGCACCCGAGATATCACCAGATATATATTGGATTTTTCCATGACCCTGACAGTCCGGCTCCATGAGACGGTGATTTTCTCGGCCCCTGGTGGTCCGAGGTCGTTCCCGCTGCACAGAATCATGCGCCAGGGCCTCCTACAGACAATGCACATTGGTTTATTGCGGTATCTGTAATAGCACCCGAGATATCACCAGATGTATGCTGGATTTTTACATGACCCTTAGTGTCCGGCCCCATGTGTCGGTGGTTTTCTCGTTCTCTGGTAGTCCGAGGTCGTTCGGGCTGCACAGATTCATGCCCCATGGCCCGCTGTAGATAATTCGCTTTGGTTTAGTGCGCTATCTGTAAGAGCACCCGAGACATCACCAGACATATATTGAATTTTTCAACCGACCGTGAGTGTCCCGCCCCATGGGACGGTGGTTTTCTCGGTCCCAGGTGATCCGAGGTGGTTCCCGCTGCATAGATTCATGCGCCAGGGCCTCCTGCAGACAATGCACTTTGATTTATTGCGCTACCAGTAATAGCACCCGAGATATCACCAGATATATATTGGATTTTTCCCTGACCCTGAGTGTCCGGCCCCATGAGACGGTGGTTTTCTTGGCCCCTGGTGGTCCGAGGTCGATACCGCTGAACAGATTCATGCGCCAGGGCCTCCTACAGACAATGCACTTTGGTTTATTGCGCTATCTGTAATAGCACCCGAGATATCACCAGATATATGCTGGATTTTTACATGACCTTGGGTGACCGATTCCGAATATCTGTAATTTTCTCGGCCCCTGGTGGTCCGAGGTCGTTCCTGCTCCACAGATTCATTCGCCAGTGCCTCCTACAGACAATGCACTTTGATTTATTGCGCTGTCTCTAATAGCACCCGAGATATCACCAGATATATATTGGATTTTTCCCTGACCCTGACAGTGCGGCTCCATGAGACGGTGATTTTCTCGGCCCCTGGTGGTCCGAGGTCGTTCCCGCTGCACAGAATCATGCGCCAGGGCCTCCTACAGACAATGCACATTGGTTTATTGCGCTATCTGTAATAGCACCCGAGATATCACCAGATATATGCTGGATTTTTACATGACCCTTAGTGTCCGGCCCCATGTGTCGGTGGTTTTCTCGGTCCCTGGTGGTCCGAGGTCGTTCCGGCTGCACAGATTCATGCCCCATGGCCCGCTGTAGATAATTCGCTTTGGTTTAGTGCGCTATCTGTAAGAGCACCCGAGATATCACCAGACATATATTGAATTTTTCAACCGACCGTGAGTGTCCCGCCCCATGGGACGGTGGTTTTCTCGGTCCCAGGTGGTCCGAGGTGGTTCCCGCTGCATAGATTCATGCGCCAGGGCCTCCTGCAGATAATTCAGTTTGGTTTATTGCGCTATCTCTAACAGCACCCGAGATATCACCAGATATATGCTGGATGTTTCCCTGACCCTGAAAGTCCGGCCCCATCAGACGGTGGTTTTCTCGGCCCCTGGTGGTCGGAGGTCGTTCCCGCTGCCCAGATTCATGCGCCAGGGCCTCCTACAGACAATGCACTTTGATTTATTGCGCTATCTGTAATAGCACCCGAGATATCACCAGATATATATTGGATTTTCCCCTGACCCTGAGTGTCCGGCCCCATGAGACTGTGGTTTTCTCGGCCCCTGGTGGTCCGAGGTCGTTCCCGCCGCACAGATTCATGCGCCAGGGCCTCCTACAGACAATGCACTTTGATTTATTGCGCTGTCTGTAATAGCACCCGAGATATCACCAGATACATGCTGGATTTTTACATGACCCTTAGTGTCCGGCCCCATGTGTCGGTGGTTTTCTCGGTCTCTGGTGGTCCGAGGTCGTTCCGGCTGCACAGATTCATGCCCCATGGCCCGCTGCAGATAATTCGCTTTGGTTTAGTGCGCTATCTGTAAGAGCACCCGAGATATCACCAGATATATATTGAATTTTTCAACCGACCGTGAGTGTCCCGCCCCATGGGACGGTGGTTTTCTCTTACCCTGGTGATCCGAGGTCGTTCCCGCTTCATAGATTCATGCGCCAGGGCCTCCTGCAGATAATTCAGTTTGGTTTATTGCGCTGTCTCTATCAGCACCCGAGATATCACCAGATATATATTGGATGTTTCCCTGACCCTGAAAGTCCGGCCCCATGAGACGGTGGTTTTCTCGGACCCTGGTGGTCCGAGGTCGTTCCCGCTGCCCAGATTCATGCGCCAGGGCCTCCTACAGACAATGCACTTTGATTTATTGCGCTATCTGTAATAGAACCCGAGATATCACCAGATATATACTGGATTTTTACATCACGTTGGGTGACGGATACCGAAAATCTGTAATTTTCTCGGACCCTGGTGGTCCGATGTCGTTCCCGCTGCACAGCTTCATGCGCAAGGGCCTCCTGCAGATAATTCACTTTGGTTTATTGCGCTATCTCTAATAGCACCCGAGATATCACCAGATATATATTGGATTTTCCCCTGACCCTGAGTGTCCGGCCCCATGAGACGGTGGTTTTCTCGGCCCCTGGTGGTCGGAGGTCGTTCCCGCTGCCCAGATTCATGCGCCAGGTCCTCCTACAGACAATGCACTTTGATTTATTGCGCTATCTGTAATAGCACCCGAGATATCACCAGATATATATTGGATTTTTCCCTGACCCTGACAGCCCGGCTCCATGAGACGGTGGTTTTCTCGGCCCCTGGTGGTCCGAGGTCGTTCCCGCTGCCCAGATTCATGCGCCAGGGCCTCCTACAGACAATGCACTTTGATTTATCGCGCTATCTGTAATAAAACCCGAGATATAACCAGATATATATTGGATTTTTCCCCGACCCTGAGTGTCCGGCCCCATGAGACGGTGGTTTTCTCGGCCCCTGGTGGTCCGAGGTTGTTCCCGCCGCACAGATTCATGGGCCAGGGCCTCCTACAGACACTGCACTTTGATTTATCGCGCTATCTGTAATAGAACCCGAGATATCACCAGATATATGCTGGTTTTTTACATCACATTGGGTGACGGATACCGCAAATCTGTAATTTTCTCGGACCCTGGTGGTCCGATGTCGTTCCCGCTGCACAGCTTCATGCGCAAGGGCCTCCTGCAGATAATTCACTTTGGTTTATTGCGCTATCTCTAATAGCACCCGAGATATCACCAGATATATATTGGATTTTCCCCTGACCCTGAGTGTCCGGCCCCATTAGACAGTGGTTTTCTCGGCCCCTGGTGGTCGGAGGTCGTTCCCGCTGCCCAGATTCATGCGCCAGGGCCTCCTACAGACAATGCACTTTGATTTATTGCGCTATCTGTAATAGCACCCGAGATATCACCAGATATATATTGGATTTTCCCCTGACCCTGAGTGTCCGGCCCCATGAGACTGTGGTTTTCTCGGCCCCTGGTGGTCCGAGGTCGTTCCCGCCGCACAGATTCATGCGCCAGGGCCTCCTACAGACAATGCACTTTGATTTATTGCGCTATCTGTAATAGCACCCGAGATATCACCAGATACATATTGGATTTTTCCCTGACCCTGAGTGTCCGGCCCCATGAGACGGTGGTTTTCTCGGCCTCTGGTGATCCGAGGCCGTTCCCGCTGCACAGAATCATGCGCCAGGGCCTCCTGCAGACAATGCACTTTGATTTATTGCGCTATCAGTAATAGCACCCGAGATATCACCAGATATATATTGGATTTTTCCCTGACCCTGAGTGTCCGGCCCCATGAGACGGTGGTTTTCTCGGCCCCTGGTGGTCCGAGGTCGTTCCCGCCGCACAGATTCATGCGCCAGGGCCTCCTACAGACAATGCACGTTGGTTTATTGCGCTATCTGTAATAGCACCCGAGATATCACCAGATATATATTGGATTTTTCCCTGACCCTGACAGTCCGGCGCCACGAGACGGTGATTTTCTCGGCCCCTGGTGGTCCGAGCTCGTTCCCGCTGCACAGAATCGTGCGCCAGGGCTTCCTGCAGACAATGCACTTTCATTTATTGCACTATCTGTTATAGCACCCGAGATATCATCAGAAACATCCTGGGTTTGTACATGACATTGGGTGACGGATACCGAAAATCTGTAATTTTCCCTGACCCTGACAGTCCGGCGCCACGAGACGGTGATTTTCTCGGCCCCTGGTGGTCCGAGCTCGTTCCCGCTGCACAGAATCGTGCGCCAGGGCTTCCTGCAGACAATGCACTTTCATTTATTGCACTATCTGTTATAGCACCCGAGATATCATCAGAAACATCCTGGGTTTGTACATGACATTGGGTGACGGATACCGAAAATCTGTAATTTTCTCGGACCCTGGTGGTCCGATGTCGTTCCTGCATCACAGATTCATGCGCAAGGGCCTCCTACGGACAATGCACTTTGATTTATTGCGCTATCTGTAATAGCACCCGAGATATCACCAGATATATATTGGATTTTTCCCTGACCCTGAGTGTCCGGCCCCATGAGACGGTGATTTTCTCGGCCCCTGGTGGTCCGAGGTCGCTCCCGCTGCACAGAATCATGCGCCACGGCTTCCTGCAGATAATTCACTTTGGTTTCTTGCGCTATCTCTAATAGCACCCGAGATATCACCAGATATATATTGGATTTTTCCCCGACCCTGAGTGTCCGGCCCCATGAGACGGTGGTTTTCTCGGGCCCTCGAGATCCGAGTTCGTTCCCGCTGTACAGATTCATGCCCCAGGGCCCGCTGCAGATAATTCACTTTGGTTTAGTGCGCTATCTCTAATAGCACCCGAGATATCACCAGATATATGCTGGATTTTTACAGGACCCTGAGTGTCCGGCCCCATATGTCGGGGGTTTTTACGGCCCCTGGTGATCCGAGGTCGTTCCTGCTTCACAGAATCATACGCCAGGGCCTCCTGTAGACAATTCACTTTGATTTATTGCGCTATCTCTAATAGCACCCGAGATATCACCAGATGTATATTGGATTTTTCCCGACCCTGAGTGTCCGGCCCAAGAGACGGTGGTTTTCGCGGACCCTGATGATCCGAGGACGTTCCCGCTGCACAGATTCATGCGCCAGGGCCTCCTGCAGATAATTCACTTTGGTTTATTGCGCTATCTCTAATAGCACCCGAGATATCACAAGATATATATTGGATTTTTCCCTGACCCTGAGTGTCCGGCCTCATGTGTCGGGGGTTTTCTCGGCCCCTGGTGATCCGAGGTCGTTCCTGCTTCACAGAATCATACGCCAGGGCCTCCTACAGACAATGCACTTTGATTTATCCCGCTATCTGTAATAGAACCCGAGATATCACCAGATATATGCTGGATTTTTACATGACATAGGGTGACGGATACCGAAAATCTGTAATTTTCTCGGACCCTGGTGGTCCGATGTCGTTCCTGCTGCACAGATTCATGCGCAAGGGCCTCCTACGGACAATGCACTTTGATTTAATGCGCTATCTGTAATAGCACCCGAGTTATCACCAGATATATGCTGGATTTTTACATGACCCTTAGTGTCCGGCCCCATGTGTCGGTGGTTTTCTCGGTCCCTGGTGGTCCGAGGTCGTTCCGGCTGCACAGATTCATGCCCCATGGCCCGCTGCAGATAATTCGCTTTGGTTTAGTGCGCTATCTGAAAGAGCACCCGAGATATCACCAGATATATACTGAATTTTTCAACCGACCGTGAGTGTCCCGCCCCATGGGACGGTGGTTTTCTCTTACCCTGGTGATCCGAGGTCGTTCCCGCTGCATAGATTCATGCGCCAGGGCCTCCTGCAGATAATTCAGTTTGGTTTATTGCGCTATCTCTATCAGCACCCGAGATATCACCAGATATATGTTGGATGTTTACCTGACCCTGAAAGTCCGGCCCCATGAGACGGTGGTTTTCTCGGACCCTGGTGGTCCGAGGTTGTTCCCGCCTCACAGATTCATGGGCCAGGGCCTCCTACAGACAATGCACTTTGATTTATCGCGCTATCTGTAATAGAACCCGAGATATCACCAGATATATACTGGATTTTTACATCACATTGGGTGACGGATACCGAAAATCTGTAATTCTCTCTGACCCTGGTGGTCCGATGTCGTTCCCGCTGCACAGCTTCATGCGCAAGGGCCTCCTGCAGATAATTCACTTTGGTTTATTGCGCTATCTCTAATAGCACCCGAGATATCACCAGATATATATTGGATTTTTCCCTGACCCTGACAGTCCGGCTCCATGAGACGGTGGTTTTCTCGGCCCCTGGTGGTCCGAGGTCGTTCCCGCTGCCCAGATTCATGCGCCAGGGCCTCCTACAGACAATGCACTTTGGTTTATTGCGCTATCTGTAATAGCACCCGAGTTATCACCAGATATATGCTGGATTTTTCCCTGACCCTGAGTGTCCGGCCCCATGAGACGGTGGTTTTCTCGGCCCCTGGTGATCCGAGGCCGTTTCCGCTGCACAGATTCATGCGCCAGGGCCTCCTGCAGACAATGCACTTTGATTTATTGCGCTACCAGTAATAGCACCCGAGATATCACCAGATATATATTGGATTTTTCCCTGACCCTGAGTGTCCGGCCCCATGAGACGGTGGTTTTCTTGGCCCCTGGTGGTCCGAGGTCGTTCCCGCTGCACAGATTCATGCGCCAGGGCCTCCTACAGACAATGCACTTTGGTTTATTGCGCTATCTGTAATAGCACCCGAGATATCACCAGATATATGCTGGATTTTTACATGACCTTGGGTGACCGATTCCGAATATCTGTAATTTTCTCGGCCCCTGGTGGTCCGAGGTCGTTCCTGCTCCACAGATTCATTCGCCAGTGCCTCCTACAGACAATGCACTTTGATTTATTGCGCTGTCTCTAATAGCACCCGAGATATCACCAGATATATATTGGATTTTTCCCTGACCCTGACAGTCCGGCTCCATGAGACGGTGATTTTCTCGGCCCCTGGTGGTCCGAGGTCGTTCCCGCTGCACAGAATCATGCGCCAGGGCCTCCTACAGACAATGCACATTGGTTTATTGCGCTATCTGTAATAGCACCCGAGATATCACCAGATATATGCTGGATTTTTACATGACCCTTAGTGTCCGGCCCCATGTGTCGGTGGTTTTCACGGTCCCTGGTGGTCCGAGGTCGTTCCGGCTGCACAGATTCATGCTCCATGGCCCGCTGTAGATAATTCGCTTTGGTTTATTGCGCTATCTGTAAGAGCACCCGAGATATCACCAGACATATATTGAATTTTTCAACCGACCGTGAGTGTCCCGCCCCATGGGACGGTGGTTTTCTCGGTCCCAGGTGATCCGAGGTGGTTCCCGCTGCATAGATTCATGCGCCAGGGCCTCGTGCAGATAATTCAGTTTGGTTTATTGCGCTATCTCTAACAGCACCCGAGATATCACCAGATATATGCTGGATGTTTCCCTGACCCTGAAAGTCCGGCCCCATCAGACGGTGGTTTTCTCGGACCCTGGTGGTCCGAGGTCGTTCCCGCTGCCCAGATTCATGCGCAAGGGCCTCCTGCAGATAATTCACTTTGGTTTATTGCCCTATCTCTAAGAGCACCCGAGATATCACCAGATATATATTGGATTTTCCCCTGACCCTGAGTGTCCGGCCCCATGAGACTGTGGTTTTCTCGGCCCCTGGTGATCCGAGGTCGTTCCTGCTTCACAGAATCATACGCCAGGGCCTCCTACAGACAATGCACTTTGATTTATCGCGCTATCTGTAATAGAACCCGAGATATCACCAGATATATGCTGGATTTTTACATGACATTGGGTGACGGATACCGAAAATCTGTAATTTTCTCGGACCCTGGTGTTCCGATGTCGTTCCGGCTGCACAGATTCATGCGCAAGGGCCTCCTACGGACAATGCACTTTGATTTAATGCGCTATCTGTAATAGCACCCGAGATATCACCAGATATATGCTGGATATTTACATGACACTCAGTGTCCGGCCCCATGTGTCGGTGGTTTTCTCGGCCCCTGGTGGTCCGAGGTCGTTGCCGCTGCACAGTTTCATGCGCCAGGGCCTCCCGCAGACAAAGCACTTTGATTTATTACGCTATCTCTAATAGCACCCGAGATTTCACCAGATATATATTGAATTTTTCAACCGACCCTGAGTGTCCGGCTCCATGAGACTATCGTTTTCTCGGCCCCTGGTTGTCCGAGGTCGTTCCCGCTGCACAGATTCATGCGCCAGGGCCTCCTGCAGATAATTCACTTTGGCTTATTGCGCTATCTCCAATAGCACCCGAGATATCACCAGATATATATTGGATTTTTCACCGACACTGACTGTCCGGCCCCATGAGACGGTGGTTTTCTCAGCCCCTGGTGGCCCGAGGTCGTTCCCGCTGCACAGATTCATGCGCCAGGGCCTCCTGCAGATAATTCACTTTGGTTTATTGCGCTATCTGTAATAGCACCCGAGATATCACCAGATATATGCTGGATTTTTACATGACCTTGGGTGACCGATTCCGAATATCTGTAATTTTCTCGGCCCCTGGTGGTCCGAGGTCGTTCCTGCTCCACAGATTCATTCGCCAGTGCCTCCTACAGACAATGCACTTTGATTTATTGCGCTGTCTCTAATAGCACCCAAGATATCACTAGATATATATTGGATTTTTCCCTGACCCTGACAGTCCGGCTGCATGAGACGGTGATTTTCTCGGCCCCTGTTGGTCCGAGGTCGTTCCTGCTCCACAGATTCATTCACCAGTGCCTCCTACAGACAATACACTTTGATTTATTGCGCTGTCTCTAATAGCACCCGAGATATCACCAGATATATATTGAATTTTTCAACCGACCCTGAGTGTCCCGCCCCATGAGACGGTGGTTTTCTCGGCCCCTGGTGGTCCGAGGTCGTTCCCGCTGCAGAGATTCATGCGGCAGGGCCTCCTACAGACAATGCACTTTGATTTATTGCGCTATCTCTAATAGCACCCGAGATATCACCAGATATATATTGGATTTTTCCCTGACACTGTGTGTCCGGCCCCATGAGACGGTGGTTTTCTTGGCCCCTGGTGGTCCGAGGTCGTTCCCGCTGCACAGATTCATGCGCCAGGTCCTCCTACAGACAATGCACTTCGGTTTATTGCGCTATCTGTAATAGCTCCCGAGATATCACCAGATATATGCTGGATTTTTACATGACCTTGGGTGACCGATTCCGAATATCTGTAATTTTCTCGGCCCCTGGTGGTCCGAGGTCGTTCCTGCTCCACAGATTCATTCGCCAGTGCCTCCTACAGACAATGCACTTTGATTTATTGTGCTGTCTCTAATAGCACCCGAGATATCACCAGATATATATTGGATTTTTCCCTGACCCTGTGTGTCCGGCCCCATGAGACGGTGGTTTTCTTGGCCCCTGGTGGTCCGAGGTCGTTCCCGCTGCACAGATTCATGCGCCAGGTCCTCCTACAGACAATGCACTTCGGTTTATTGCGCTATCTGTAATAGCACCCGAGATATCACCAGATATATGCTGGATTTTTACATGACCCTTAGTGTCCGGCCCTATGTGTCGGTGGTTTCCTCGGTCCCTGGTGGTCCGAGGTCGTTCCGGCTGCACAGATTCATGCCCCATGGCCCGCTGCAGATAATTCGCTTTGGTTTAGTGCGCTATCTGAAAGAGCACCCGAGATATCACCAGATATATACTGAATTTGTCAACCGACCGTGAGTGTCCCGCCCCATGGGACGGTGGTTTTCTCTTACCCTGGTGATCCAAGGTCGTTCCCGCTGCATAGATTCATGCGCCAGGGCCTCCTGCAGATAATTCAGTTTGGTTTATTGCGCTATCTCTATCAGCACCCGAGATATCACCAGATATATGTTAGATGTTTACTTGACCCTGAAAGTCCGGCCCCATGAGACGGTGGTTTTCTCGGACCCTGGTGGTCCGAGGTTGTTCCCGCCTCACAGATTCATGGGCCAGGGCCTCCTACAGACAATGCACTTTGATTTATCGCGCTATCTGTAATAGCACCCGAAATATCACCAGATACATATTGGATTTTTCCCTGACCCTGAGTGTCCGGCCCCATGAGACGGTGGTTTCCTCGGCCTCTGGTGATCCGAGGCCGTTCCCGCTGCACAGATTCATGCGCCAGGGCCTCCTGCAGACAATGCACTTTGATTTATTGCGCTATCAGTAATAGCACCCGAGATATCACCAGATATATATTGGATTTTTCCCTGACCCTGAGTGTCCGGCCCCATGAGACGGTGGTTTTCTCGGCCCCTGGTGGTCCGAGGTCGTTCCCGCTGCACAGATTCATGCGCCAGGGCCTCCTGCAGATAATTCACTTTGGTTTATTGCGCTATCTCTAATAGCACCCTAGATATCACCACATATATATTGGATTTTTCCCTGACCCTGAGTGTCCGGCCCCATGAGACGGTGGTTTTCTCGCCCCTGGTGGTCCGAGGTCGTTCCCGCCGCACAGATTCATGCGCCAGGGCCTCCTACAGACAATGCACGTTGGTTTATTGCGCTATCTGTAATAGCACCCGAGATATCACCAGATATATATTGGATTTTTCCCTGACCCTGACAGTCCGGCGCCACGAGACGGTGATTTTCTCGGCCCCTGGTGGTCCGAGCTCGTTCCCGCTGCACAGAATCGTGCGCCAGGGCTTCCTGCAGACAATGCAGTTTCATTTATTGCACTATCTGTTATAGCACCCGAGATATCATCAGAAACATCCTGGGTTTGTACATGACATTGGGTGACGGATACCGAAAATCTCTAATTTTCTCGGCCCCTGGTGATCCGAGGCCGTTCCCACTGCACAGATTCATGCGCCAGGGCCTCCTGCAGACAATGCACTTTGATTTATTGCGCTATCAGTAATAGCACCAGAGATATCACCAGATATATATTGGATTTTTCCCTGACCCTGAGTGCCCGGCCCCATGAGACGTTGGTTTTCTCGGCCCCTGGTGGTCCGAGGTCGTTCCCTCTGCAAAGATTCATGCGCCAGGGCCTCCTGCAGATAATTCACTTTGGTTTCTTGCGCTATCTCTAATAGCACCCGAGATATCACCAGATATATATTGGATTTTTCCCCGACCCTGAGTGTCCGGCCCCATGAGACGGTGGTTTTCTCGGCCCCTCGAGATCCGAGTTCGTTCCCGCTGTACAGATTCATGCCCCAGGGCCCGCTGCAGATAATTCACTTTGGTTTAGTGCGCTATCTCTAATAGCACCCGAGATATCACCAGATATATGCTGGATTTTTACATGACCCTGAGTGTCCGACCCCATGTGTCGGTGGTTTTCTCGGCCCCTGGTGGTCCGAGGTCGTTGCCGCTGCACAGATCGGTGCGGCAGGGCCTCCCGCAGACAACGCACTTTGATTTATTACGCTATCTGTAATAGCACCCGAGATATCACCAGATATATATTGGATTTTTCCCTGACCCTGAGTGTCCGGCCCCATGTGTCGGTGGTTTTCTCGGCCCCTGGTGATCCGAGGTCGTTCCTGCTTCACAGATTCATGCGCCAGGGCCTCCTGCAGACAATGCACTTTGATTTATCGCGCTATCTGAAATAGAACGCGAGATATCACCAGATATATATTGGATTTTTCCCTGACCCTGAGTGTCCGGCCCCATATGTCGGGGGTTTTTACGGCCCCTGGTGATCCGAGGTCGTTCCTGCTTCACAGAATCATACGCCAGGGCCTCCTGTAGACAATTCACTTTGATTTATTGCGCTATCTCTAATAGCACCCGAGATATCACCAGATATATATTGGATTTTTCCCGACCCTGAGTGTCCGGCCCAAGAGACGGTGGTTTTCTCGGACCCTGATGATCCGAGGACGTTCCCGCTGCACAGATTCATGCGCCAGGGCCTCCTGCAGATAATTCACTTTGGTTTATTGCGCTATCTCTAATAGCACCCGAGATATCACCAGATATATATTGGATTTTTCCCTGACCCTGAGTGTCCGGCCTCATGTGTCGGGGGTTTTCTCGGCCCCTGGTGATCCGAGGTCGTTCCTGCTTCACAGAATCATACGCCAGGGCCTCCTACAGACAATGCACTTTGATTTATCCCGCTATCTGTAATAGAACCCGAGATATCACCAGATATATGCTGGATTTTTACATGACATTGGGTGACGGATACCGAAAATCTGTAATTTTCTCGGACCCTGGTGGTCCGATGTCGTTCCTGCTGCACAGATTCATGCGCAAGGGCCTCCTACGGACAATGCACTTTGATTTAATGCGCTATCTGTAATATCACCCGAGATATCACCAGATATATGCTGGATTTTTACATGACATTGGGTGACGGATACCGAAAATCTGTAATTTTCTCGGACCCTGGTGGTCCGATGTCGTTCCTGCTGCACAGATTCATGCGCAAGGGCCTCCTACGGACAATGCACTTTGATTTAATGCGCTATCTGTAATAGCACCCGAGATATCACCAGATATATGCTGGATTTTTACATGACCCTCAGTGTCCGGCCCCATGTGTCGGTGGTTTTCTTGGACCCTGGTGATCCGAGGTCGTTCCCGCTGCACAGATTCATGCGCCAGGGCCTCCTGCAGATAATTCACTTTCGTTTATTGCGCTATCTCTAATAGCACCCGAGATATCACCAGATATATATTGGATTTTTCCCTGACCCTGAGTTCCCCGCCCCATGAGACGGTGGTTTTCTTGGACCCTGGTGATCCGAGGTAGTTCCCGCTGCACAGATTCATGCGCCAGGGCCTCCTGCAGATAATTCACTTTGGTTTATAGCGCTATCTCTAATAGCCCCGAGATATCACCAGATACATATTGGAATTTCCCCTGACCCTGAGTGTCCGGCCCCATGAGACTGTGGTTTTCTCGGCCCCTGGTGGTCCGAGGTCGTTCCCGCTGCACAGATTCATGCGCCAGGGCCTCCTGCAGACAATGCACTTTGATTTATTGCGCTATCAGTAATAGCACCCGAGATATCACCAGATATATATTGGATTTTTCCCTGATCCTGAGTGTCCGGCCCCATGAGACGGTGGTTTTCTCGGCCCCTGGTGGTCCGAGGTCGTTCCCGCTGCACAGATTCATGCGCCAGGGCCTCCTGCAGATAATTCACTTTGGTTTATTGCGCTATCTCTAATAGCACCCTAGATATCACCACATATATATTGGATTTTTCCCTGACCCTGAGTGTCCGGCCCCATGAGACGGTGGTTTTCTCGCCCCTGGTGGTCCGAGGTCGTTCCCGCCGCACAGATTCATGCGCCAGGGCCTCCTACAGACAATGCACGTTGGTTTATTGCGCTATCTGTAATAGCACCCGAGATATCACCAGATATATATTGGATTTTTCCCTGACCCTGACAGTCCGGCGCCACGAGACGGTGATTTTCTCGGCCCCTGGTGGTCCGAGCTCGTTCCCGCTGCACAGAATCGTGCGCCAGGGCTTCCTGCAGACAATGCACTTTCATTTATTGCACTATCTGTTATAGCACCCGAGATATCATCAGAAACATCCTGGGTTTGTACATGACATTGGGTGACGGATACAGAAAATCTCTAATTTTCTCGGACCCTGGTGGTCCGATGTCGTTCCTGCTGCACAGATTCATGCGCAAGGGCCTCCTACGGACAATGCACTTTGATTTCTTGCGCTATCTGTAATAGCACCCGAGATATCACCAGATATATATTGGATTTTTCCCTGACCCTGAGTGTCCGGCCCCATGAGACGGTGGTTTTCTCGGCCCCTGGTGATCCGAGGCCGTTCCCACTGCACAGATTCATGCGCCAGGGCCTCCTGCAGACAATGCACTTTGATTTATTGCGCTATCAGTAATAGCACCAGAGATATCACCAGATATATATTGGATTTTTCCCTGACCCTGAGTGCCCGGCCCCATGAGACGGTGGTTTTCTCGGCCCCTGGTGGTCCGAGGTCGTTCCCTCTGCAAAGATTCATGCGCCAGGGCCTCCTGCAGATAATTCACTTTGGTTTCTTGCGCTATCTCTAATAGCCCCGAGATATCACCAGATACATATTGGAATTTCCCCTGACCCTGAGTGTCCGGCCCCATGAGACTGTGGTTTTCTCGGCCCCTGGTGGTCCGAGGTCGTTCCCGCTGCACAGATTCATGCGCCAGGGCCTCCTACAGACAATGCACTTTGATTTATTGCGCTATCTGTAATAGCATCCGAGATATCACCAGATATATATTGGATTTTTCCCTGACCCTGAGTGCTCGGCCACATGAGACGGTGGTTTTCTCGGCCCCTGGTGGTCCGAGGTCGTTCCCGCTGCACAGATTCATGAGCCCGGGCCTCCTGCAGATAATTCACTTTGGTTTATTGCGCTATCTCTAATAGCACCCGAGATATCACCAGATATATATTGGATTTTTCACCGACCCCGACTGTCCGGCCCCATGACACAGGTGGTTTTCTTGGACCCTGGTGATCCGAGGTCGTTCCCGCTGCACAGATTCATGAGCCCGGGCCTCCTGCAGATAATTCACTTTGGTTTATTGCGCTATCTCTAATAGCACCCGAGATATCACCAGATATATATTGAATTTTTCAACCGACCCTGAGTGTCCCGCCCCATGAGACGGTGGTTTTCTTGGTCCCTGGTGATCCGAGGTCGTTCCCGCTGCACAGATTCATGCGCCAGGGCCTCCTGCAGATAATTCACTTTGGTTTAGTGCGCTATCTCTAATAGCACCCGAGATATCGCCAGATATATATTGGATTTTCCCCTGACCCTGAGTGTCCGGCCCCATGAGACGGTGGTTTTCTCGGCCCCTGGTGGTCCGAGGTCGTTCCCGCTGCCCAGATTCATGCGCCAGGGCCTCCTACAGACAATGAACTTTGATTTATCGCGCTATCTGTAATAGAACCCGAGATATAACCAGATATATATTGGATTTTTCCCCGACCCTGAGTGTCCGGCCCCATGAGACGGTGGTTTTCTCGGCCCCTGGTGGACCGAGGTTGTTCCCGCCGCACAGATTCATGGGCCAGGGCCTCCTACAGACAATGCACTTTGATTTATTGCGCTATCTGTAATAGCACCCGAGATATCACCAGATATATATTGGATTTTTCCCTGACCCTGAGTTTCCGGCCCCATGAGACTGTGGCTTTCTCGGCCCCTGGTGCTCCGAGGTCGTTCTCGCTGCACAGATTCATGCGCCAGGGCCTCCTGCAGATAATTCACTTTGGTTTATTGCCCTATCTCTAAGGGCACCCGAGATATCACCAGATATATATTGGATTTTCCCCTGACCCTGAGTGTCCGGCCCCATGAGACTGTGGTTTTCTCGGCCCCTGGTGGTCCGAGGTCGTTCCCGCCGAACAGATTCATGCGCCAGGGCCTCCTACAGACAATGCACTTTGATTTATTGCGCTATCTGTAATAGCACCCGAGATATCACCAGATACATATTGGATTTTTCCCTGACCCTGAGTGTCCGGCCCCATGAGACGGTGGTTTTCTCGGCCCCTGGTGATCCGAGACCGTTCCCGCTGCACAGATTCATGCGCCAGGGCCTCCTGCAGACAATGCACTTTGATTTATTGCGCGATCAGTAATAGCACCCGAGATATCACCAGATATATATTGGATTTTTCCCTGACCCTGAGTGTCCGGCCCCATGAGACGGCGGTTTTCTCGGCCCCTGGTGGTCCGAGGTCGTTCCCGCTGCACAGATTCATGCGCCAGGGCCTCCTGCAGATAATTCACTTTGGTTTATTGCGCTATCTCTAATAGTACCCTAGATATCACCACATATATATTGGATTTTTCCCTGACCCTGAGTGTCCGGCCCCATGAGACGGTGGTTTTCTCGGCCCCTGGTGGTCCGAGGTCGTTCCCGCTGCACAGATTCATGCGCCAGGGCCTCCTGCAGATAATTCACTTTGGTTTATTGCGCTATCTCTAATAGCACCCTAGATATCACCACATATATATTGGATTTTTCCCTGACCCTGAGTGTCCGGCCCCATGAGACGGTGGTTTTCTCGGCCCCTGGTGGTCCGAGGTCGTTCCCGCCGCACAGATTCATGCGCCAGGGCCTCCTACAGACAATGCACGTTGGTTTATTGCGCTATCTGTAATAGCACCCGAGATATCACCAGATATATATTGGATTTTTCCCTGACCCTGACAGTCCGGCGCCACGAGACGGTGGTTTTCTCGGCCCCTAGTGATCCGAGGCCGTTCCCACTGCACAGATTCATGCGCCAGGGCCTCCTGCAGACAATGCACTTTGATTTATTGCGCTATCAGTAATAGCACCAGAGATATCACCAGATATATATTGGATTTTTCCCTGACCCTGAGTGCCCGGCCCCATGAGACGGTGGTTTTCTCGGCCCCTGGTGGTCCGAGGTCGTTCCCTCTGCAAAGATTCATGCGCCAGGGCCTCCTGCAGATAATTCACTTTGGTTTATTGCGCTATCTCTAATAGCACCCGAGATATCACCAGATATATATTGGATTTTTCCCTGACCCTGAAAGTCCGGCCCCATGAGACGGTGATTTTCTCGGCCCCTGGTGGTCCGAGGTCGTTCCCGCTGCACAGAATCATGCGCCACGGCTTCCTGCAGATAATTCACTTTGGTTTCTTGCGCTATCTCTAATAGCACCCGAGATATCACCAGATATATATTGGATTTTTCCCCGACCCTGAGTGTCCGGCCCCATGAGACGGTGGTTTTCTCGGCCCCTCGAGATCCGAGTTCGTTCCCGCTGTACAGATTCATGCCCCAGGGCCCGCCGCAGATAATTCACTTTGGTTTAGTGCGCTATCTCTAATAGCACCCGAGATATCACCAGATATATGCTGGATTTTTCCCTGACCCTGAGTGTCCGGCCCCATGTGTCGGTGGTTTTCTCGGCCCCTGGTGATCCGAGGTCGTTCCTGCTTCACAGAATCATGCGCCAGGGCCTCCTGCAGACAATGCACTTTGATTTATCGCGCTATCTGAAATAGAACGCGAGATATCACCAGATATATGCTGGATTTTTTCATGATATTGGGTGACGGATACCGAAAATCTGCAATTTTCTCGGACCCTGGTGGTCCGATGTCGTTCCTGCTGAACAGATTCATGCGCAAGGGCCTCCTACGGACAATGCACTTTGATTTAATGCGCTATCTGTAATTGCACCCGAGATATCACCAGATATATATTGGATTTTTCCCTGACCCTGAGTGCTCGGCCCCATGAGACGGTGGTTTTCTCGGCCCCTGGTGGGCCGAGGTCGTTCCCTCTGCAGAGATTCGTGCGCCAGGGCCTCCTGCAGATAATTCACTTTGATTTATTGCGCTATCTCTAATAGCACCCGAGATATCACCAGACATATATTTGATTTTTCCCTGACCCTGAGTGTCCGGCCCCATGAGACGTGGTTTTCTGGTACCCTGGTGATCCGAGGTCGTTCCCGCTGCACAGATTCATGAGCCCGGGCCTCCTGCAGATAATTCACCTTGGTTTATTGCGCTATCTCTAATAGCACCCGAGATATCACCAGATATATATTGAATTTTTCAACCGACCCTGAGTGTCCCGCCACATGAGACGGTGGTTTTCTTGGATCCTGGTGATCCGAGGTCGTTCCCGCTGCACAGATTCATGCGCCAGGGCCTCCTGCAGATAATTCACTTTGGTTTAGTGCGCTATCTCTAATAGCACCCGAGATATCGCCAGATATATATTGGATTTTCCCCTGACCCTGAGTGTCCGGCCCCATGAGACGGTGGTTTTCTCGGCCCCTGGAGGTCCGAGGTCTTTCCCGCTCCACAGATTCATGCGCCAGGGCCTCCCGCAGACGAAGCACTTTGATTTATTACGCTATCTGTAATAGCATCCGAGATATCTCCAGATATATATTGGATTTTTCCGTGACCCTGAGTGTCCGGCCCCATGAGACGGTGGTTTTCTCGGCCCCTGGTGGTCCGAGGTCGTTCCCGCTGCACAGATTCATGCACCAGAGCCTCCTGCAGATAATTCACTTTGGTTTATTGCGCTATCTCTAATAGCACCCGAGATATCGCCAGATATATATTGGATTTTCCCCTGACCCTGAGTGTCCGGCCCCATGAGACGGTGGTTTTCTCGGCCCCTGGAGGTCCGAGGTCTTTCCCGCTCCACAGAATCATACGCCAGGGCCTCCTACAGACAATGCACTTTGATTTATCCCGCTATCTGTAATAGAACCCGAGATATCACCAGATATATGCTGGATTTTTACATGACATTGGGTGACGGATACCGAAAATCTGTAATTTTCTCGGACCCTGGTGGTCCGATGTCG